>NC_066367.1:2732500-3044166 GCF_013377495.2 Cygnus atratus
AACAGTTGAAAAACTTTCCACTCTCAGTGCTGTCCTTGATGGGTGAGTTTGTCCCTCCAGTATTATTTTCTAGTTCGGCAGCTTCCTGGGTTGAGCAGCACCAGAGGCGCACAAAGTCTCCCCTCTCCTGTCACCTTGAGCCGCCAGCAGTGGCTGTGCTCCTGGACCTGCTCTTCCCACCCCTGCTCTGGCACCATCACAGCCTCCACCACCTTCCTCATGCTGGGCACCTCCACCAGAGAGAAGCTGATTCCTTCCCTCCACAGCAGCCATCCCGGAATCATACACCAGGCGGTCTGTTGCCCCATCTCAGGAGTTATCCCCACCACTCATACGCAGTCATTGTACACCAACAGCAACACACCACTCTTTTTATAGCTACATTTTAAAGGAAGGCAGCTTCCTTTGTGCAGACCTATAGGTGTTAGATATCTGAATTGGAGTTTTCTGTTCTACAGAAGTAATTGCATTCCTGGTATTTTTACAATTTTAATTCAGGGTGAAAATCAGAAAATATTGCAATTTTTAACCTGATAGAAATTCCTGTTTTGCCTATTTATAATTCAGAGTACATGGCTGCTTTATTGCATACAGAAAATATGCTGTAATATTTTAAATATACTTTTAAAATCAAAATACAGATTATTTCAGAGACCAAAGCATCCTATTTTAAAAATATCTGTTTGGTTCAATAAATTTCTCTTACAGCTATTGTTATAAGAGCTTCACTAATTTAAATTCAATTCAAGAGAGATACAAAGCAAAAAGCTTTCAACAAAATAGATTTTTTTTTGTTATTTTAGAAACAAAAACCTTATTATAAACAATGCATCTAATACTCTTGATGAAATAAATTTATACATTAGGTTAAAGGTTTTTAGAAGTGTTAGCTGTGTTTGGCTACTTGATTTTTCACTATGAGCAATCAACATTTTCAAAAATTAGTCCTTAAATTGGACACCTGTAAACACTAGGCATTCTGGTCCTCCTTTTCTTTTTCCTCTTTTTTTTTTTTTTTTTTCTTTCAGCTTTTTCATTTTTAAGGTGATAAAAGTTTTATTCAAGGCATCTTTAGACACCCAGCACTTCTAGGAGAGATCGAAGCGAACAAAAGCCGCATGTTTACTATAGTACCATAGATGTAACATTCCTATCTTGATATCGTATCAAAGACTTAACAAGAGGTGGGGAAAACATTCTTGCAAATATTAAGCAGGGAAACATTACTTTCTCTAGTAAAGACTTAAATAAAATCAGCACATGCCAGAACACTGTAAACTCCCTGGATTTCCTTGTGTTGTTAGAGGAGGGTCCCCCCCGCTGCATTTGCTGGCAAAGGCCCCCAGTAATCCCCACGTTGCCTCACACTGGAGCAACAGAAACCTCTAGGAGCTAGGGCAGGATGAAGCTCAGCAATTTCCTAGTTTTAAATTTTAAGTAGAGAAATCAGCCTGAGGCCAACTGTGCTGCACTCCAGCTGATACCAGACCAGTGATGGCTTCAATTATTTCTTTTTGGAGATGTAAAATTCACTTGCAGAGAATCTCCAGTTGTTTTAAAACCTCTTCTTTCTGTGTGAAAGTGCAATCTATGCCTGCCTCATTCGGCTAAAACATTTCATGGCTACGCAAACATCCCCCGTCCTAATGGGCACAGTCAGCAATCCATAGTTTTAAACAGAGCCTGTGTGAATTTGTTGAAGCACAACTTTTTTTTTTTTTTTAATAGTGATGCAAATGAAAATGCCCTTGCAGTTATATGTCATTATCCTCATCGCTTCCTCCTACCTGCCAAGTTGCTCACGTGGATGCTTCCTAATCTGCTTTGGAGTTTGGAGTTTATTGTAATCAAGTCAAAGTAAATTGGGTTAACAAAGACCTATCTATTAGATTCCTATGTAAACCTGTTTGCTTTTGAACCTGGCAGCCAAAGAGCTCAGTGAGAGGACAGAAAGTTTAATATGTAGAAGAGGGAAAAAATGTCAGGCAGCTAAGGAAATATGAAACACCATAACCTCTCCATTTGGCACGGGCAGAAGATGTCTGTGTCAGGGGTGAATGCCATCAGCTTTCCCACGATGTCTCTCTACCTTGTCATTCCAAGAAGTTAAGTATGTGTTTGCAGGCAATACTTATTCTCCCCTCCTTTTCATCCTCACACCACACTTTTCTTGCACCTATATCTAGGTACTTCTGTGTATGTAATGAACAAAAGAGGCCAAGAGAAAGCAGAGATGCTCCTACAAATCTCAGATTTCTGCGGTTTGCAGTCCCTGAATTCTCAATACCAACCCCCATAACTTGTTTGAACAAAGGTGGTAAAAACCACCCTAAACCTGGAAATAACAGTGCACAGAAGTTACAGCAACAGTCCAGCTGTTTCTTTTACTTGAAAAATTGTCCAATTATTTACTTGAAACTGCACAAATTCTAGCATGGTCCTAGGCCTTTCTGGCATTCATCTGTCACACTGTCTGTCATATAAAACCGCCCAGAATTAAAATCCACATCCCTTTAGCATCTCAGCAAAGAGTTGTCGGCCAAGGCTCTCGTTCTGATGGATGATACTAGTGACAGCTGCCAGAAAACACAGCTAAATTGCTCAACAGATACCTTGAAGGCGTATGCAGCAATACATATTACCTAAAAAGAACCAATATATATCTTTCTGTTCATCAGTTTGTACTTGTACACTTTATTCTTTAATCCCAGCCTCCTAAATCCAATTTCTCTGGAGTTACTTATTCAGACATCACCGGTATGATTAATAAAAACAGAACTGGAATTGACAATGGCTAGATTAAAATGCCAAGCCCAACCATCAGAAACTATAAATTGGAATAGATCTATTGACAGAAGCATGCCAAGGCTTTGGTCACTCTTCTTTATATAGACATTATTTTGTTATCATGTATCTACCAACACCTGGTAAGCCTGACTAGTGAGTGACACAAGCCCTTTTTTTTTTTTTTTTTTTTTTTTTAAATTGAGTTGATTTAGATGTCTTAATTCACCACCTCCCCACCTGCCCCCCCAGTTAGCCAGCTGGATGTACTTAAGTTGTCTTCAAATTAATTTGTCCTTAATTTTTAAAGTAGACCCAGCTTGTGCAAAGCATAAATGGATCTATGAATGTTTCAGCCAAGGGTTCCTGTATCCAGAGGTGGCTTGTCAGGAGTAAGTGGATTTGGGAAGTACAGCTTCCAGTTCCCTGGGGATTTCTATTTGTCATTATTTGACCAGACTGGTTATTTATTTTCATTGCATTTGGCTCATTTTGAATGAAATTATTCTGACTAGAATTTTTTTTTTTTTTAATAATTCATTCTATCAAGACATTGTTTTCTGCAAAGGTTGGTTAAAAAAATAACGTCAGTGTCTCTTTCTCAAAATTCAAGCTTACCATCAACAACCTTCAGCTCTGCATAGGCTTCCAAGAACTAACAATCCAAAAAAAGGAAAAAACACAGAAGAAAACAGTATTTAAAAAAAAAAAAAGTAGTAGAAACACAGGGTTGAAATAGCAAAGGTCAGACTTCAGGTCAGCAGAAAAGGTATGAAGGGAGCACAGGTCTCCTGACTCCTAGCCTGGTGCCTGCTGCTGGCCAGCAATGGCTCTAATTAGCAATGTAGATATCCACTTTATTCACGTCAATGATATTTACCTACTTAAAGCTGTGACCACAGAGAGTCACATTGAAAATCCAGGTTGTTATTTTATAATTAGCATAGTATATGTACATACAGGACAAGGCTGTCTCAGCAATAGATTTAATTCGGCAGCTGAGCCTTAGTAGTCAGGGTATGTTTTAAATACACTAAAGCTGTTTATTTAGTCCCTGATAATTTTAGCAGCAAAGAAGCTGACCACACACTTGTTTCATGGTACTGCTGTACTTCCAACAGGTTCTGCTTTTTCTTGTTTATCAACATATTTAGTGTCAATTAATTTAAGTGTCTTTTTTTTTCCCTTCCAGTTCTATGAATAAACCAGAAATAATATACCTGCAGTCAATGCAGTGTATACATCAAAAATTAAATTACTTCCATCTCTTAAGGTTTCTGACAAAAATATGGAGGTGTTAGAAAATGCAAAACCATTTCAACATAAACTGTGCCATTTCACATTCATACAGAAGTACTCATATAACTATCTTTTTTTTTTTCCCTCCCAGATAAAATATCATTTAATGGATTTCTATTTCTGTTATTTAAATAACCACAGAGCAATCAGACACAATAATACTGTTACTGTTGTAAACACTTTATAGACAATAACAAAAATAACATTTAGGCATTCATTTTCTGAGAAAACATACAAAAGATGTATTTCTCCCCAAGAAAAAATTCCCTAAAAGATATTCAAAGAAACAAATGATTCAGAGGAAACAGAGTACAGATTTGGTGCAATTCTTTTCTTTTTTTTGGAATCCCAGCTCCACAATTTTGCATGTAAATGTACACATTTTCCACATGCAGTCACAATGCTGTAGTCTCTAGCTATCATAAAGCAATGCTTTCATAACACTCGCATACCCCACAGCCCTTTTACCTTCTAGGACAGCAATTGCAAAAGAGTTAGGTTCAGCTAGCCCTTGACCTGGTCAAGTTGCTATGGACCAGCTATGATGAGTGGAAAATGTTGTAGGGAGCACGCCCTCCTTGTTCAAAGCCTCTGTGGATTGCCACAAGATGGTATTGGTTCCTAGCAAATGAAGCTCAAAACTGTTAAGCACCTGCCTACGTGGTGTTGATACACAGAAAAAGGAAAGTAAGATGAATAGGAGTACAAAATCAGATAGAGGAGAGGAAGTAGCTGCTTGCATAAATGCCTGAATGCAGCACACCAGAAAGCAGTATCCAGGAAGGAAGGAAGCAAGGACAAGAAGACAACAACTGAAAGGTCTGAATGCCAACCTAGGAAGTGTGGAGGGCAGAAGTGAAACACAAGAGCCGTTGGTGCAAATGTAAAAAACAGCTATCAAAGGAATAAATGAAACCACAGTAAGGAGTTCTTATTTCTGGACTCAAAGGCATGCACTCGCCAGGAAAGTTAGGAATTGTGGTTTAACCCTGACCAGGCAGCTCAGCATCACCCAGCTGCTCGCTCACTCTCCCCCAGTGGGGTTGGGGTGAGAACTGGAAAGCTAAAAGTAAGAAAACTCACGGGGTGAGATGGCAACAGTGAGATAGGGGTAAAGCAAAAACTGTGCTCACAAGCAAAGCACAGCATGCAATTCATTCACTGCTTCCCATCAGCAGGCAGATGTGCAACCATTTCTAGCAAAGCAGGGCCCAGCACACTAACAATTACTGGGACAGCAGACGTCATCACTGCAAATGTCCCCCTAATACTAAACTGGTTTAGGACTAAATCTATCAGTGTAGAAGTGGTTTGTAGTAAGGACCTATTCTTGGTCTGCACACTTGGTTATAGATATACATGAAGATCTCTGCCAAAAATACTCCTACAAGAGAGAAAAGGTACTGTGAACTATGTCGTATTGAGAGTCTATACATAAGACAATTTGGACTGTATACCCCGACAGTATAACACCACACTGGAAGACTAAACTTTGCCCTTACTTTTTTTTAATAACTAAAATGTATTTGCTGCTTCAGACTTTGGGAGTCTACACTAACTCACATTTCTGTCTGATAAAATTAAAGCATAGGCTTTTGACAAATTAATATCCGTCAGTGATTTTGGAAAAAAAAAATAATAAGAAAATACTATGAAGTGATGGAACTAAATTTGAAAAAAGTTACAGATTTTACAGTACCAAAGCAATAAAATAGAGGAAAAAAGATAACTGTTGTGAGGTGGACTTAGTTGCTTTGCAAAATTTATATTTTACATCACCATTTCATAAAACACTTATAAATATTAAAAGATGCATACGATATTTTTCAGCAGCTTGTTTTAGAAATTGTGCAGCTTAACATTTATTGTTTGAACGTGAAATTGTGGGCTTCAAATATAGTTTAGCTTGGCTTTTATTTCTTTCTAGGAAAGGCCAAAAACTTACTCTAATATTTGATTTTTATTTCCTTCACATAGAATATTCATAAACATACAGTGCGTTTCTGCATTGAAACTAGGGGTACTGGTGTTTACGCCAGGGTATACATATGCATATAAGAACAAAGGCAGAAATTTGCCTGGGTAATTTTCAAGTGAGACAAGGTAAAGCATTTCTTGTAATAATTTAATCCTCTTAAATTAGATGGTAGGTTAAAACAAGAAATTAATAAAAAGTAGATCCTTAATTTTTTAATAAATTTATTGAAAATCAAATGGTACTAAACAGCTGGGCTTAAGTTTGGATTCTCCTCAAGTTAGTCCATGAAAGACAGATGAAACAGCCCCGGAAGAAAAGTTGCAGCGTTATGAATATGATCATTAGCTTTTTTTTTTTTTTTTTTTTAACCCAGCTATGTAGCAGGAAGAATATAAAAAAATTAACAGAAAGTACATTTTAATGTTTAAAATTATTGAAAATTGAGCACCAACATACGTTCTACAGCCCTCCTCTCCCCCAAGCTATTTTCTTTAATTGTATGTAGACTGTTCTGCAATTCTCTTATAAAACAATTTACACATTTTCATTTCAAATTATGGTAGACTGGAATAAACTTCTTGTTCAACATTGTTATGCATATTGCTGTTGCAGATATAAAACTTTTGGTTTTAAGGCTTAAGAATTCTTTTGACAAAATAAATGTTCCTGCCATGTATGGATTTGGCTTATAGTCATATTACATGACTACTAAAACCAGTTTTTTTGTTTGTTTGTTTGTTTGTTTGTTTTTAATACTTCAGGAGCTCAAAACTCAAGCCTACACTCAAAGTCAACAGGAAAGGGAAATGTTAAACTAGTTATCAAAGAAAAGAACTGAGTACAACAACACAAGACCAAGGTGAAATCTCAGCCTCTGAGTTCAGTGACAAAACACAGTGAGGACCAGGGAGGACTTCTGACTTGTTTTATACAACTTGAGCACATGGACACACTTCCTAAGACTCTTCTCTAAAGCTCTGCTGGAAAGACAATTAAATGCACCAGACAGTGATCTAATTACATATTTCACAGATAGAACCCTGCATAAAGAAATGTTTACATTCTTCAACATGATGTGAGGAAACTGAAATTAATTTCCTTAGCCAGGGAGTCTGACTATAGAAGCATGAAATGTAGCTTAAGCAGCTCAAAAAGAGAGACTAATTTTCCCCAGTAGCAGCTATTCCTACCTGTAGGTTGAAATCTCTGTTGGAAGCCCAGAGCCAGGTTACGCAACATTTAGCATTGCTGCATGGAGACACTTAAAGTTGTTTTGGAAGTGAACAAGCTAGCTCAATACAGTACTGCAACTATTCTAGTTACTTAATCCAAAAAGGGTAGAGTACCTTACCCCAGGTGGACACAACTTTGGCACCCAAGCACCTGCTTCACATGGTGACAGACGTTTTCTGCAGAAAGCTCTACTTCTGTACTTACATCAGGACTTTTCAGATGGGACTGAGACTAATTTTTAGTGTCATTGAAAAGGAGATACAGAAACCCAGAAATAGAAAGAAGTCAGTATCTAGATCAGCCCGTTGTCCCAAAGTCAGATCATCTATTCCCAAGTCTTCTCTGACAGATGTTTGTCAAGAGCCTTCTTAAAAACGCGCGATGAGGGAGCCTTCGCAACATCCCCAGGCAATCTATTACTTAGTGCATGGCATCTGAAAACAAGCTCAAAGGTACAGAATGTAAATTAAAAATCTGCTGAGAAACCTCAAACAAGTGCTTTGGGGAAATCCCAATCTGCTTTAACACTTGGAGAATACTGTTTCTTATTCATAAAATCTGTACGTTTCATGTACATAAACTAAACAAAAAAGTAATATGCCAAGTACAATTGACTGGAATTGCAGATTAATCAGGTTTGGTCCTGAGTTGCCTATACTATGTGGTCTACATAGACAAAAGGACTACCTTTGTCCCCAGGAAATTGTACTCAATGTATAAAAGAGGCAGCCCATTGGCAGACTGATCTAGAAATACCAAAGTTGTAAGACAGCTCTGGTGAGCAGATAGGCAGCATTTTGGATTTCAAACTTTCATGAAGTTTCTGTAAACTTTTAATGGAACCATGGAAAGGAAGGGTGAGAGATAACTTTGCACTTATTTGAAGATAACTCCCTGCAGGTACAAGAAGCATCACAAAAGGCAGAAAGATTGTTTTAATGTGAATCCAGCAATACAGAAGAAGGTTGATGGCATGGACTGGTTGAGAGCCAGACAACTGGCTTCCCTGTAATGAATAGGAGATTACTTAAGAAATGATAGAGCAGTCGTAAGAAAATGGGAATGGACTCAGCAGCTTCAAAATTGATGGCTAGCAGCTTCTATTTGATTAGATTAACAGAAAGAGAACCACAGAGAAATGCTTACAGAGAACTTAAAAATGAAGTAGTACCAGAAACAAATCTTCAAAATATTTTGCTGAGAGATTTGGAGGGGCAGGGCAGAGAACTGGGAAAGATTACATTTTTCAGGGTTGGGCAAAAGAATTCTATAAGTGAAGTAAGTACAAAAAAGGCTAGATGAAAATTTCAGCTGTATACTTTGATATAAAGTGCATGTTTTAGTTACGTTACTCAGAAAAAATCTGCAAAACTAGTATGTTGGAAACACAAAAAGGTCTGAACTGAGGTTATCACTTGCAGAATACTAGTATCATGATAGTGATATTTTCTGCAGCAATTAGGACAATAGATAGTAAGACGAGTTTTGAGAATCAAGATTAAAAGCTCCATCTATCAATCGTGTGTTGCAATCTTAAACCAAAGGAAGACATCTGAGGCACAGTACAAGATCTTAAGGTGGGGAAAAAAATGATCTAGATTTTAGTTGTAGATTTGTGTGGAAAACAGCCAGGGGAAAAGTTGGTGTTTGCTGATGAGGCTTATAGATGGGAACTTAAAGAATAAAAACTTTTATTAGCTTTAGTGTGTGGTATTTTAGGATTTTGCAATGCCAAAGCTTCCTGTTAGTAGATGTACAAAGACACTGCTTTGGATCATTGTTGTATTCACACAGTGTAATTACAGTGATTAGCAAAGATCAAAGTAACTTTTTGAAGTTTCATCAACCTTCAAGATGTGCAGATTTACAGTTCCATCTACAGGAACATGTTGCTGGCAAAAGCTGCATTTTCAGCTTGTTAGTTCAGAAAATATTAAAGGTACACTTAGATGAATAAATTTTGTGATGATGTTAGGTAAATGTCAGTATGACAAAGGGGCCCTTTAATTCCAACTCACAAGAAAATAGCAGAAATTGTGGTGATATGAAAAGGTGATATTATTAAGGCGTTGATATTGTATTTCTCTAACATTATTGAAGCAATTTAGTCAGTATGCAAAGAAGAACTCAAAGCTTATGCTGAGGAAGTTCTCAGTAGATATTTCCATAGCAAGAAAGTATACATAAGAGGAACTAATTCTGGAGAGGTTTCATTGCACAAGAGAACTCTGTAAATCTCCTAAATGGTCCATGAGCGCCGTTAAGAGTTTATTCAGTACAAAGACCATTGTCACAAATCCAACATTTTCATTTCAATTTAACTGCTTTAGTCTGTAGAATTATTTGCAAGTCTATAATTCTAACATTCCTTGAAGCCTGGAAAAATTGTGCAGTGATAAATAATTTTGGTCCCTTCATAAAACAAGAAATTAATTCTCTGATGGAGAGATGCTCTGGTGAGCATTTTTCCTGAAGTCTTAAAAACTGACCCATAAAAATTAGGCTTTACTACTACTATTAAGGTACTAAGCATTGCCTGTTGAAATAGCAACACCTTTACATCGTGAAACAGAAAATAAGTGTCCTCACCCATCTGTATTTCATGGGGGTATGACCACAACCTGTTAAGTCAATGCAGAAGTGGTACATAGCATACAATGGCTAACTGTCTCCTCAGCTCCTGGTTTTGGCTTTACCTGGATGTAAAGAGTGCCTTATAATGGGAAGCTGCATTACTACTCCATGTATAGGCTCCTTGTAGAACTGGGCCTTCATAAAAGAAGTGCTTTGAGAAATGTATTCAAGTTTAACTAGGCTTGATAACCTTTTATAAAGTTGTGGGTTTTTTTGTAGGACCCTTACAGAGCTATCTTAGTGAAAACTGTAGTCATTTTTTAGCTCCAAGATAAGTAAGGTTCAGTGATTTTACTATGAAGAAAAAAAATTGTATTTTTTCTCCCCAAGTGTAAGTCTCATGACTTTGGCCTCATATTGTGCAAGAGGCTGAAAGATGCATGTAAGCACTGTGCAATCCATATCACCTCAGTTGTTTAATGACTCGCATGGTCACCAGTTCCCAGATCCTACTTTGTGCATAGTTATATCAGTAGAGGTTAATTACAGCTACCCATAAAGCTTCATTACAGAGAGTAAAACGAATGTGAACTATTTCAGCTATTTTACATTCTGAAGCATCTGAACTATTTCACAAGTATAAAAGCTTAAGACTATATAAACAAAAAATATATTCACTAAGAAGCTAATGTTACATGGTTTTAAGTGTAATCAGGAATTTTACATCAGTCTATAAAATTACCTGATTTATCTAGATGCAGGTACACAGTTACTGTGCCAAGGCTTTACCATCAAAAGGAGCAATTCTGTCTTCTTATAGGAAGACTGAAGTTTAAATCTCATTCTTCACTACAAACTATCACCACAACAAATCCAGAATATCCTATACCCTGGTCCCTGGAATATAGGGAGTAAGCAGAAACATACAGGAGCAGCAGGGAATTATCTTATTTAAAAAGGGAAAATTATTACAGCACTAAAATCCAGTCTCCCTTCCAGCTTCCCGTTGTATCTGTCATCAACACCAGTAACTTTGAACTCTATATTTCAAAAAATATACTGATACAGAGAAAATAATTTTGAAATTGAGAAAAAGGGGAACATTCTTCAGATGTGCTGTCAGATAGCCATCATTTATGCATATATCACTGCATTTTGTCTTGGGGAGTGATTTAAGTAGAGGACAAATAATGAAGAAATTTCATTGTGAAACACTGAAGTAGACTTTTGTGAAACATACTGAAATAGAAATATGAAGTAGAAATAGAAATACAGAATGAGCAGTCACCATCTACATAAGTTTTGTTAAGCATTGTATAAATAATGCAGATTTAACAGCAGTATATAGCTTGATGGTTGTTAGGAGGAATATTCAATACCTTTATACTGTCCGCATTTGGTGAAACTTTCTAGAAATTAGATCGTGCTGCAAGGATGTTAAAGAAGTGACCTGTAGAATTCCTAAGAAAACACAATTGATTTGTCTGCATCTATTAGATCACATCTTTGATATACCTAGATTACACAGGAAAGTTTTCCATAAATCCAGAATTTACTGCTGACAATGAAATTGCTGCAAAATACTCAACATGCTTCTTTGAAAAGTGTTTGCAAAGTTATTTTGTCACTTTAAGAAAAATAGGTTAACAGCATACAATTACTCCCCTATCTAGACTGCTTCTTAAACCTTTTTTTTGAAGATATTGATGAAGAAAAGCTAGATTCTTTCTTCCCTTTATGAAGGCTAGTCCCTGCCTCAAGCCTGAGTGAGCACATTTGACATGGGTATTGCCAAGAGAGAAAGGGAATGCTACTGGTCCCTGGTTTTCTGCCTACTTATCCCACCAAAAAGGTCTGCAACTTATCCTCCCATACAGGTGCTGAGTAACAGAATGACAAGGCTCTTTCTTTTTTTTTTTTTTTCCCCTCAATTCCACAAGAGGAATAGATCTGGTTGATATACAGCTCCAGACTTGATTCTGGAGGAGAATCTGGAGGAGAGCTGGAAGAAGTTAGTTTTTTATAAAATGATGACATTTCTGCTGGTTGGCTAAAACAATACCTTTTCACATGAAAATATTGGTTTATATGCTAAGAAAATCATGAAAAAAAGGTATGTTACATTTAAAAGTTACAGAAATTACGTATTTTTTATTCATAGATTTTGATGGGGCCCAGAAGGGAGAATGCTTAATAGTTAACCAGAACAGATTTTTTTCTTCTACAAGATAAAGATGGAATAGGGAGTGTTATGGTATCCCACTTTCCATGATGGGAAACAACGGTCTCCTTGTTCTCCAGCCAACATTTTATTCCTCCCACAGTTATTCTAATCCACTGGAGTTTATTTGCAGGGAATGGCAGGTTTATTCCGTGGCATTTGGAATTTAACTTGTTATTAACTGGCAAAATCGGCACATTGTATAAGGCACAGAAGCAATTAAGAAAACTGTTAATGATTGCTGAGAATACTCATAGTGTGAGACTTACCCCACTTCATTTTTGTCCCATCATGATAAAATGAGCTTTGTTTTATAGTGTCCATTTGTTATTTTGGCTTATATGTGTTATTTATGTACTTTTGTACAGCATGTCTACTACCTTGACCTTCTGCTTAATATACTATGTAGAAAATTTTACAAACCTATATTTCAAAGAATAACTTTCCACTATGAGAATGATGCTTCCAGTTGTCAGTGACGCACTTGAAATCAATTATCCGTCACTAATAAAAAAAAGTAAAGCGGTAAAAAGTAAGACAAAAGAATAGCAAAAACCCATACTCCAAAGAAAGCTTTGACAGCAGAAGACAAAAGTAGCAGAGCTCCATGACATTTGCTTGGGACTTCAGTATCACTTTTGGCTAAATGGAAGGAATCCAGATAACAGAGGCAACCTAAAATCCTGAAGTGAATTAGGTAAGATTAAGTTAGATGGCTCCAAATAATTTCTAATACAAATCAAAGGGGAATTGTAGCAATGATTCTTTTTGCAAAGAAATGGAAAACTTATCAGGTGTATTTTTTAAATGAAGAAAAGTAGCCTGTCAAATTGTTCTAGCACCCTAAACTTTACCCCTAAATTTAAACTGTGTTGTCTAAGGTATTCAAGCACTGCAAAGAAGAGCACAGGATTTTAGGCATGGATAACCCCAGTCCTTTCAATGGGTCTTAAAGGTGTGCTTGGCTTAGATATCTGCTTGGCTTACAGCCCTAATGACTTAGTTAAACAATTCATTGTGGATGCAGTTCAGAAAAGGACAAAAGCAGGTATTAAACTTTGGCTTTAAAGAAATTAAGGTCAAATGCAGTGCTTAAAATCTTCAGTATAGAGCCATGTGAAATGCAAAATCAGTCAATTAAGTATGTGGATATGTCCACATTTCCTTTTGAGGGTCACCCCAGACACCTGTAGCCCAGAGCTTTTAGAGGCAGCTCCTGCCAAGGCCACTGCAGGTACAGGTGGGGCTGCGTGTGCCAGGACAGCCCAAACCCATTTGCTTAGGTAGGCTGCTCAGTGAAGCAGGCATTCAGATGGGGAAGAAGCAGAGCATGGAGCACACAACGCTCCCTGGAGCACTGGAGGCACATTCACCAAGGCAGATTTATAATAAGCCAGATGGACACATGTTATAGACAATATGGCATGGAAGTCACACTCAACCATCATCAGTTGCTAACTTACCTAACTGAGTAACTAACTACCCTACACCTCCATCAACAGATGTAAATATTTCTTTCCCACTTCCCCCATTTATGCAGCTTTTACTGGTTTCTATTGTGTTTTTTTTTTTCTTTTATATAATATTGTGTTTTAAAAAAAATAGTTCTCTTACCAAACACACACACACAGAAGGTAAACCCTATGGGCATTTTGGTAATAAAATTGAAATGAATCTAAATAGAACTTAATTCTCCAAAATCAGTTTTGTTCCACTGCATTTAGCAGTGTGAAATAAAAGAAACCATGGAACTAATGGAAATTGAAAAAAAGCTAAATTTCCATTGAAATGGAAGCAAACAAGCTTCAGAGACATTAAAAATCACCTTTTATTGTCATTAAATAGCAAACATTTAATAGGGTGGCTTGGGGAATAACCCAAGATATTTGACATACAAATCAAAAATAAAAACATGCATGGCCTGCTGTGAGGAACGTGATAAAATTCTTTTCAGTGCCTGTCAGAATGGAGCTGTCTATAAACAAGCAATAATTTGTTTCAAATATTGTGTGCTGGATCATTAAGTGAGGAAAAAAGGCAACAAAAACAACCAAAAAGTTCTTAAATCATACATGAGTGTTTGTGAACAAAGACACATTTCTGGCATTATGGAATGTACCCAGGATGTGAATCTGAAGGAAAGAAAGTAGCACACATTATATACGTGAGAGGACAGGAAAGCCATAGGAGCAGACACAAGCTGTTGTCACACCTCAGTCAGCTGGGACTTTTCGACAATTCATTCTACCTATGCTTCAGGACTCCGCCAAAAAGCTTTTCATTCTTTCATCTCAGCAAGAGTACAGGCAGCTGTATTTTGATGCACGCTCTGAATAGATGTATTAGATACAGCTAACTCTCATCTTTTTGGTGTGGTCCTGGGTAAGCATTAACTGAGAGGTTTTAGAAAGGAAAAGGGGAAGCTGTACTGAAAACCAGTTGCCAATAAATCAGTGTCGGGTTTGTCACCCAGCAGTGAACGTATGGCTGCAGAAGCACGCTCTCGTGTGTCCTAGATGAACTGGTGAGGATCTCTTCTTGCTGGGACTTACCTGAGACATCCCCTCAGTGGGGGCTGGACCATGAGGCAGTCGGACTGCTCTCTAACATGCAAAGGATCTTCCTTAAACTATATCCATACACCTGTATAAATTTTATCAAGTATAATAATCTTGTACTTAATCAAGTACCATAATCTTGGACCCCTAGAATGGATTCTGCGTGGATCATTAAAAATATTTCTATTCTTTCAAGTGGATTTGTCATGGTCCTGGACAGCCATTTGTGTTTTGGTGCCAGTACTACCCACTCACTCCAGGTGTTTCAAGCCTGATCCAAAACTACTGACATGGGAGAAACATCCCCTTGAATCCACAGATTTTTGGATCAGGTCTTTCCTGTTCATCATTTTTCTGTGTAAAAACATTACTATTTTACTCTTCCTGAAGATATTGACCCTTTTTTGGCTTTTCACCCAAAACATCATTCCTTTATGAACCCATCTTAGAGGAAGAGCTATTAATTTTCCTGCAGGATACATAACACATTTTGCAGATGAACGTCATTGTGTAAAGAAGCCTTCAGCTTTAGATAAGCAATAATACATTCCAGCAGGATGATTTACAAGAAGAGTTTTCATTTTTCACTTTTCTGCTGGTCTAGCCCATTAAAGGCTCGGCTATGATGCCTGCCAACTCCCATTCACAGGATGAAATACAAGAGCAAGAATTCTCTGTGTTTGGCTTCATAGAACAGAAATGCTCATTTATAGGAAGAGTTGCTTATGTTCCCCTCCCTCCCCCCCCCCCCCACCCCCCAAATTTCCTACATGCTCTGAGGTAGGAGACTTGCGGCCTGTGAACTTCGTGTTCCCGAGCATTAAGATTTAAGATACCACAAAATGAGGTTTATGACAAATTATGGAACAGCAAGGCTGTGCAGCTCTTTTCTGTGCCTCTTAAGAGCCCCACAGGAGGTCACTGAGATCATACCCTACAGCTTCGGCATCATCTCCCTTCATTTACATTTTATCTAATTTTCTCTCGTCTGTCTTGGTACTTATCACCATAATTGCCTTGCAATGAGTTTTGACAACTACTGCGAAGGCGGGGGAATACAGGCAGGAGAGCAGCTGCCACAGGCCTAAAATCTCAGAGGCTGCCACAGTGAAATATTGTGTGAACAACAGCAGGAACCCTCAAGTTTGCAGTGGAGAACCCCAAATCAGCAGGTGGTTTTTCTGTCAAACTGCTTTTTTTCCCCCACCCTGGGGTTGTTTGTCATCCCACATTATTTATATTCAGCTTGATGAACAGTACAGAATTACAGTTCAAATTTGCCTGCTGGAAAGTTAAGGCATGTGGTCTGCGACATCTTCCTGGGGAAACAGTGGAATTAAATGAAAAGTGATGCAAGCCTTTTAATAGCATTTAATTGGTAATTGGATGCTTTAGGAGTAAACAACTGTTAAATAATATTGATGAAAGGTCTGTCGAAAGATGAATACATTGTCTGGTAAGCAACTGTGTGGGCAAATATTTCAATTGCTCCAGTCTAGCCAGACAGTGTCTGAGTAATTCCTGAACCTGGTCTTTTAAATTGAGCTGGGCTGGCTTCCAGACAAGAGCAAATCTATCCTCTGGGCTGTATGGCTAAAGACCTCAGTGCAGAGCTATGATCGTTGTTCCTTCTGTGATTTCCCATTCTTTCAATTCCTGACATTTTATATTACAATATTGCTTTCGTTACTATTGCTTTAATCCCCTAGACACTGCTAGGTTTAAAAAAGCAGTACGAATAACTAAACTACTGTACAAGGGTTTGCTTCATCATTACAGGTTAGGACTCTAGTTCTCTAAAGATTCATATGTATGGGATAAGTCTTTACAGGACTTGGGAGTTTTTCTTTAAGCATTTGCAGGATTTAGTCACAGAAAATTTAACTGAAATTTTAATTTGCTGGTAAATTGAAATAGTTGTGATGATCTGCACATTGAATGGAGATAAAAACAGGGGAAAAGCTTCCATAACAATCCCTTTTGATTCCAAAGTTTGTTACAGGCATTGCCACACTGTGTGCATGGACTTAGGCTGTATGTACAAAAAAGTCCTGCTAGTTCAACCTCAGCAGGAACAAGACATCATGTATCTACTGGGAATACTTAAGTAGACTTGATCATATATTCTTTGTATAAAAGATATATCCCACAGCTGAAAAAATGTTAATGATGGTCATACAAGTATGATCAGTGTCATTTTAAAGAGTCTACATTGATGATTAAGGCATCTTTGCACTATTAAAACCAAATACTCCTTCCTCCCCCCAGGTTACGAACCGCAACTGAATAAAGGAAAATATAACTTCTGAACCTCACTCATCACTCTTAATACATGGAGGCCAGCTATGACTATTGTTCACATAGTGATGATACTTGAAACTTAAAGGAGTTATGCCTTGAAATTTGTCAGACATTTTAAAACATCAGATTTTGAAAATAAAAAGGGCAGTAAGAATGTCATAAAACCCATTCACTTTCACCACCTAAACCAGCATATTATTTGAATAAACTCTGCATTACAATTTAAAAATATTTAATATTGCTGCCAGTAGTTTTTGGCAGATTTTTAAGATGAAGAAAACTTTTGTACACTCAAATTCTCTTCAAGTAATAATGCTTCTTTCTCGACAAAATTACCAGAGTTAGTAAATGACAATATAAGAATAAACACATGCTTAGTCCAGATTCCTAAATATACGTATCCTTCAGAGGTGTTGCATGACAGACACAGACACAGACACAGATTTCTAGGTTGGAAGAGACCTCAAGATCATCGAGTCCAACCTCCGACCTAACACTAAGTACTCCACTAAACCATATCACTAAGCTCTACATCTAAACGTCTTTTAAAGACCTCCAGGGATGGCGACTCCACCACCTCCCTGGGCAGCCCGTTCCAATGCTTAATAACCCTTTCGGTAAAGAAGTTCTTCCTAACATCCAACCTAAAACTCCCCTGGCGCAACTTTCGCCCATTCCCCCTCGTCCTGTCACCAGGCACGTGGGAGAACAGACCAACCCCCACCTCACTACAGCTTCCTTTAAGGTAACTGTAGAGAGCGATAAGGTCGCCCCTGAGCCTCCTCTTCTCCAGGCTGAACAAGCCCAGCTCCCTCAGCCGCTCCTCGTAAGACTTGTTCTCCAGACCCCTCACCAGCTTGGTCGCCCTTCTCTGGACTCGCTCAAGCACGTCCATGTCCTTCCTGTAGCGAGGGGCCCAAAACTGAACACAGTACTCGAGGTGCGGCCTCACCAGAGCCGAGTACAGGGGCACAATCACCTCCCTAGACCTGCTGGCCACACTGCTTCTTATACAGGCCAGGATGCTGTTGGCCTTCTTGGCCACCTGAGCACACTGCTGGCTCATATTCAGCCGACTATCAACCAATACTCCCAGGTCCTTCTCGGCCAGGCAGCTTTCCAACCACTCATCTCCCAGCCTGTAGCTCTGCTTGGGGTTGTTGCGCCCCAGGTGCAGGACCCGGCACTTGGCCTTGTTGAACTTCATACAGTTGACCTCAGCCCATCGCTCCAGCCTATCCAGATCCTCCTGCAGAGCCTTCCTGCCCTCGAGCAGATCGACACACGCACTTAGCTTGGTGTCATCTGCAAACTTACTGAGGGTGCACTGGACGCCCTCATCCAGGTCATCGATAAAGATATTAAAGAGGACCGGCCCCAGTACTGAGCCCTGGGGGACACCACTTGTGACCAGCCTCCAACCAGATTTGACTCCATTCACCACAACTCTCTGGGCCCGGCTATCCAGCCAGTTTCTAACCCAGCGAAGCGTACGCCAGTCCAAGCCCCGAGCAGCCAGTTTCTTGAGGAGAATGTTGTGGGGAACGGTGTCAAAAGCCTTACTGAGGTCAAGGTAAACCACATCCACAGCCCTTCCCTCATCCACCAAGCGCGTCACTTTGTCATAGAAGGAGATCAGGTTCGTCAAACAGGACCTGCCTTTCATAAACCCATGCTGACTGGGCCTGATCGCCTGCTCGCCCTGCAAGTGCCGCGTGATGACCCTCAAGATAATCTGCTCCATGAGCTTTCCTGGCACTGAGGTCAAACTGACAGGCCTATAGTTACCCGGGTCTGCCCTCCGGCCCTTCTTATAGATGGGCGTCACATTGGCTAGCCGCCAGTCAGCTGGGACCTCCCCCGATAGCCAGGACTGCCGATAAATGATGGAAAGCGGCTCGGCCAGCTCCTCCGCCAGTTCTTTCAGTACCCTCGGGTGCATCCCATCCGGCCCCATCGACTTGCGCACATCCAAGCTTCTTAGCAGGTCGCCAACCATTTCCTCATGAATAGCAAAGGCCACATCCTGCTCCCCATCCCCTTCCGCCAGCTCAGGGCACTGGGTATCCAGAGAACAACCGGTATTGCCGCTAAAGACTGAGGCAAAGGCGGCATTAAGCACCTCAGCCTTTTCTTCATCCTTAGTAACTAGGTTTCCCCTCGCATCCAGTAAAGGATGGAGATTCTCCTTAGTCCTCCGTTTCGCATTGATATATTTGTAAAAGGATTTTTTGTTGTCTTTAACGGCAGTAGCCAGGTTGAGCTCCAGATGAGCTTTGGCCTTTCTAATTTTCTCCCTGCACAGCCTCGCTACATCCTTGTAGTCCTCCTCAGCGGCCCGCCCTTTTTTCCAAAGATTATAAACCCTCTTTTTTCTGCTAAGCACAAGCCGCAACTCTCTGTTCAGCCAGGCCGGTCTTCTTCCACGCCGGCTCGTCTTTGGGCACGTGGGGACGGACCGCTCCTGTGCCGTTAAGATTTCCTTCTTGAGGAGCGCCCAGCCTTCCTGGACTCCTCTGCCCTTCAGAACCGCCTCCCAAGGGACTCGGCCAACCAGCGTCCTGAGCAGCTCAAAGTCAGCCCTCCGGAAGTCCAATACAGCAGTTTTACTGGTCCCCTTCCTGGCCTCGCCAAGAATAGAGAACTTTACCATTTCGTGGTCACTCTGTCCAAGACAGTTTCCGACCACTACATCTCCCACCAGTCCTTCTCTGTTTGTGAAGAGAAGGTCTAGCGGGGCACCACCCCTGGTGGGTTCACTGACCAGCTGCGTCAGGAAGCTATCTCCCACGCTCTCCAGAAACCTCCTAGACTGCTTTCTCCGTGCCGTGTTGTGTTTCCAGGATATATCCGGGAAGTTGAAGTCCCCCACGAGGACAAGCGCCGACGATTTTGCAACTTCTGTCAGTTGCCTATAAAACTCCTCATCCGTCTCCTCATCCTGGTTCGGCGGTCTATAACAGACCCCGACCAGGACGCTAGCCTTGCCGGCCTTCCCGCGGATCCTAACCCACAGGGATTCAACCTTATCATTCCCAGCCTGGAGTTCCACAACATCAAAAGATTCTCTAATGTAGAGAGCCACGCCACCACCCCCTCTGTGCTGCCTGTCCCTCCTGAAGAGCCGATAGCCAGGCAAAAAATGACCTGAATGGTTTAGCCTCCACTCTTAGAAATGCTTTAGATGCTTAGGGCACCACATGCCACAGAGTTTTAATAAGAGTTCATTGGCTAAAAAAAAAAAAAAAAGTACAAGATATTCTAGTATTTCCTTTATCACAGAGGTAGCTCTACATTGTAGCAACATGCCAGTAAGACAGCATCCAGCTGGGATGCAAACTAATCTTTCCTTCCCCTTATTTCCAAGATTGGAATTAATCCCTGCATTAGATACTGACAGAATTTGTTTTAGGGATTAAATTTGCTCAAAGCCATTGTTCATAGGAAATGCAGCATGTGATACACAGATGACTAAGCATTATCATAAGCTAATAAAAGACAGAGATAAGGACCAAATCAGTAGAAACAAAATTTCAGAGGTAAAATATTCCCTCTGCCTGCAAGTTTTTTCCTTCTCTCTTGAACCCTGTTTTACTTTTGGATTCAAACTCATTTCTTCACTATGTTATTTTATGGAGTTGATGAAAACCTGATAACCCCCCTTTGCTAAGGAGGCAGAAGAACTAATTGCTTTTTGTTCACTATCTTGGCTGATGGGTGAGAAGCTAAAACCCAATTTATCCAGTAATTGCTACGTTCATGAAAAACAGCATCAAAGCCTTGATGCGTTTTACTGTTGTCTCTTGGGAAGGCTCATGTCTAATTCTTATGCTGATATGGCTCATAATATAGTCCTCTGACTCTCCTATTTGCTCTTGCAATTACAAGGTTTCTTATTCTGTTGTGCATATTCCTCTGAACTAAGATTAGCTTAACTGAGCTTCCTTTGAAAACTTGCCTACCCATCAAATGCATCAGGCCTAATGCATTCTGTAGCCACACAAAATCAATGAACAGCACAATTTTCTGCTTCCTGCAATGATCAATAGGATTCACATAATGGGTGGAAAATTTTTAATCATGACAGCCCAGCATCTAGCAGGCATAAATCTTCCCTGCATTATAACCTCTCCATTTCCCACTAGTACAAATTTGCAGGTATTGAATAATATTTATGTAGAAGATACATTATGAAAAGCAATACAATTAGAACTTCACACTTCAGTGATGATGGGTTGAGACCCCAGAGGACTGTTTCCCAGACAATGTACTGGCTTCCGTATTCCAAATGCAAAATCCTTTCTTCCTCCAGGAATGTCTTTTGCTGAAACTATACTTCCTCTGGATCAGATCTGACAAAGCTCAGGAAAATGCGACTTCAGGCAGACCATAGCTAAATAAGTACATTTAAATGAGTATGTCTGATGAAGCGTGCTCTCCCACCGCTGCCCTGGCTCAGTTTGTGGAGATGCAAGGTCTCGTGCCAGGCCCTTCCTCCTCTCAAACACTGCAACGGAAGAGAAGGTGCCCTCTGACAGGGCAACCTGAGGCACATTCACATTCTTTTAGAAGTGCACAGTTGTTTACCACAGGTATTTCAAAGGGCACATGTCCTCTGAAACAAGAGCTGCTACAAGAGGAGTAACTCCCTTTTTCTGTATTTCTTTAATGAGAGTTTAGAAATAGTAGAAGACAGAAGTGTAATCCAAATTGTTTCCTCTAATGTCCCAAATTCTGTCTATATTCAGAATTGCTCTTTTCACTTATAAAATAATAGAGAGAAAATAATTAACTACACAGTTAATAAAAACAGTTAAAGATCCATAAAGATCAATAGGGCAACCTCTAAAGGAACATTGCTCCACCCAAGTTTTCAGTCTAACTGTGGACAAGATTTTGAAGAATAAATTGTGGGATTTGATGTCTCAGTTTTTGAAAGGGTCTTTTAAGTGACAGTTTTGGAAAACTTGGAGTACCTGCTTGCTGCTTTGTTAAAACCCAGTGCAATGTTCGCTGCTTCTGAAGTTACTCTGTATAGTGGAATGCTAACAGGAGTCACCTCATTCTGAATTCACAACCATCCTCCTGCTGCCTTAGGGCTTGGATCAAATGCTCAAACGAAGCCTGAGCTTCCTAAAATGAGTATAGGACAGACTTGCCAGGTCAAATTGAGTGTCTTTTCCACAGTTTTTATTTGTTTTTAATTGAAAGCAGATCACACCTTCAACATGTCTTCCAGAAATTAGCAAAAGAGAGAGAGCTCAGTTATTCCACACACTAAAATATACCAAATTAGCATAGCAGAATGAAGCTCTGGAATAACGTAATAGTCCAGATACTCTGTATTATTAGTCAGTGAATTTTAATCATAAAAAGAAACTTGGGCATCTTAAAATGTAATTAGACATTAAAATGAGGAATTTGTAGGTTTGACCAGCTTGCTTTCATCTTTGTAAAACAGATATTTCTAGTACTTGCAACTGAAAATATTTCTAGATTTTTTTTTTCTATTTTAATTTGGTTTATTCTTCATAAGACAGTTTACATTTGTTAGAGATGTTAAAAGATGTTCTCAGGCCTGAAGGAGTACTATTGGTCAACTAGATACCAGAAAGTAGTGCAGCAAACCTGGCTTTCCCATCATAATTGGGATTATATATTGATATAATCCTATCCCTTACGCTATTTTAGTCTTCTATAGTGTTCTTACAGACCTGAATATTTAACAGAACAGTGTCAGATCAAATATGGCAAACCCTGGAGAAGAAACCACTCTTCAAAGAAACTTTGACATGCAATTTTGTAGTTTTTAACCTAATATATTCTGTGCAAGAAACAGGAAATGATTTGGCATAAGAAACTCAGCAGGAATATCAAGTTTGAGTATTGATGCAAAATTGTCCCAAAGTAGTGTGTGATGCAGTGAGAATTTCTTTAACCTAGTGCTTTTTCAGAAGCTCATCACTACAAAACCTAAGTGCTGTGAAAGTACAAAGGAAGACTTACATGCCTAAGAAAAGTTTAAGGATGAGCAGGAGCCTCCCTGTGTCAGGGTATGCCAATGTTTTTTGTCAGGATCTGGTCTTAAATGGGGAAGAGAAGGTCTGTGGTGCAACAGCTTAAAGAAATCAAATGGCAGCTGGCATGCAGGTGCCTGAGATACAACCTCCCCGTCTGCCTGGCTCATACCTCACAGGCACTGCTGCCAAACAAGAACAAGACCCTGTTACAGACTCCAGCTGTAAGTCTTTATAGACATATTCTAGGAATGGATTCTATTTTCATCATCTGCCATTATGTTATAGTCGCAACCCTATACATGGCTTTAATGCTGAGCCCTTTTTTGTCCTTGCCAGACTGTCAGAGAACATCTTTCCAGCTCCTTATGCTCAGTAAATAAGCATGATTTGCTACGCCTTTGATCTTAGTGGAGAGTGGGTTTCACTGGGCACAAACACAAGTGCTAGCCAAATGTGAACCAGTGAAGACTCTGGTAAACAACATTCAAAAAGTCAATGAACTGTGTCACTGCTCAAGTCATATTTGCAGAGGTTTAGAAAGAAGATTCCTTTTCCTTATCTTTATAAGAAGTTTCTAAAGGAGAAAGTATTAACTTGCAACTTGCAATGAAGACACACGAATGTAATCACTCGATACAGATAGAGGATTATAGCATGAGTTCATCAAATATCTACAGAGAGCATAAGGCTATTCTTACTATTTTTAACATTAATATGTGGAAAGAGACAAATTCAGTGTAAAATTCTTAGTGAATCTATCATTAGGAAGCTAATCAAATAAAACATTTAGTGGGGGGTTCTGCTGTTACTTCTCAGTCTCAGCTGGAATCTAGATTGAGAAATGAAAAGCCTCACAGCCTCATTAATCACAACATAAATCACAACTTCACAACCTCAAAGTCTTTTCCACAAGCAAAGACATGTGCTTCCTGGCCAATAGTCTATGTTTGAAACTGATAATTCAATGCTAGCTGTAGGCAGATAGCACAGAAAGCAATTTGAGCCATGTGCACAGACCAGGTACAGCTGAGTTACACAGCTGAGGGATTCCATAAGCAATTACATGTCATTATAAACAATGTAATTAAATTACATTCAAATACGCTGTATTGACTGCTTGCCAATAGATATTTACAATATGATATATCCTTTCTTTAGATTAGGAAGATATATTTTGAGTTTTGCACTCGGCCTGTAAGAATGTGTGGTCTGAGTTAGACTTAACCTACAGGAAGGTCACAGGTTGCTAATATAAAACTTCACAAAAAGCAGCATCTAATGATTTTCCCTCCTTTGATTAGTGTTTCAATTTTGTTTGCTTTATTATAAGATACCACAATGAGCTTCTAAAGATCTAAATTAAGAAACAACCACAAAAGATGCACAGAATAGTAATTCAGCAGTGTAAACATACCCTTCCACCCAGCTCATCATACACACAAGTACTGCACAGCATCACTCAGTTCCTCTTCATATAGGACATCCTACACAGACTCTCCTCAGGAAAGGCACTAACTTTTCTTGTATGTTAAAAAAAAAAAAAAAAGTAAAGTCACAGTTCTATTTTATTACCAAGCAATATTTCTAACTTCATTATTAGTGTTAATATAGAAGGTGCAAAATGCCATTGTGTTAGCAGATGGCCAGCTTTACCACTCTGCTTAAATCCTATAGTTAGATAGTCTCTCCCAGGTAGGACACATTCAAGTGTCCTTCATCTGCCTCTCAACTCATTTGTTCTCCAAACATTAACACAAGACCTAATGCTGACTTGTGAGTTGCAAGAAAATGTCTTGACATCTACATTGGCTGACTATTAACTACTGAAAATAATCTTATTAAAATATTTTTTCAGCTGAAATGAACTGTAAGAAGTAAAGCAGCAAAGTACTTAAATCCTAGAAACATGGCTTTTTTTTATTATTATTAACACACTTGATGCTTTAGAATAAACACTGGCTAAATTTAGATCATTATTGCCCTCCTTTTTTCCCCAAGGCTGAGGTGAAGATGTATCCAGCAGAGCTTTGGCTATGCAGTACCACCACTGGCAAGCAGAGCTGCAGAGAAACCCGCAGTCCCCCACAAATTCCTCCACAACTCTTTCCTCATGTAATAACTAACGAAGCATCACCTTAGTCACACTTCTATTGCCTGCCTTTCTCTAAAGCTCCTTTCTGGCAGGCAGGCAGGCTAACTTTGAGCATGAGAAGTAAAATATCTACAATATTAAACAAAATACAGCTAACTGCCAATGCAAAAAGCATTCCTGCAGATACTTGAGTGTCAATACCCGAGTGTCATTAAATGATTCATCCTTCTCATCCCTAGGAACTTTGCAAATGAATGACTTTGGATGGGCCCAAAGTGATAAAATATAAACGTGTTGATAAATACAAAGTTGCCTACAACTTTTAGTTAAAATATACAAAAACTGGACAAGAACACCACTCAAACTAAAAATTTCCCACTAAGTTGTCAGTTGTCAATTATGATGCTACATTGATATGGTGTTTAGTAATTATTACGTTTCAAAAGTTACATGTTCTTTGTAATAATTCATAATTTTAACTTTACATCCTACTACTATTTAACTCGCTAAATTATTAATTCATGCATGAACATGCACAAATACGTAATACACATGTAGCTGCCTTGGCTACAAACATCTTAAAAAAAGATACATGGCTGACTTCTTCCTGTTTAATTTGCAGTATAAGTTTTGTAATGCACTGGTTTCCCCTTAACATCAAGAACAAACATGATCACAAAACTACTTTAAAAAAAGGCTAAAATATTATGTTAAAATATATTGCTGAGCATCATTTCTTGTCTCCATGCGCAAAGTAATCAAAGTGTTTTACCCTCTTTTATGTTGCACATTAATTGAAATTCCGCTGGAGCTGGAACCACAGTCTAGACTATATAAAACACCACACAGAAATGACAGTGCCTGCTGAAAAGACTTTATGTTCTGGTAGTCCTTTTTGTCATTATAACTAATTATGTAAGACCAAATAAGCCTGCAATATTAACTCAGCACTCAGGGGTTCCTAGAAATGGATGCTCCCTGTGATGCTATGGATATTAGAAAATGCAGTTTCACAGTTTTCGTTGTCAGTAGGGCCATGTGATCTATTAAGCAGTGTCATGTAGGAGAGAAAGAAAAAAAGGCAAGTCTTCGGTAAAATATCTTGGTTTGCAGCAGCACTTTCCACTGCTCTAATTTTTATTATAGTTTATTCTTCAGTAATGATGTATGTACAGGAAGAAATTCTGCTCTGTCCGTTGTCAGGCTAGTTCAGTGAGATGTTAAAGCTAATCTCAACATACCAGGAACAAAAATATTATTTTAGGGAAAGATAATTTCCTGTGATTATTATTCACTATGAAATTCAAAGACTTTAGTAGCTTTACAAATTATCTGGAATAAAAAAGAGCAAAGAATGTTAAATATTTTCTATTTATTTTTTCAGATTGCAACAATAGAGCCTTTGAATCCTACTTTTTATATAAAAATCACGTTTTGACTTTCCATAAATGTTCTTTTGTTTATTGAAGATCTTTTTGGAAGGAAAACTCATTTTTATCAGTAACAGAACAAAACAGATAAGACTACACTGAGCACTAAGAAATACATAATTGCTTTCTCTTCCTTAGGTATTTTGTGTTTGACAGAAGTTAAGCAGTACCTTCAGTGATTTCCATGTAAGTAATGGCCTTGTTGTTGTATTTATTACTGGGAGTGCTATTTTGTTATTGCTGATACTTTATATTAAATGTCCAAAATTAGGTTCATTCTCATTGAGCATGTGATTCACTAATAATCTGGAGGAAAATCTATTTCTTTTGATGGCATATCTGTAAAGTAGTTGAAATTGTATTAGTGTTAAATCCCCACATTTCCTTGATTATGGTGTCACACACTGTGTTGCCACTTTCCCAATTTCAAGTTTTTATTCCAGTTCAGTAGACAAAATAAGGCTTTCACTTGCTTTGATAACTTTGAAAAGTGAGAGGTTATAAAAGATCCAAACCTATAGTCACACAGTGTACAGTATGTATAGTTTTTGTAATACAAAGATACTTTATTTGTATCAGCCAAATCAGTTACCTTCTAGTAAGTTCTACAGCAGTCTGGAGAGCCTGGTACCCATTTTTAAGGCCATTTTTTGGAGGAGATCATTGCTGCCATATGTGAAAAGCCATTTAAGTCTGCAGAGTCCTACCAACATGGGTTGGCATTTGTCTGCCATTGGTTCAGGCCTGTTAAACATCATTCGAATGTATTTGGCATCAAGCAGATATAAAGAAACTCATTCAAAGTTCAAGAACATGCACCACATTTATGAGATAGGAATACAGCAGTAAGCATCTGCATTCCTCTTCGCTACCATTTTGTGGCAGAACCACTGTATTCGATGGCAGCTTGGTTTTGTCCCCGCGTCTTCGATTTGCTCACTGTTCTCTGGTACGTCTGCAATGCTAACGACTCTTCTCCTTGCTGGGCATAGCCCTCTCCGCTGGCATCTGCCCTGACTCAACAAGCCAGTCATAAATGTTTATAGGAAATCACAGTAATGCCGAAAGTAATGCTATGTCTGTGCCTTGCCTGACCATTTGAATAAACAAGCCGAGGTTCAGGCTGGCAAGCAGAGCCAGGAGATTATTGTTCAGCTCTGGCATTTTACGTTTTCATACAGTAGTGAAGCATCTATAAATAGCCTTTGAGGAACATAAACGTTTTAGTATAATGGGATTCATGTTTAATATGGGCAATGACTTCCCTTCCCTTAGGATCACAATTAAAATGTTTAGACAAAATTAAACTGCTTCTTGGGAAGATGCTATGATGCAGAGTACAATATTTAAACAAACTCCCAGTGCCTGAAAGAAAATGGTTCTTTGCAATCAAGCTCTAAAAGAGGAGACAACATAGCTGTTTATTATCGCTACATATGCTGATAAAATATGGGCACTTGAGCCCCAGTATCAGAATTATACAGAAAAACTGTATTTCTGAAAGAAACTGACATTCCTCTTTTCTGAAGAGAGATTAGTAGTTGTCTGAGGCAAGTTTGGGACATGTTTTTTTTATTAACTAGCATCATGTTATTGGCTGACTGGCTTTGGCAAGACAGATTTTCATGTACAGAGCAGTTTGATAGAAATTGCTGTCTGTCTATTATTTGCAAGAAACAGGTTTTAATCACAGTATTCTCTCTCCTTGTAAGATCCTTGGCTCTGGCTGCAAAGCTCTCATGCAGAGCTCAGGCAGGGAGGAAGGACAGTTGCTCAATGCCATTATGAGTCTCCAGTTAATCCAGGAGCTAATGAGGACTGTTTAGCCCTTGGCACAAAATGGGGTAATCTCTGGGCAGCTCCCACCCATACCCCATTCCAGTCCTCTACAATGGGTTGTTATGGCAGACTAGAAACATCCAAGCCAAGGGTTGTTTTGTTTTTCTTGTTGCTGTTGGTTTATTTTATTTACAAGGAAGACAACTAGGTGTTTTCCCTCTTTGCTACCCCTTACCCTACATTTACAAAGTTTGAGAGAAGGTGTTAAGACAAGGATTTCTACAGAACCTCTTTTTCCAGGAAATGAGTGGCAAGAACTGACAGTGTCTAAAAACAAGCACAACCTAAAATGCCATCAGATATTCAGGAAAAGGGAGCTATGCTGGCCAAATTTAAGAGATGAGTTCATTGTTTTGAGTAAGTGGCATATATTTCCAAGTTTGCCATTTATTCACTGATGAGCTCCCCTATTCAGCCTTTACTATTTAGCTGTTCTTAGGTTTGCTATTCTGGCCACTCTAGTTGAAGTACACAGCTTTAAAAATGTTGTTAGGATTAAATTATATATTTTGTGATTATTAGGTCTAGACCCACGACAAGATGAGTGTTGAGAACGTGATCATACTAAGGATTTATATTCCAGATGTATTGAGAAATCCCTGCCCCTCTAGATTCTGAGCTCTGTCCCTAGTGCTGTCAAGAGAACAACTCTGTACTTAATTTCTGTTTCAAGCTTTCAGTCTTATTCCAAGGACCATGGATAGTTCCACACTTATACTCTGAATACTCACTCATACCATCTTTGAGAGAAATTCCTTATCACATTTTAGAGCTCGTCACTGCTCAGATACCTTTGAGTTGCCGTTGCAACACCATCTCACATCAGATCTGCTAGCTCTGATTCCCATCACATCAAACGTGGGTGGAAAATGTGTTTCCGCTGAACCTAATTCATTAAATTGTCAAGTGCTGCTGATGTAATATCATAATGAGAAGAGGAAACAGACACAGAAAGCAGAGATTTCTGTTTTTTACCAGAGCTATTTAATCTAAGCACCCTGGTGAAGAACTGTAGTCTTTGCATTGCAACCAGAGGACTTGGGGAGCTGTTAATTTCTTCTGTTAATATAGTTATTCACTGTCACAGTCTATACTGCCCTGGAGATATAAGCTAAATGCTTAATTGACATCTGTTTCTAGAATGCTTTTTTGCTTCCACGTTTTTTCCTAGTTTTGGTTTGGGAGTCATTCCATGCTGTGTGCAACCTGTGGCTGAGGTTTCTGGCATTATGTATCCTTCAACTAATCTGTATGACCATGGTGAGATCATGTGCAATGCCAGCTTCTGATTGACTGCATTGGCCACATTAACATGGAAATTTCGCACCTTTTGCACACAAGAACACTAACACCACACTAAAGCCTTGGAAGCACAGTGACATTTGTTTTCACCATTTTAGCCACCTTGGTTCAGGTAAAGATAGAAACAGGTACCTCTCTTGCACGTTGGATGTGTTAGTTTCTTGCAGAGCTATCGTGAACCCATGCTGTGTGGAAGACCGGTGCGGCCTAAAATCTGAGCGAAAACATGCCTTCCCAGTCTGTGTGCTTGCAGAGCGTTATTGATCTTGCTGTAACTCATCACGATACTTTGATGTCTGACTTAGGCCAGCACTGCCCCCCGTGCAGCCAGAGGGGAAGTCCTGCACTGACACCTAGAAAGTTCCCAGCAGTATCTGAGTACTCGAGCTAGCACATCAAATCTTCCCCTATTCTTGCATTAAATTTTCAAAAGGGCAGCATTTTAAACTATGATATTCTGGAGGCACTTTGCTTTGTTTTATCAGCATTACCTAAATTCCCTTACTTGAAACTGGCCTTTAAAATTTCTGTTAGAAGACAGTGCAACTTTTAACTCACAAAGAAAGCTAATACCAACAAGCAGACAAGACAAACGGCAAGATCTGACTTCAGATTTCAGACAGACATTTTGTGAGTTACTAGAAGCCATAGAACTTTTCTTCCTAGTTCATAAAACTGAAACTTTCACAGCCAAGAAAACAAGAAAAACTACTAGAACGTGACAAAACAGATCCCTAATCAAAAAGCACTAAGTAATGAAACCCTCCATTTTGACAATAGAAAATATCTATAGTGTTTGCATTCTGAAGCATCTTAGGCTTTGACAAAGCACATAATGTATACCTTCTGCCTCAAGATTTGAGTATCTTAAAGCCCTCTGTAGTCGACACAAGCAGGTTTTTTTTATTACGATAGTGTATGCAGATTGTATAAGACACTTTTGCAAATTCAGTTACAAAATATATTTACTCATGAAAAATGTAAAGTATGAAAATACAAGCTCCAAGAACAATAAATCAACTATTAAAGCTACAGATGCTCACTTCCAAGCATGCTTGAAATATTACATATTTTCAATTATTCTACCATCTTCATAAAAAAAATCGCACCATTGCTGCTCAAAAGACAAAGACCATGCAAGCAACATTATCACTTAGAAATAAGGCTAAAGAACTCTGCATGAATACTGACCACAGCCCACAGTCCAATGAAAAATGTCACACAATAAAAGGAACCCTACAGCCTGTCACAGGTGGTCACCGGGCTTCCTAAGGGTTACCAAATACCTATGACTTTCTGCAGCTACCCAGGTTTCATTGAGTAAGACTCAGGGACCCCAGAAGGCAGGTCTAGGCAGTAGGAGCAGAGGTAAATTTAAGATCAGAATCCTTCCAAAGTGCTGCTCTAACCTGTCTGATCTAGCTGCTCTTATGCATTGTATGTGAAACATGTAGGCACATGAGCACCTGGGCTACCATTTCCTCCCAAAATAATCCCTGACAGAAACACGAACACATCCGTTCCAGCACTGTTCAGTGAGACACAAAATAAATACATCCATAGGCTGTAAAGGACAGATTTTGCCTGTGAATTTTCTCTATAAACTCTTCACTCAAGCCTTATGGTGGAAACCTACTATTAACAATACTTCCGAACATGCCATGAAAACAGCCTATTTACTTTAAAACTGAAATTGTGGGGGATTTTCCAGAAACTATAGCTTCCATAGTGTTTTCATTTTTATGACTTTTGAAAAATTTAGGAGACAGTAAAGATATCATGAAGCTGCTCCAAGATAAAATCAATATTTATCTAGTTAGAGAATAGATGTTATTTTGGACATTAGAGCTAAAAGCATGGCAGAACATTTGCATTCGTTTTAAAAATGTAATTCTATATGCTAAATGAACAAAATATGCAAAATATAAGAAGAAATGTGCATGCATATAAAATTAAATGTTACTTTAAATGTTTAATTATTTTGCAGACATTAGTGAAACAAAAAGAATGACATCTTTTGACAAATTCTACCTACATTAGTCTGACTTTGGTCACCTAATTGCCAATGATATAAATAGTCACCACTGGTCTTTACTGTATACTGAATAAAATACATGTCTGCTTTCTAACAGCTTGGGTCCCTCATAACCAATGAAAAAATATTCTACTAGAGCTTGAGCAAAACAGAAGTCACCACACTGTGGACCAGAGAGGACAGGATCTTCCAACTTACAGGAAACAAACAGCTTTTTCCATACTACTTTCAAATTTAACATCAAAACAGATTGGTTACGAGTGAGGCTACGGCTGGGACTGATCATGATTTGACTTGGTACAGGATGAGGGTCTGCTGAACACTGTCCCAACTGGGTGTGGATTGCATTTGACTCACCACACCATCCACCTTGTTTTCATCAGGAACAGATGGGAGGGAAAAAGAAATGAAGTGGGGCACAGTGGAAGTAAGCTGTCTTTCCAAAAGGAGCATAGTGACTGTCAAATGCATTATTTCCTAACATTGTTCTTCCTAATTAGCAACTGTGCTTCATTGCTATAGGAATGATTTGGGATCATGAATCCAAAAGAAGGTGAGACACTAAGGGAGGCGAGTTACTGCACAAGAATGGAGCCTAGAGGTGTCAAAGTTGTATGGGTGAAAGGAAGGGAATCACAAAAATTTCTTCATAACGATGTGTCAGTATTTGCAAATAGCTGTGTTAAAACATTTTTACAAGCTGAAGGTTACACACCTTAACAGGACCAGAGCTCAGTTCTTGGAAGACAGAGCTCACAGCGATGCATGACATAACTTAATTCTTGTCAGATCTATACCTATCGAGTTAAAACCAAAGAGTGCTTCAGAAAGGACTACTATTGCTATACTACTTTTTTTTGTTTGTTTGTTTGTTTCTTTGTTTGTTTTACAGGAAATACTGGACTAAGTTTGGAATTAGTCATGATGGTCTGCTGAGTAACTAAAGCCCATTTTCATAACAGCCCCTAAATACCATGCTGATTTTTTAAACATCAGCTATGCACATACTTGGGTGGAAAGCAATTGCAGCTGTAAGGGATGTATTATTGTCTTCTGGGGATAAAGAAACATACTTTTTTCTCCTCAATCTTATGTTCTTCTGCAAGAGGGACTCTCAGCAACCTGATTTCAAGAGAAAAGTAACTTTTTCTTTTTTATTTTCTCCAAAAGGAAAGTAAGTCTCCTCATTATCAGACTTTAAATAATGACTGGAACTTTTTCTTAACAGTCATGCCACACTTCAAAGAGAAGCTAAGGGTCTGATTAGGTTCTTTAGCTTCTACTTTATTAAAATTAGGTCACATCTACCTCTGTCCCAGAAAACTGCAGTGGTGAGCTAGATCCTGTAACCATACCCAGACTCTCCATGCCTTGAAGGCAGCTGAGGAAACTGGGAACTATCTTCAGGTGGTCAGCACAAACATCTCCCATCAGAGTAAAGACTTAAGAGAAATGTTCAACGCCTGGGTCCTCACTGTGGCAAATGGTATCAGGTAAGGAACTGATCCACTCCTGTAGCCACATATTTTGAACTTCAAACAGTTTGTGCAAGCTTGAGCATGAAGTGGCAGCTCTGATGTCTCAAACAGGGAAAGGTCTGACAGCCGAAAGCCAAGAGGCTCTTCTGCTTCCTCTGTGCTTGTCTAGATCTGAACTCAGACACAGGTGACTGTCTAACCCAGTCCCAGCCTTCAGATGCAAAGAAATGAAATAGTACCACATCGACCGTGAAAAAACAAAGGTCATAAATATAATCCCCGATAAAAAAAAAATTAAGAAGTACAGAATAACACTAACAGGGGGGACTGGAGTAGAGAAATTAAGGTATATAGGGAAGGAATAAAACTACAGAAAAATACTAAGATTGTACCACATAATAGAAAATTTTACATATCTACAGGAACATTAGTCTCTAAAGGACCGAGGTGGTATGAGCCAGACAGAAGAACCTTTCCAATGCATGAATATTATGGAATTTAATCACTATTTTTAAAGGCAGGAATGATTTAATTTAATTCATTAAAACATTAGTAGTGCTGTTATTCAAAATGCAGTTGTGGGTGTGCTTGCACTGCTGTGGCAAATCTGCATATAAGCTTTGAACTGAATGATTATACTTCATATTAACCTGCTCAACTAAAGACAGTCTGCCCAGTCAGGTTTTCTTGGTTGTTTTCCCATTTGGGGCCAAATCTAGTGATGTAGATCCATAGGCACAGAATATTAGTTCACAAAAACGCTCAAACTCCCAAAATTTAGCAAGTATAACTCCCAGGCAGCAGGTGGCCTGTGCTATTTTCACATTCCTCAGGTCAAAGTTTCTGTTAAATTAGTGATAGAAGTTCTATCACTTGGCTGTTGCTCCAAATGCTGCATTTCCCCTTTACACCCTCTGTTTACAATCTGACTGGCTCAAGCACCTGCCTGCCCCTTTGCTTCAACTGTTGAATTTCAAGCGGGTGAAAAGTAATTTACTTTGACATTTGATCTGTTTTCTGACTCACAGAAAAGTGTAAATGTAGCCCATAGATGAATTCTGGCTTTATGTAAGCAAGGACCACCCATGGAAATTTGTACAAGAGACTGTGTTGATATAAGCAAAGGTGAGGATTGATTAGAAAATTAGCTGCAAATAGTGTGATTATTCACAGTTGCCTAGCAAGGGAAAAATAACCCTATATCCCAAATACTTCCAAGCTATACTGTTCATCCTGCAACAGTCTGGGAACTATTTGTGTTTCAGGGTACAGCCACGGACCTGACTTTTTTGCAGATTTCTCTTCTATTCAGCCTGCACTGATGTTAGGGTCACAACGCTAGAGAGGATAGTCCTAGGAAGGAAGGAGATGAATGGGGGGTAGTATCCCATCTGGTTTAACAGGACCATGAATTTAAGTTGGAAAAACAGATGCTTTTTGAAGAACATATCACAAACATGTAAAGCAACCTCAGACTTGACTATTGTGTGTAAAAGGCAGAGTCAAGAAAAGACCTGTAAATCCTATCATCCATGCAATTTCCTTCCATGGTATCAACTTTAATTTACCCTCTGTAACAATATTCAACATGCTGAAGAAACATCCTTCCATTAGTTGCTACAGTGAACCCAAAGTGGTTTTTTTCTGTGCAGGGTTTGAATCTCCTGCTACATTTATTGGAGAATGAAATGCAAGTATATCCAGATCTTTTGTGCCCAGTCCATCTAGCTGATGACATTTGGAGCCAGCAAAAGCTGCCCAGGCTCTGCTCTTTTTCAAGTCCCATAACTCAGGCTGTAGCTTTTTTTCAGTACAAGTCTTCACATTAGAAAAGGGAGACTCAAAGCTCCCTTCTTTGTCTCTTCCCCGCCTATAAAGACCAGGGAGATTCACTCTGCTGAAAGCTTTTCCAGTCCTGAACATCTTTGTGTATCTGCAGTATCTAATACAGCAGGACACTGCTTTTGATTAAGACTTTCAGGCTTTACATAGCATACAAGATTTGGGAAGATGAATATACTTCACACAGAAGCATGGAACTCAAGATGGAAAAGCAGTAGCAAAAATATGCAGGAAGAATATGCTGGCTTATTGTATAGTTTCCTGAGGGTTGCTACTCTCCTCCCTTCCACTCCATCAGTACATAAATTATGCCTGTGGTTCCTTACACCCATTGAATACCAAATATCTCGCCGCCTTCCTTCTTATGAAGATCATGAGTTAGGGGAACAATAATAGTCACATTCGTAGGCTATAATAGCAACATTTAGAGGTATTTGTCTTTTCCATTTTCTGACAGATCCATTACTAGTTCATTAGCCTTTAGTGGGTAGAGACATTCAGTAAACAAATGAAAGTAACTCCATTTAAGAGCTAGTGAGCTAAATACAGCACTACCGCTTAGCTTGCTAATTATACGGAGTATTGCAAGTGCACACTGAAACAGAGCCATCCTTTTGCTGCAATTTTAGAAAGTCTTGTCCTAAAATTTCTAAAAGCTGAGGCACACAAATTGGCTTTCTTTGTCAGTGTCAGTGGCTACAAAGATGTGAAATGGAAAACCAGTCCAGGAGAATTTGTGTTACTTTAACTTGCCACGGTTCAACAAATGTTGAGAATATATATTTTAAGTTCAGAAGATCATTATCTTTCCCTTCCTTTATTTCCCTGTTAAGGAGACAGACTATTCCAAGTACTAAAAAGCATAGTAGTTGAAAGGTCGATCTCTAATTTTTAAACAAAAAAAAGATGAAAAAGAAAGAAGGGCTAGAACATAAAAGTCAAGCCTTTATTCTTGTGATACAGTGAATGTTACTTTATACTTTCATTCCAGAATATCTTGTATCAAGCAACAGAATAGTATCACTTCTCTTCCCTCTGCACATTCTTTTCCCCCCAATCACATTCGTGTTCCTGTAGTGAAACCAGGCAGCTGGTCATCTTCCTGTACTTGCACTGTAACCGCTTTGGGTCAGGCTCCTTCTTTTACAGCAGATTTTGCAGTTCGTCAACACAGTGAGACTTTAACGTGGCTGGAAGTGGAGTAAAGAGGAACTTCACCTTCTCCAGGTACTACAAGAGAATGCAATAGGAACATAAATCCCATAATAGCAGTGTAATTAGTCCATCATACATAAATAACTTTGGAAATAATACACAGGACTTCATAGAGGAAGTATTTTCATACTAAATAATGTGTGGAACAATGAGGAATTGGACAGCAAGACAGACTCCTTTCACAAAGATTTAACAGAGATAGAAGGTTCATGTTATGTTTACGCCCCTAAGTTGCTGATAGGAAGCTACTTCCCATTCAGAGTTTCTTTAACACTCAAAATTAAATAAATGGCAAGAAACTGCAACCACTATTTTAACATAGCTGTTTCTCTTGGGGCTGAATTTGGAGCTGAGAATGGTGATGCTATGTGAGGAACCCAAGCTTTTTTTTTTTTTTTTTTTACTTGTTTCAGAAGACTGAATTATGTTGTTGGTGCAAATGCTGGCTGTACTTTGACAAGGTATGATGTAGATGTCAGAAATACACATTTTGGGAAGATATGTTATTGCAGGGCACTGTTGTAAAGATGCTTTTAAGAAGCTGTTGCCTCTTTTTCTAATTGATCACAGGAAGCGCATCTCTTTGAGAAGATGTGAGAGCTGGGATCAATGACAGGCTAGTTTAATGCAGCTCTTAACAACCTGCAGAGATTAGGAGGCTGTCAGAAAGATAACACCAGAGATTTATAGATTGTTTTCTGAAGCCATTCTTAGCTCTCACGGGTGCTCTGTTATGTTTCCGTACGCTTGGATATGTAATACATACTCCCCTTATAGACCCAAACTGTACTTCTAATTTATGAAGAAAATAGCATCGCACCGCTATGTGCTGCTCAACTTATAACAAACTGGGCAACGTTGGGAAGCCAAGTCAGTTTAGCACTTAGAATGGCTTCAGGATAAAGGGGAAATTTGAGTTATAGCTGCAGTTTCTTCTGTCACTTGATGTGGGTGTGAACAGGCCTCATTCAGCTACCCTAATGCCACTAACCTGATGGAGTGCCATTATCAGCGCACAAGCCCCCTGGGTGCTGAGCTGGGGCTCAGGTGCCACTGTGTTTGGAGGCCCATCTTCTGAAAGGCAGCTGAAGGCCTTGGGGAAGGTCTCTGCTCCCTCAGAGGTGGGACAGTGCCTCTACTCACATGCTTAGCTTGGGAAGGAGTCAGACTGATGCCTGCCAAACCCATAAAGGAAAGTAAAAGATCCTCTGCTGACGAAAGAGGAGCACTATTGATTTTCACAGAATTAGGCTACTTTGCATTAGCTGAAGATCTAGTTCCCTTCTCTCTAACTGAACGACCCAACAAGTCTGTTAGCATTACACTGAGCTTTCCACAGCCTCTTGACATGTATATAGCACCTTTTCAGAGGAATTCATTTACGGGATTTGTCTGTGGTAGCTCTGAAGACATTGCATTTTCTATCTAACGTGGATTAGATTGGGCTATCCATTGTAATTATCCCTGAAGATCATGTCACTTGTCAGTATTCAGCTCAGAGCAAAGTAAAAATGAATTACCTGAATGGTCACTCTGTGGACACAGAGGGCACTCTGGTCAAAAGAGAAATTCAGAACGTGCAGGGAAAGGTTACTCACTCAAAAGCATATAAATCGTGAAGATAAAACCAGTTAACCACTCCTTTAAGGAATATTAGGAAGACTTTCCTGTGACTTTTGGTGTTTTATAATTGTAAATCAGGAATGGAGAGACCTTAAAGACAGAAGTGTGATATACTGGGCAGTTTCAGCCCACAGATTTATCTACACTCCTTTCCCAACTCTGCAGAGGACCTGCCATCATTTTCATAAATATATGACAAGGACAAAGATGGACAAAGTCAATTAACTTAGTTTTCTCATGAGCTTTGTGCAATGTACAAGGTGATGACTTGAAAGCAAGCCCCAGCAGCTTGAGATATATAGCAGTTTAAGTGGGTTGATGTGATTTCTTATCTACAGTGAAGCATTAGGCAGCATCACACTGACAGCGGCAAAAGGTTACCCATTTTCAACTGGAGAATTCATTTTTAGCAGGTTAGCAGGGAGGTTGTGTTCATTGCCTATTTGTTATTAGCTTCACTTTTAAAATATTTTTTTCCTAAATAAATATTTAAGCAATCTCTGGCAATCAATAAAAGAGGTGGTTGACATTATACAAATTGGTCATGAACAGAATTATAGATGTTCATTATCATTTTTTTGTCAATATGCCTAACACCATTTAAAAAGACATAAGAAATTGACAGGACCATTTTAAAATCTGAAAAAAAAAAAAAAGGAATTGTTAGGAACTTTTTCACGAAATTTGGAATTTATTTTGATTAGGTAGTATAGAAACAACACAATGCATTAATATTTTTCCCCTATTTTTAAGATCAGGAGGGATGGGCCAAGTAGGGGCACCCAGCCCAAAGTTCACCTTTTGTTAGGTGAAACTGGCACTGAAAGGTTAGCTGTAGGGCAGAGGCAAACTGCTAAATTCATAGCTTATACTAATAAAGGAATCTCACTATGGGGACTAAACATGCAAGACAGTTGCTTTCCTACAATGCCATTTTGATTAATTTCAAGGCATCCCCCTTACACAGGTGACATTTTGATCTGTCAAAGGAGCAAGGCCAACGCCGCAAAGCACCAGAGGAGCTAAATCTGTAAGGTTACAGCTTGCTTAAAACACAGTTTGTTTACCATAATGTGGTTGGGATAAAAGTGACCCGCAAAAAACTGTTCTTAATCCTCATACTTATCAACATGCTTTCTCCAGACCACAAAGAGCCTTTGACCACTTTAAATTGTGAACAACGCAGGAAAACCATACTGTATGTGTGCAACCACACAAAGATGTCCACAGACGCACAGATGTTGGATAGCAGTCCCTTCCAGTTCAAGCAATTAACTGAAAAGAATTAGGAGATGAGATGCTACATTAATAAGTATAAAACTAATAGTAAATAAGCAATAAATGCCATCAAAAAAAGCACTGGGGAGATGTCCATTTCTTTCAGACTGGTAAGAGGATGGAATGGAATATGGGCAATAAAAAGAAAATAACCATCTTCCTGAGAATAAACAGTTACATATAAAAGGTGGGAGTAGTCACTAAAGCTGACTATAAACCATTAATTGCCTCTTAAAACCCATGTGGCAGACAGATCTGATTTTTTTTCCTCAAGTCTTAATATTGTATATCGTAAATTGAGATTAGGAAAGACAGTGTTTGAGGAAATTCTCTACAGCAGCTGAGAGAAGTGCTGTGGAAGAAAAGTCTACAACTATACTATATCCATATCAATTTGTCCTGAAAAGTATTCACCAAGAACAGAAAATGGGGACTGCAATTGTCAGAGCATCTGCCCAGGATGAGGCCCTTTAGAATGAATTACAGAAGCAAGGAGTAAACCATTAGAAATGCAAATGAGAATTTTGAGATTAAATTCATTTTTATTTTAAGACTGCAAGATGATTATTTCTAAAGTGTTACAGAAGATGTGATCTCCTGCATTCCCCATCATCCACAAGAAGTTCAAAGACACTTTATATTGAACTCAAATGAACAGTAACATTGAGGAATTGCTAAGGCTCTTTGTATTGATAAAGATAGACCTATAACTTGAACAAGTTCATGCTGGTTCCACAAAAGATCTCTTGCATAAAGCATTAAGTACAAACAGAAAAAAATGTACTTCTAATACATTATTTTGTTGAAATATCTTTGCTAGCAGATACTATCAACAAGCAATGTCATCATGCTCATCAAGTAGATTTTAAGTGACATGCTATACCCATCAGTAATAACTGACAATCAACAAGTGTTTATAATCTAGGGTAGAACTTTTGAAGTTCAGTACAGATTAGATACGTTGTCCTTAACTATACTCATCTCATTTGCCCCTTAATATAGAAAACTTTTTTTTAAAAAAGGCAACATTTTGAAAGGCAACACAGACCCCGAGTCTCATCAAGACAATTCTGTTAAGTGCCAAAACAGTGCCAATGATCCATGTTGTAGATTGGTGGTATTTTTACAACCTAAAGCTAATGCTTGCCTCATCATTTCTGAGGTCTGAAGCTGTACAAAGAAAAAGTAAAAACAAACCCTAAGACAACAGGCCAAACATTTTTAAAAATATCATGCATCTCCCCAAGACAAACTGTCAGACCATGGCAGGGAGCTGCCATACCATGACAGGTTTTGCACCAGTGCCAGGTGAACACGTACAGCATCCATGAAGCCTGTAGGTCTTGGACAGAACAGCTACAAAAGGCTGCTTTTGTTGACACAAACAGATGTAATGGACTTAGACAAAGCTATAGTAGGGATGTTTCAACCACACCTCACAAATACCCTGGACACCACAGAATTTTTCGAAATCTTGCATTAGGGAACAACGTTACAAACACCCAGAGAGAAAAGCATAGTCTGCTGTAGCTTTGTGAGGTTTTCCAAGATGCTCTTAAAGTAACTAGAATTAAAACTGATGTTACCACCCTCAGAGTGTTATGGCAAAACACTAATTACCAGAGCTAATACAGAGCAGAAAAGATACCTTTGATACTTCTTGGCATTGAGAGATTACTGAACTACAAGTTTGGCAGTTGGACAGCTTACATTAGACGCGTATAGTATTTAGATACACTACTTACACAGGTCTGTAATGAGAATGCAAAATGGTTGTGTATGGTAATTCTATTCTTGGAGCAGATCCAAGAGTCAGCAAAGTAGAAAAATGCCAGCAAGGTGCTATTCAGCAGTAGCTAGGAGTACAGGAAGGCAGACAGGCATGGTTTCCACCTGGGCTCACTGCTGGACATTTGAGTTGCCTAGCTCATCCAGAGGCCCCACAAAGCTTTTGGTCAAAACCTGCCTGTGACAGAACAATTAAACTTGGTCTATTTCCTTATTATGTTGCACACTGGTATGTGGCTTCTTCTACACTTGCTCATCTGCCTCTGCTGTTTAACTTATATTACTTCATTCTATATCTGCTTTGCATGTTTAGTAAACAATTTGGGGGACAATGCAAACATTCAGTAATATTGCCTCTTAGGGAGAGAAGCATTGAAGTTGCAAACAACTGACATGCCAAAGAACAACAAAATTCAGTAATTTTCTGAATTCTAAGATGTATATTTACACCATAGAAGGAACAAGTCTGGATCCTATGAATGAATCCACTTGAATGAACACCTGTATCTGCATAGAGTCCTGTAGGCACCAGTGAGACATCTTCTAGTATACAAACTCTCCTCACTCTGTAGCTAGCTGCAGGATCAGGCCTGTATTTCCATCAAACCCTGAAAGTGGAAAGCAATTGTTTTTTTTTGCCTTTTAGCCTGCGTGATTCAGTTGGGTTGCCTAGAATTACAAGTGTTACAGATGGTCAGCTGAAATACCATTGTACAATAATAAATATATTTGGCCATTTGATGGCAGTGTTAAATAGTGCATCACAAGATACTGGTAAGGTTCAGTGTTTTGCTCTTGGGACCACACATATCTCTCGCAGCTTTCCTTCCAGAACTTTTGCTACAAACACCTTCCTCTCCCACCTTTCTTTTTTACATAAAAAAGAAAGCCAAAAAAAACTGTCAGGGATAAATACAATGTGGATTAATTATCTAAAAGAACGTGTTGAAATAGTGGCCCAGTGTTTGTTCACAGACACCTTAGTGGTTTGGATGACTTGAGGTTCCTACTGTAACATTCTAGATCACACCATCAAATTAAAAAGAAAAGTGAGCCGTTGATAGTCAGACAATTCATCACAGAAAGCAATGGTCTTCTTAAAGGAACCTTTTCTTTCCCCAAATCTAACACAACAAAAAACAGTCTTTAGCAAGAGGTCTAGCAGAAAGATTTGCTTTCCACTCTTGAACAGCTCCAGAGTGCCCAACATCCAGTATTTAATACTAATCATTAGCTCTGAACACATCATGCTAATAACAAAATACCAATCTTTAACTACACTTACAGGTCCAACCACCCACCAGCACACCCTTCAGTCGAAGCAAATGATTCAGAGTGAACAATTTAATTGCAAGTTTTACCTTTTTTTGCATTTACAAGTTCCACCCTATCACCCTTCAGATTTATTCATTGCACATAGTAATTAAGTGAATGAACTCAGGAATTAATCCACATACAGGTTACAACACCTAAGAATGCAACTATCCCATTCATAGCCCATGCTTACATTGGCCTCCCCAGGATTTCACCAGCATGCAGGTGAACGCACAACACCTTGCAGCAGCTGTGACAATTCTCATCTCAGCTAGTCTTTAGTTGTAGCTGGCATGAGCTACTGAAACTACTCCACTACAACTCTAACAGTAGGAGGGTGCTTACTTTGAGAAAATCCCTCCAAACACCTTACTTCTGTGTAGATAAGTAACATTAAGTCCACAGATACTCTCGGCTCCAGGGAAAAAGGAATAGCAAAAACAGGCTTTCTAATTGGATTCCAGTTTGGGCAATTATGTTTTGAATATATTAAAACAGAGCTTGGTTGTGCAAAGATGTGCCTAAAGAGCAAGATTTCAAGTTGACTAGTTTAGAACCTGCAGGAGATTGGCCTTGGCTGGTCACCCGAGTGCCCCAGCCGCTGTAACACCCTATCCCCTTCCCAGCGAGAGAAAGCAGGATAGAGAACCCATGACAGAGAATCCATGAGGCAAGATAAGGACAAGATCACTTACACTACCCACCACAGGTAATACAGATGTAATAATTGAAATTTATGTTAGCTTACCACTAATTAAAATGGTATAGGACAGTAAGAAGTAAAGACAAAAACTAAACCTGCCCCCCAATCTCAACCCTCTTCCTCCTGCCTCCCTGAGGAGCTGAGGGCTGGGTCACCACACAGCAGTACCTCTCTGTCACTCTGTCTTCCTCACACTTGTCCCCTGCTCCAGCATGGCTGCTCTCCTCAGCCTGCAGCTCCTCCAGGAGAACTCTGCTCCAGTACAGGCTCCTCTCCTCAGACCACAGCTCCTGTCAGAAGCCTGCTCTTGGTGGCTTCTCCTCAGGCGCAGGGAAATGGTTGCCCTACCACCTGCAGCACCCTACTGCCTTCTCCTAGCTCAGTGCTCATAGGACTATCCCCTCACACTTTTCCCTTCACTGTCAGTGAAGATTTTTCCCTTCCTTAAATATTTTCCACTGAGGGTCCACACTTGGGGCTGATAGGCTCAGCTGTACCCTGTGGAACCTGACCACTGACTAGGCCCCTCACAGACCAGCCCTGCTACTGGAGATTTACCACAAATGCCTGATGCAAAATCCTTTTCCTTTCAATAATCTAGGCATCAAATAGAGCATAGACGCCTGAGACTAGTTAGTACAACACCTTATCCTTATGTAAAAACAAGAAAATAAAAATTCCTGAGGAAACAATTGTAGGAATGAGCTCATATTTGAAAGAGAATTGCTATACAATGCTGGGTATTAGAAGCTTTTAAAATAAACCAAGCAAGTATTACCAGTAATGACACACCCGGGAGCAATTAAAGGCCTTATTTAATGGGCACCAAAGGTAGGTGGGTATGAATGTTGGATGATAGGAGTTGTAGTGGGGATTAAGAGGGGGTAGAGCAGGTCATTTATAGGTTGGAGGTGCTCAAGGGTGGAGATGTAAGATGGCAGAAGAGGGAAGCTCTTCTGCCTGAGCAACGTTGGTTCTGGAGGGCTTGCTATTCCTCACACAAACGTAAAGAGTTATCATGAATGTTTCAATAGTATTTGAGGAAGCTGATTTAGGAAAGCTGGAAAGTCATTGACCTGAGTGGGTGGTCTTCAGTACACCTTTAGATAGAGGTGAAGTAAGGTGGTACTCAACGTAGCAAGCAGATTCCTCAGAGAAAATGTGTTTCTGCTGCTTTACTTTAGTTGTGTGGTTGTTTTTTTTTGTTTGTTTTTTTTTCCACTCTCCTCCCTGACTGTTGTACGTCTTGGGGTTAGGGCGTGTGTGGTGGAGAAGATATTTCCGCCAGTGGTTTCTTCTAACTTGAAGGCACTATATCTGGCTGTATAGGGATAACTGACTATTTCTTAAGTATGAAATAGGGAAATCATACCTCTTCAGCTACTGAAGGCCCTAAAGATTGTTCTGTTATCATAATCTTAACATATAGGGTAAGCTGCTTTGTGAAGGAGCAAGCTTGAAAATGTGTGGAAATCCAACGTATTTATTTTCTTCAGTAACAGCAGTCAACAAGTCTTCTATCTTTTATTACCTGCCACTTCAACCATGGATTATTCAAAGGCAATGAGAACCAGATTTCTCTTTGAGTGGAAACTATCAATACTAATTAAGTGTAAAATACTGTGTCAAAAACATACGTATTTTATGCCTTCTATGGGTCTTAACTTCATTTGGCTTACCTTAGCTCCCATAGGAAAGCAGTGCTAGATGAAACTCCTGCGTTATCCTAAGTCAATCTTTGTCTAATTGTAAGCTAATAAACTGAGGAAGAATCTCAGAACAAGTATTTCACATATGTGTTCTTATTTGCTTGATTGGCACACGATTTGGTTATTAGTAATGTTGCAGCTCACAATACAGTATTTTTCTAAGACTATGGCTGGATGCCCCTTTGTGCATTTCTTCATATATCTAGAAGAAAATGAAAAGCTTTTATATAGCATCCTCTGCTATTTGTAATTTTGAAAGTGACTAATCTTTCAATTTAAACGCTTTCTTGGAGGGAACAAAGATTTGAAAGCTCATGGTTCAGCTATCCATGTGATGGCTGAATAGGGTAGAGTACAGCACCGTACCCCAGAGTGCTAATCTGTTAAAGCAAGGAGAAGATGGCTTTCCAACTTTATGTTTTTAACAGCTTATGTTTACTGCCTTAAGTAACAGGTTAGTTCATTCTATGACTCTGAAGCATAGGCAGGGAAAATGCAAAAGTAATAATCAATTTCCTCTTTTTGTGTTTTTACTAAAATAAACCTCTGAAACCATCATTTTCCTGAATGTCATCTGAATTTTTCTGTCCTTACTGTACACCTTAGTGGCCTATAAAATCTCTCGAAATTCAACTGGAATGATCTTTCTTACTTGATAGACTGCTTTCAGTTTTAGAGCTTCCTTTTTCATGGGCATCAAATATAACCAGATAGCATGGCGACCTCAAGAATTGTGGTGAACATCAGAAGACATTGCAATTATATTAGCAGTGCCTAAATTATTCAGAGCACTTTCTGGTAAAATGGTGCTGCAGGACAATGAAAGCAAAGAACAATTCCCAGCAGATTAGTTTTTTTTCCCCTTCTTGCTGTCTGTATTATTTCTATCTGATAAGTTATTTGCTATGCAAGCTTACCTTCAAAAAGCATGTTTGTTAAAAGAGAAGGGGAAGAAATCCTTTGTAGGGTCCTGCACATGATTAAATGGCTTTAACAAAGCATAATGAATAATAATGACAAAGACCTGTCATGTCTGGAATGTTAAGCATTTTGGCTTGTGATCAGAAGAGCAAATGATATCAAAATGATTACTTGTTGCAAATAACTGGGTATTTTGCCAGTGCTGCTTATTGGTGATATTACAGATGAGTTATTAGTTTCTGTATTTCTGTAAATAACACTTCAGTTTGAATATATAACATAGGCAAAACCAGTAATGAAACTAGTGCCTTTACTAGCATGCTCTGCAGCTCTCTGAGAGGAACTGCTCTATGGATTCTGTTCTTGGACAGCTCAAGAAATGACTGTTCTTCTTTCCTATTTATATATATAAATAGGACCTTAATGTTACTGACCTTAGGTAGTCAGAAATAGCCAGATGAGACTATAGTATCCAGACAAAAGTATATGTTAACTTCAGCACTGCTACAGGAAGGATGACTTGAGTACCACCAGCTTACCAGCTTTTTTTTTTTTTTTTTGAGTAGTGATTATTGTTCTGTCCTCAGTATTGCATGCAGTAGGGTGGGAATTTGTGTAAGATTGCAGTGAATTAAATACCTCACTCTTTTTTCTCATTCTGGTAACTGGGATTTGACATAAGACGTATATTAGACTAATCACTTAAATTATTGTATTTTAAATGCTTTTCTGGCAGATGTCTTTCTGCATGACAACTTTACTTCATTCCAAGGATTAGTTTGGAGGGGAATCATTTTGTTGTTGTTGTTGCTCATGTTTTCTTCTATATGAAGACACCTAGGGTAATATTGCTTTCTAATTACTGTGATTAATTTTTCACATTTCAGTGCTAGGTACTGGGCAATATTAGGTGAAATGAATATGAGGGAGGGAAAATTTTCTAAGCTGTGCTTATACCTTTTATCACTATGTACTTCAAAATTAAACCAAAAAAAAAAGTTATACAAATGCTATGATAGACAGGAGCTGGAGGAAAGGCAAAAGGTGTTATAAAACTTCAGTTTCTACCAATTTTTTCTTGGAAAATATCCTTTTCTTTTATAAAGCTTATCCGTTCAGGTAGGTCTATAGAGAAATGGCTAAGGGTCTATTACTTTATTATGCTGACGATATTCATTAACAATGTCACCTTTTATTTAAATCAGTGTTTGCTCTAAGAAATCTTTTTTTTTTTTTTTTTGACAATATACTATGTGGCCGAGGCAATTTTTAACATCTGTTACTCTTGTGTATTGTTTGAAAATGATCGTGTTGAATGTGCTACTGTTCTTCTATTGGATATTCATTGTAGAAAACAGAAACATCGTGAAGGCTACTACTACATCACTGAAGAAAAAAACAGAAATCTGATGGCTTTCTATTGAGAAACAGCTGATTAAAAGGGAGGTGAAGTAAGCAGAATGCTGTAAACAATTTCAGTAGTATGCTGGTTTGATGAGGTGGAAGAACTGTGTGGGGGCAGGGTAGAATATTTTGGAGGAATTTTTTAAGAAAGCTTGATTTTTTCTAATAAAGAATAAGCATACCTATTCCTTGTGAATACAAATATTTTAGCAGGTGATGACAGGTCTATAGTTTTCCATTAATAAAAAAGACCAATAAAGTAACTTAGTGTGTGGAAATGTGCCCTAGATTTTCATAAACTTGGAACAGATTCCTGAATGTAGTATATTTTCTGGTTCGGAGGGGAGTTGGCATTTTTGCAGCATTGTGTATACCGGCTGTTGCAGAAAACCAGATCTATCGGATTGAGGTGGATCTGCGTAAACCTCCATCCAAAAGTGAACTCCCCAAAGCAGCCATGAAACACTGACTCAATGGCCTATTTTTATTAGCAAATGAACTAGAGCTCCCTATCTCTAATTAGAGGACACTCGGTTGTTTGAGGACACAGTCCTGCTGTGACTGCCTCCTCTCTTACTTTAGTCTGAAGCCTCTGGCAGCTCTTCTGTGTTTAGTTTCTCCAAAAAGAAAGCCATCTCCTCTTCTAGTCCTTCAAATTTTTTAAGGAACAGAACATGTGAACTAAGAGCAAACAATTCATGTGGGAGCCATGCGTCATGCAGTCTGATTAATGCTTGTATAGGCTTCTTAGGAGATAAGTACTGTTTTATTAAATTTTCACTCTACTAATATCAGAAGACTTTGAGTTAATCACTGGTCCATGTAGGTTGACTATTTACTGCATGCTTCAAAACTTTTTCCCTAAAATTTATTATGCTTCTTAGGCCCATTTTATGGGGAAAACTTAAGATAAAAGCTAAAAACCTTGAAATATATCTTTAAATATTAACTTAACCTTATATTCTTCTACTTCTGGGTTTCAGATATAGCAGTACCTCATTATATACTGATTTATATTTCATGGAGGGACATGAGATAAATTAAAAGCAGTAATTAAGTGTTGATTTAATTTTTTTGTCAACAGTAGAAAATGTGAGTCTCTTCTAAATACAGGTGAATGCCTCCTAATATCTAAATACTAAATTCTGCTTTCTGATCATGTTTCTAAATTATAGGAAAATATAGCTGGGTCTGAAAATAAGTGATGAAGAGCATTTTATGGTAATAAGTGAAATCTTGTTTTTGGGTGAGTTGATGGGGTATCACTGACTTGCCCTGCATCACAGAATGACAATGGATTTCTTGTATGACAGCACAAACAACTTCATGTGACTGAGTTCACTCAGTGATGTTGATTTAATTCACTGAATTCACAGTGATAACAGAGTTCTGTCTCTGTGTAGAAAACAATATGCACTCCCGCTGCTATATACAAATACTAACAATAACATGTTGAAACACAAGTTCGATGAATCATTTAAGCATTTACTTTAGCCTGCTCCACTGCAGCAAAACACTTGAGTACATGCCTAAAGGTATAGACATCCTCAAGTGCTTTTCTGATTAATGATGGACTGGAGCCCAAGTGTCTAATTTCAAGACTAACATTGCGTCTTATTACTAGATTGGAAGAATTACTCATTCTTATACTATCCAGGGAGATTAACATCACATTTCATTTCCCTTTCTCCATGAACGCTGCAGATGCACATCGGTTGGGCTGAGCCATTGTGCTCAAGGAGCTTGGAAATGCTTGCAATTGGAACAGCCATTGAGTGAAATCCTGAGCCCCTCAAGAGCCAAACAAGTGCGACACATATACATGTGTGAATGAAGGTTTATAAGCTAACACCACCATGTAATTTAGATGAATGAATCCTAAAAATCAATTTTCAGGAAGTGAGGGAGGAAATGGTTAAAGTGTCTTAACCTGTCAAAATGTCAATTATGTGCAGGAATGGTGTGGCTTTTTCAGAAGAAGAGAAATACAGAAAAACACATGACAATCTCAAAAGAACTAAGGGGAAAACAAACAAGGATGAGCGTCCTTAACATGAATCCTGATTTCTGTCTCCAGATGCTGAAGACAACAAGGTCAAGGTCTGAGTTTAAAGAAAAATGTAGCCTCCTATTGCCAAGGCACCAGAGACAATGTCAGACTTAATTGTCAGATTACTGTCTAATCAATGATTTCTCTGATTAGTGACCCACTGACAATACAGCGAAATCAATGTGTTTATTTCAAGTGTTAGTGCTGATGCTCTAAAGGAGTGAAAATCAGGGAAAAAATTACAACATTAAGTAACTCAAATCCCCTGCATATCAATTGAAACCATCATTTGGCTTGCTTATTTACAGGGTTTGAAAGGTTTATTTGACAACAGAAGGGCTAATAAAAGGAATCTATGTCATGCTTAATTACATCACTTTTATTATCTTAATTAATCAGTCCACTGCCGTGCACTCTAATATCATAACATTGTATTTTTGTATAGTGGAAGATGAAAGGTTTCCTTATTTTTCATTATATAGTTTTTGCCCTGTATCTGCCATGACACTCTTCTTGTTGAGTTTACACTTGTAGGCAGGAGAGCAGTGTATTAAATAAAGCTTCACAGGACTGCTGTTCATGTGGAGAACAAAAGCACCCTAAAAACTGAATGGAATAAGAAAAAGACAATGGAGTCTGTGCTGTAATTAATTTTAGATGAAAAGAAAAAATTATAAAAGGTAATAAACGATTTAAAACCCAGAGGTATCTGGATGGGAACTTAGGAAAGATTGTGTAACTGTGGAATTGATTATAAAAGTCCATATACCAGTGCTTGATTACAAGCAGAGATTGTATACAAAAAATGCAAGTTATGACTTAATCTATACCAAGAGTAGATAGATATGCAGTATTCTCCTGACAGTTGAGACAAATGTGGAAGGGGGAGACTGGATAATGCTGATTTCAATTTTAATTTACATTTCAACGGCAAACTGTTTTAATTATGCCTAATTGAAATGATTTATTGCATTAAGTGGTAAGGAAAAAGACATGCACAGAAATGCAATTTCTTAATCTTTGTATTGCACGTTCTTCCTGTTCCTCATTTGTTTATTATGTTGAATGCAGAAATGGGAGATATGTCTGTGTCATGTCTTTGCACATCTAACTATTCTAGCTGAACTGAATGATGATATGAAGGGAGAGGAAATAATTTCCATAGCAGGGAACCAACAATGCGAAAAGGTGAGCTGCTTAAAGGTGAACTGACACCCTGCTTCAAAAATAAGCACAGCTAACGTGTGGGAATAAAGGATGGAGTGGGGAGCAATGTGGAAGATTTTTCTTTCGTGGCCTTCGTTGAAGAATTTCCCCTTTAAAAGCCCTTTTCAAAGTAAAAAACTGATATTGGCTACACATGTTGATCTTTGAACTTTGTTCTATTTGCCTCTTACAATATATCAGCTTGCAAAGCAAAAGAAAAAAAAGTATAGATCAGGAATATCTATTGACTTTAATGAAGATGAATCTGATATTTGAAATATGGTTTACGAGTTACTACAAAATATAGAAATAGGTAAAAAAAAACACCAATTTTCTATAATAGGGATAATTCCTTGTTTGAGCGTTTTTTAAAAAAGAGGAATTCTTTTCTAGTACAGTCTGTGAAGCTTTTCATAAAGAAATGGAGGTGAAAAAACAGTTGCCTGTGCCATATGTAACTGACCTGAGGGAAAGCAGCCTGCCAGAAATCTCTCATGAGGACTAACTATCCGTATAAACTCCTGTGTTTGAGCTGATGCTTGCAGACAAGCAGAGGCTGATGTCAAAGTTCTCAAGGCCAAATTAAGACAAAGTTTTTTAGGTTTCTTTGTAGAGCAAAGCATTTTGGACTATCTTTCAGCTCCTGTAACTCAAGTCTCCTTGACAGCCTATTATTTGTTCAGTCATATTACATTCTCTTGATTCTTTCTGACAAAGTTATCAAACACCCCACTGGGACCACAGCCAAAGAAGCATTCACCTTTACACAAAGGGCCAAATCCTGATAAAGAACGCACAGCTGGAGTAAATGGACTGTTTGGTCAGAAAATAGAGCTAAATGGAGACTTCTGCTGCATCTTGTCACAGCTGGTGTAAATCCGAGCCACAGGAACTACAGGGTATAGGGAGAAATAAAATATACTGCTCAGCAGTGCAGGTTTCTCCCCATACTAGCAGTCCTGTACAAATAGCCATTGAAGAACTTAGATTCATTATACAGGTGTGCTTTTATTCTTTCTTTATAGGCTCTCTATTGTCTATTCCTCCATCCATAAAGAAAGTGGCATTTCTTTATTTTTATCTTGTTCACAGCTGCAATATGAGCAGTAATTCTTATTCAACAGCTGATGCAGCAGAGTCAGTCACAATGCCTATTTTTTATATCATTATGACTTATTTTCAATATGGTTAGTGCTTTCTATTTACTGCAATTACTTGATCAGACTTTCAGTTTTTATATTAATGATCTGAAGTCCCATCTTTTGCATGTTCAAAGTGATAAATTTCCAACTGTATTCATTATGCTCAATATTCAGCCTTGTTAAGGTATCCTAGAATAGATGCCGTCATTCTACCTCCTCTTACCCATTTCTGAAGAATTCAAAGTGGCTCCTGGAGATGCATTTGGTGACCTTCAATATCTATACCATAGCTAGATTTAATCATTGTATGCACAGTGCCATTGCACTGGTAGCTACCATGGGTACACCAATACACTAGGTGCTACCTTTGCTGTGATTCTATTTGTTTAAGCAGAAGAGTCCTGAAGGAAAACCAAGCTCTTCTGTCTATGTCTGTGACTTTTTGCTGTAGCACACTTGTACTTCTTAATTGCAGTCCAGTCATTACATAGCTGCTCCATAAGTGGGTTATTTATACATATGTACATGCATATGTACGCTCATGCACATGTACAAGCATATTCTTACAGACAAAGGGAAAACTGAAAGTGTCAAGTCCCTAGAAAGGCAACTACTGACTATAAAGGAGGAAAGAGAAGATAGGAAATGAAAGTGTGTGTAGAAATTAATTTTGCTTTACTGGTACATTTGGTTCTTGATTTACAAGTTCCTGCCATAAATTGGAAACATTCCCAGAGGATTCACACAGAAGTTGTGGTTTTGGTCAGTGCAAATACCTGGCTTTCTAACACTAAGAAGCATTTCCTTAAATGTAATTTTATTTTTCAGATGGTAAAATTTCTGTGCTGTACATTTAAAAAAAATGATTCACCTTGTAAAAGGCAACCATCTGTCGGCTCTTGGTTCAGGTACCTGCTTATCGCAACTTCTAGTGATTTTCTCCAAGTAGAGTAGTGCAGGCAGATAAGGAGTGTCAGCATACTGCAGATGTATTGTCATCTTCTGCTGTGACAGGCAAACGAGAAACACGTGTTCTTTTAACTTGAAGCGAGCATTACATTGGCCATTAAGAAGATAGGTTTTTTAATTGAAGGATTACTGCTGATTACTGATTCCTTTGTGAACAAGATTATTTAATGAGCTTTAATTTCCTGTAACTAATTCATTCTCTGTGATCCAGACTTTCCATTGTTTCAAAATAACAGGTGATGTTAAGTATCTGAAGCATCTTCTAGCTTTCTAAAATCCATCTAAATCAAGAGATGTATTCTTCCTCTTTCCTGACACTTTGCATCCCTAAAATACTTTGCAGAATAAGGTAATACAGTTGCAGAAATAAAGTAGCAGGATATAGAGAAAAATTGAAATGAACAATAAATGGTGGATGAAATATTTTCTTCTTTGTGTCATATTCCAAGGTGCTGTCAAATATTGCAACTTTGTCCATGAAAATCACTGGTCCATGCTTGGATATAAGACAGCAGAGGTGCAGTTCATGAGACCACAAGTGCTCATTGGTATTTCGACAGCTTCTGCTTCTTTGCACATCATCTGGGACTTCTCCATCCAGTAAGAAATAATAATAGTGAGCTGTGACTCATATCTAAAGCAGAAATCAGCCTAGAAGACTTTCTTTCTGATGTGGGAACACTTTCTTGTATGCAATTAACACTGATTCCATTGCAACAGCTCATCAGCTCGGCCCCGCTGGGATTTCTATGCAGAGGTGAAGTGATGCAGACAGGATACCCCGCTCCTGCCACTACTGGCAAATCTCACCTCGAATCAAGCTAAGCCATTTCTCAAGGCCTTTGCCTTTTCACAAGTGCAGAATTTCACCCAAGAGTTCAGCAGTAAAGTGAGTACAAGAAACGGCTAAATGTAGGAATGCAAAAACATTGGATACAGTGAATTCTCTTTTCCAACTCATTTTCTGGGAGTCTAATCTGTCATCCTTATGTGCCAAGCAACAAAAGAATGCTTTACTTTTCTCTGTATAAAATCTGCTATTTTATATTTTCTACGCCAGTTCAGATATTTTTGATTGTATCTGTGACTGCTTAACAATGACATTATTTGCAGAAAAAAAAAAAAGAACGTGCAAATAAAAGTAATCTATTTAAGTCACCTAAATCCAAAGAAAACGGTACATGCTTTTCGATTTGTTAAGGATTTATTTTGAATGCATCTCATTGGTATTTATTTGAATTAGACTGAAGTGGCAAAAATCTAGGCAAAATGTAAAATATGATAACTATTATAGTTCATATTCATATTTCATATTCTAGCATGTAGCTACAGTCAAAAAAAAAAAAAAAAGGTCTACTTCTTTTGGTTCTCACAGCTTGGATTATTTTTTAAGAAAACCGGATTCTCATATTTGTTGCTTTTAATCAGTAATATGATTTCTCTGTCTGTGCCAGGCAATTTGTTAAGAATGAGGCATTTTTCAAAGAACCCTCTGTTGTAATGTTCTAGAATCACAAACTCTTACCTTAATTTCATAGGGAATGATCATTCAAACTTATTTCCAAGAATAGTCTGGCAAAAGTCTGTCTTTTCATACGTCAGTATCAGTGAGAAATCACTTACCTATTCCAACTCCATACACAATGTCTAACTTGACATTTGAACTGAAAGGTATCAAATTGTGTGTAATAAGAAAAACAAGCAAATGTACCTATAGGAAGAATGTACTCAGGGAACAAGATGTGCTTAAAGTGTAAACTGAAGTTCTTTCTCCTGAATATTGCTGAAATGAGATTTTATCACTAAAATCGGATGCAAAACTCATTTTGCGATCTTTAAGCATATGTTAAACTCCTACCCAGGGAATGTTTGTTAAACATGTGCTGTGTACAAGCAGAAGACAATATTAAATACTGTAAAAAGAAATCCAATTTTAGAAAATATGCTACAATACTTGACTAAAATGTCTGCATGTTTCTCATACAAGTTCCCACGTCTGAGGGAAGGCTCCTCCATCAGAGCTGGGAGAACCGAGGGGTTTGGAAGTGGTGAGAGGTGTCACCTGCATGCCTGGTGCTGTGCCAGGGCTACCAGGAAGGTGCAATCCTTGTTTTCTCAAGGAGCAGCTTCTTTTACTCTGTGTTTTGTAACTGGCCAAAAACAACTGCACCTGGAAAGATGCCATGAGGCGTGGTCACATTTAGTGTTCCCAGTTCAAGTCGTCAGGAGAGGCAGAATCCTATACTGGGTCAGAAAAGGCTCATCCCAGCCCAGTAGTCAGCTTCTGATGGAGGCGAAGGGAGATGCTCTTTAGAGGAGCTGAAGAGTATTCAAGCCTAGCCACTTGCAATGGTTTGTTCCCCTTGTAATCTCACAGCAAAAATAGTTCTGATACGTTGCAGGGTCCGTTTATGAAGCTGAACACATGAGTTTCTCTAATTCCTTTTTTGTCTCTGATGATATCTGTCTACCTCCACAGCAAATGTATGTAGCAAAGAAATCCAGAAGTTTTCTATCTACTCTGCTTCCCCATATGTGTTTTAAAACAGTTTCTGCTGGTTTGTTTGAGTGCCATCTCTTTCTTGTATTGTGGAATTTAGTGAGTAACAGTTCTGAAAGAACAATATCCACGGCCTTCATGATTTTGTAGACCTCAGGTGAATAATATCCCAACTCAAAACTTTCTGATTTATGCAGTTCAAAGTAGAAGCAATGACAACCAAAATATTTGTATTTGAGTTTTGAATGATTTAGTGAATGGAAGGTAAGAACTTTTTTTTTTTTTTTTAAATTATTTTCCCTTTCTACCCTACACTACTCATTTAGAAGCCAGAAGAAATTGAAGCCAACTAAAAGTATTTACATTTTAAATGAATTGATATTCCATGAAAGATATTTGTGAAAAGTGACAATGGGAGGGGTATGTGTGTGTCAGTATTACATAACCCTTACTGATTATTTAAACAAATAATTCTGTTTGAAGAAATCATAAATTATATGTAGTTTGGGTAACAGCCATGGACCCAGTGTTGTGTGGGCCATAGGCTGTAAGCAGCTCTGACACCATTACCACCTTAAAAATAAAAATAAAAAAAATAAATATAATAAACATAAATCAACATGTATTCAGATGACATTTTCTGCAAAGCAGCACTTTTCATAATCATTTCATAGTAAATTAAGATTATCATATAACTACTTGGAATGCAAACAGGTAAAATCTTCACTGTCTGAAAATTAAACAAATGGAAGACTAGTTTGTTAGATTTTCTTTTCACTAGATATTGGTAGTCCTGTTAAGTTTGCTTCTGGCAGATGTAATGTATCTCACCTGAATAAGAACTGTGTTTTCTCGAGGACTGGGCGTACACGAAGTTTTCTTGAAGATTGAGGCCTAATTATCAATTTTATGCATTTTGAAATCTAGTAGTGACCAGCTCAAAGAATGTACCTTTTAACAGTACTGAAAAGAGTTATACAGAAGTAGGAAAGTAGCGTGCATGTGTCATTTTCCCAAACTATAGAATAAATATTTGCAAGCTATTTTGTTATAGCTGTTAGATATTTCCTAAGTATAGCACAATTTTATTTTTATTTTTTGATAATAGATGATCGCTTTAGTGACTGCTGGGAAATGAAAGCCGTTTTATGGCAGCTACTAGAGCTGTTCCAATACACTTTAATCTCTACTGACCTGAAACACAGCTGGTACTTCAGAGCAAACAAGAAAGGCTTATGGAAGACCAAGGATCAAATTTCTTGCTGTTCTACATCTTGTGTCTTCATTTACCATTGTGAAAAGAGTAATAAATCAGCTGCTTTTCAGTTCTGATTGTATTATATGCCCACGTAACAAAAAGATGAAGGATGACATAAGGAGGAAGACAATGGGAACTATGCCCATAGGAATTTATATTTGTACTGTTATGCATTTGTTTTTACAGCACTCCTGGTTTTCTCTTTGGACAGCATGATGGTAAGGTAAAGCACTTTATGCACAGTGTAAAGAAAACCAATACATTATTTAACAGTTCTGTGTTGGCATGTGCTGATTCTTGTTTGCAAAACTATGTTATGTACTGGAAACTAAATAGTTTAGGATGGCTATCCTGTTCCGATATATACACATAATATACAAAATAGGAAATCTGTGTTTTCTGCCATTGTCAGTAAAATTCAATAAATGAAATTTTCACTGATGTGTACAGGCAATGTGGCAGGAAACTAAACAGAATTTTGAACACTGAGATAACAGTTTTGTGTTGTATATTATATGGTAGAGTCAGTAGATTAATAGATAAGTATATAGTATTACTGACCCCACTGGATGCTTATCCTGAATTTTTCAAAAGCATTATATATGAACGTATAACTTAAGTTTGTCTGGGAGGAAAAATCTGTATTAACTATACCATTCCGTCATTCTATAACAAACACCAGAATGTGCAAACTCCAAATACTGCTTGTATGTTAGCTGTTAGAAACTTGTATTTCCATTTCAGCTGCTGCATATTTAAGTTATTAAATGTCATCCCTGTATCAGTACACAAAACAAAATATGACAGACATGTGAGCGTCAAATAGGATTTGTGTAGTCTGTTGGTAATCTGTTTTGAGGTATACCTGTGTGTTTCACTTGTAACTGTGAGTCACACTGTAAACCAGATTGTAAGACACTGGAATTTAAAGGCATTTTACATTTCAAGGGATCATTGTGGTTTGTTATGATTCAATACCCTTGGTGCCTTTGTACTCCAAGAGGGTTGCCAGTTGCTATGAGATGAGACAACTTTTAAATCCTGCTTGCAAATTCGTATGCTCCTATTGGCCATGTAGTGCTGCCCCCCTCTCCTGGGCAAGTTTTTCTGGGCATCCTCAAGTGTGCACAAAGCCTCTGCAAACAGGAATGCAAGAACATAAAGCTACCATTTTGTTGGGCAGCAGTTGTAGGATTTTGGTGGGAGGGATGGTGGCATCCAGTCCAATGCAGCTTAGGAAATGGCACAACAAAGGTTGATTGTTCAGCAAATGTCTTTCTCCATGTCCTCCAAGCTACAGTGTCCAGCAGGAGAACGCAAGGAAGGTCAGAGATGCTGACACCCATCTAGGTTGTTTCAGAAGGAAATGGAGCTGCTGCAGTTCAGGTTGTTGTTGGATGGTGTTCAGATATTGCAAAGTGCTCCGCAAGGTCAGCTTTCCAGGCTAGTAGCATTGCAGAAACAAGACTTCACAGGCACTGCTTTTTCTTATGTCTAGCTGAGTGTTCAATACAGTGGTTCCAGGACTTAAATATCTCCATGCTAATTCAAGCAGAATTAATTGATCCCTAGGCTTTCACATTGGAGTCAGAGATGAACATTTTTAACCAGCAAAGGTGCTTTCATTATTAGATGAATAGATGACATATCTGGTGTTTTTAGTGTTTTTACTGGAGGAATAGTAGCAGAACTGGCAAAATCTTTCAAACCAGTAAAAATGCATTTTGATGATACTGTATCATGTTCTACCTGCCAATAATCCCTGACTTCTATGTGGTTTTGTTTGTTTGTTGTAGAGAATCTTGTAGATACTAAATTCCTTCTCCCTGCAAATGAAAATAATATAGACCTTTGAAAGAGCTGGTACAGCTTTCCTCCCACAACCAGTATTTCCATTCTGTACCACAAGGTTGGTTTCTAAAGAGCATGAGGAGTGAACTTCAAATGAAGATTCAAATATGAATAGCATTAAGCTATTATTCTTTAGTCATTTAGGAAACATTCAAACCTTAGTTTGCTCAGATGAACTAAATAGTTGCACTGCTTGAACTGTATTTGCCCATATATCATGGCTCAGTGGCTAGAGTATCTATGGGGTAATGTCTCCTCAATCATTTGCTTCAGGAAAACAAATAATTCTACTATGTAGTGTAGAACAGAAATAAAATAAAACCTGAAATAGGTGATTTTGAGGTCACAATTGTCAAACTAAAAAATGTCTGATGTATTTGTTGGGTAGCAGGAATGATGGAAGGAGGGTACAGATCTCTCGCCAAGCAGAAAAGATAATGAATAGTGAAAGATAGTGCTGATTGTCACTCAAATAGTTTTCAATAATAAGATTCAGCCTGTGTGTTCCTAGCAACAGATGCTCTCAAAGACCCTGTCACAAATGACTTTTAAGCACAATATTTGTTGCAAAGAACCACAATATTAACCATCTCTTCACAGATTCAGATGTCCAACATAATGCTTATGTTCTGCAGAACACTTTCAGATTCCAAGTTTTATTTCTTTAAATCTTTTTACCTTTTTTTTTTTTTTTTTTTCTCTCCCCAGTAAGAATTATATGAAAACAAACAGGATGTAACATAAGAAAAGGCTTGCTGTTATGGTGGAATATGAGCACTAATGTTTGTCCCATTATGCTGGAGAACAAAAGCTATGCAAAACATTATGGCCAGTTACCGTAGCAGGTATGGCTTAAAAGATTTTTTTTTTCATTAGCATCATTCAGCCATTTAAGTGAATGATGTTCCTGTTTAACCATTAAAGCTAAAGATTCTTTCCTGCTACAACAAGTTCCAACAGAATGGATGAAAAATTCATTGGATATTGTAGAAATATTTTTTTCTTGCCAGATTTCCATCTAGAAATTCAAAATAATTAACAAAGGAACAGAGATAGTCTCTTTCTACTCATCCTTTTCCTACTCACTGTCTCCTTTCATAGAGAGGGGAAGGTGCCAGAAAATAAGTAGGGAGGAAATCACATTAATTAATCCTTAATTTTCAAATTAAAAATTCAGATACAAGTTTATTGTGCTGACTGCAGACCTGACAGCCCTTGCACATGCAAAATAGGGTAAAGCATTGCAAAGGTGGTTGGGCTGTCTGCTTTGAGTTGAAGGAACTATTTGGTTCAATGCTGTGTCTGCTCTGCCCAGGAATCCCAAATCAGGCTTGCAGTCCGTCCTCTTCAGCCTGCAGTATTTGGGCTGAGACCCTTGGAAAATTTAAATAAATTTACTTCAATAAAAATCCTTCAATTTAAAGCAACATTTATTTATTTATTTATTTATTTGCCTTTAAGAAACATGTCCATAATTTGGATGAAGTTTCAAATATTTTGGACAAAACTAATCTCCATACCAATTCACATGAGCTGTCCAACTGATTTTTTACATTCTTCACACTAAAAAGGAGCTACGCTGAAAGTGTTTTTGAAGAGAGCTGTAGTATTAATGTTCATTTTCAGCTGTATAATTTCCTTTCCTTTTTCCCCTCCAAGAAACCTTCCCTGTATAATACAATCAAATTTGAGAATTCTTTTCACTTCCTTTCCAATCCCTTTTCTCCTTCCCTCGTGTGTCCTAAAGAATATAATGAACTGCAGACTGGTCTGGAGTTAATTGCATGTATTATTTCACAGATGCAATTTCTGCTCTGGATAAAGTCCTATAGCTAGGAGTACTATGATGATGCATTTATTTATCCAAAGGAGTTACTGTAGTGTATATAATCACATTCTGTTGCCAAAGCTAGTATTCCATAAATTACAGAACTCTAATTGGACACAAAAAAACTGTGTTGTATATGAAAACAAAAATAGCACTGCTATCAAGGAAACAATGAAGAGACAGACAGATAACTGAATGAAAAAAATTATCCAACAACCCTTTTTAATCTGTCCACCTGCTTTCTTCTGGGTGGTGGCCAAATGTAAAAATGAAACAAGCCTTATGATTTATTGTTTTGGATCTGTGCATAGGGGCTATAGAAGTAACGGGAATATTTATTAATGTTTGCAAAGAGTGCAATTTATTATTGATTTTTTTCTCAACATGTTTAGCTACTGGCATGTGGAGACTATGAAAATGTAAGAAATATTTATAATATTTATTACTTCAACATGCTCTCAGCATACATAGTCTACTGAATTAATTCTTTCTTCTGTTTGGTTGTTAATTGGAATTTATATTCTTGCTGTGAAACCTCACATATTCTCATTTTATCAGCAGCAACTCAGATTAATACTACAAAAACTGAGGTACTCTGTGCAAAGATCCAGTGCTTGACAAATTAATCAAGAAAAATAGTTTTATGTTATTAGTGTTCTGCATTTTGAACAGACATTAGCTAAACGTACTTTGTATTTACATATCTGAAACGAAGCGCCAAAAGATAAAGTCACAAAATTTATTTCAATTGCTAAAATCATCCAGAAAGCAGGAAATAATTGAATTAGAATTTGTGTCAAACTCCTTGGAAATAGCAATTTAAAAAATAATGCAGGGCACCTCAAAATTAACGGCACTGAAGAAAAAAAAAAAAAAAAAAGGAAAAAAACAACAGAATGAACATCTTTGCAAAGGTACATCCGTAAAACAGGATCCCAAGAATCATGTCAAAGGGCAAGTTCTCTGCCCAGTGAGCACCAGGATGGGCTGACTCACGACGTGGGGGTGCCAAGGTGTTCACCCTTTCAGGATAAGCAACATGGTGCCTGCAGGGCCACCTAAGCCAGTCAACAGAAAATGGCACACAGAATTTTATTTTTTTTTAATTTTTATTCCCCCCCCCCACCCCAATTTTTAGCTCTGAAGCCCTGAGCCTGTGGAAGAGCATTTTTTTTTTTGCACTGGGAAGTTCCTCCTGGATTTATGTTCTTGAATTTCCCCTTTATACATCATTAGTCAGCTTATTGCTTTCTCTTCTTTTGGGTGTTAATAAATTGAAGACAGTTCTTCAGCTACAGGAACAATGGAGGGAATAGAAAATATGTTTAACAGGAAGAATCAAGTGCTTGTGTTGTTTTGCTAATCAAAGAGACTGCTACAGAAATATGATCTTTGACAGTGAGGATAACTAACCATGAACTAACATAGGCAGCTTTGGACTTTCTATTGATGCAATTTTTTAAAAAATGTTTTCCATAAAACTCTTCACCTGAAAGAAGGAAAACATAATTCAGTGAAGTTCTATGTCCTGTGCTGTAGAGGATCATCACAACTGCTTTACATTATCTGCCCTTTATACATTATGAATCACTGTAATGTTTGAATACTTTATTTCCCTCATGGCTTAGGAATTGACAGGATGTGCACATTTGCCCTTGGGTTTGTTATTTCATACTTCTACCTACCATTTGCATGTATATTTTAATTTTATTTGCTCCTGTCAGTTCTTTACACAGGAAACAAGTCTATTTGAAGGAATGCAAAATGGTGGCCTGGCCAATTCTAAAGTGTACTGTGTCGTGATACTGGCTAAATAATGCATGAATGGATCCATGCTAGCCATAATTCACTTCTAGTGCTATTTATTTCTTTATCATGTGTCAGTTCCCTTTCCTGTCAGGATATCAAATGGCTGCAAAGTGCAGTGTGCTGTTTTCCTTATCTTTGAGCTAAATGTTCCATTATATCACATTTTAGGCTTTTAAGATCACATAATGAAGCACACATAAAGTCTAAAGTGATCTTGAATAGTGTATGTGCGATTTCTGATGCAATATGTTAAAAAAATGAGGCTCGAGTGTTATGCCACTGCTATATCTGGTTGTAGAAAGGAGTGTGATTTAAGTCATTTGGTCAGTAGAATAGCAGATAAACCAGCAGATTTTGCTGTTGGTTTACTGTAGGTTTTTGGGGACATTTATATACACCAATTTAGAGACATCTAGAGATCAAGGAACTTGACTGGACTGAGATAAATGTCTTCGCAATTCTGGGATTCACCACGAGAACCTGTTTTCTGGCTTAAGCCGCCATGCGTGCTTGCTCTAAATCTTTTGGTTTTAACCTTTGAATTTTTACAGCATGAGCAGGTTAATCTCTTTCTCTTCCAATATTCTTCCTTAAATGGGAAACGCCACTTTGAAGATGGGGCATACTTTCCATCTCATTGTTCTCTTGGATTACAGCACTGGAGCTGAAACCCTGTATTTTTGATTCAGAATGGCTCATGTGGTATTAATGCAGCTATGAAAGAATCCACTTTTCTTCTTTTGTGGAACAAGTGGAATAAGAAATGGATTCACCATCTAATATGCCTCCCTGAAACATGTATTCGAGTTGCCAGCTTTGCATCCTATTTTTTACATTTTATATTTCAACTAACAATGACATATCTATTATATCATTGCTCTTAAAATAAACAATCTAATAATAAGTGTTCCTGCATGGTATGTCACCAAACAGATGCTTGAAAGAACAGCAGCGATTCAAATAAAAACCAAATAGAAATCTTAAAAGGTCACATCACTTTCTGATATTTTAGGTGTCAAAACTCAACTGAGCATAAATATTAAAAGTTAAACATGTCAGCTGCTGGAAAAAAAAAATCCCAGAACTTGCAAAAATTTCTGAGTCACCTAACTATTTATGACTATGCAATAAACTACAGTATGCATAAAAATTATTAAATTTGAGTTGAATTTAATCTTGGGTATGCAGAACCATTCTGACAAAAAAAAAAACTGTAAATAAAATAAATAAATAAAAAGTCTTAAAAGAGTTGACTTTCTCTACGCATCTGGGAACATTCTGTTCTTTACTAGTCCTAAGGCTCTGGCTGTGTCCTGAGCAGGTACGTGCAGGCACCACAGCCCCGTGTGGGGCTCCAGATCCAGCTTGGGTCTCCAAGGCACCCCCACTATTTCCTATCAAACATGCATTTCTTCTGTCCTGTCCCCTACAGATTTAAAAAAAAAAAAAAAAAAAAAAAAAAAAAAAACTGGCATAGATCAGTACTAATGCTCAAGACTGAACACCTGCAGGCAGCGTTCAACGTGTTACCAACCTGAAGAGCTGCTGTACCAAACAAGATCAGTGTAGTTGAGGATACAGCATTGCACTGTTCTTCACTCTGTTTCTTGTAGTATCCTGATAAAGTGAACCTCAGAAAATACAAAACATACGGTCAGATGAGCTATCAGTACTTGATATATTTTCACTTAAAAAAAAAACCAGCAACATAGTCATAGATTTCTGAAGAAGAGGCAAATCTAAATGACAGCAGATGGAGTACCTTGAGCTCATTTTCCCCCACTCCCCTGTAAAGAAAGGCTATACAGATATAGAATCAACAAATGAAGCTGGTGGTGGGATGCTGGAGCATCTCCATCTCCCCATCATGCTGTGAGCACCTGGCAGCCTCCAGGCATTGCCTGTGCCTCTGCTCTGGGATGCACGGGTTGGGGAGCTCAGCGCACCAAAAACATAGTCTTTTAGCTTTAATGCACAGAGATATAATCGCAGACCTTTTACATGAGTACCATTTGAACTAATCCATTAGCCTTACCCAAATTAGCCTAGCTGTTTATAAGTTATTAAATGCACTACAAAGCCTAACATGTTTGCTATGCTCTATAATCAGAGCACCTGTTTAAAAGCTCACTGCAGCTGTACTTCCCGAAGATTATAGGCCGTTAGGCAAGTTACGTAGTACCTTATTTTTATAACCTAATCTCTCTTCCTCTTTCACATTTGAATTTTAGAACCATAAAAATGAGATTCTTACCCCTCCGTACGCCTTCCCCAAGTCTTTTACTGATTGAGATGAGGGGAGTAATATTAATATTTATGCAATCCTCAGATCTGACTTCCAGTTGCTATGGTAAAACACCATCATAAAGTATTTCATTAACTTCTAATACTATTTAACACAGTTCTTCCCTCTTGAGACTATACTGAAACTTGGGATTCTTGTGGGACACAATTTGGATGAGAGATGCTAAAATATTTGTTTTTACTTTTTCCTGAGTTATTCTCCTTTTAAAAAAGATGAACAGAAGAAGACCATGGAATGGCTGGCATTTCTGAAACGTAAATTTATGATGCCATTCAAGCAGGCACGAAGCAATGCGTTGGCCATTTGAAGGATCCTGGGAGGGATTCACACCCCCTGTCAGGCAGCAGGAGGTTAGGGGGGGTACCTGCTGTCTCTGAGTGGCGTCGCTGTGCCACTACTTAGGGCATGCAGCCTGGCTCTAGCTGCTGGTCTTTCTTAAGAACTTTAAAAATGCACTGTTTCTGCAAAACAGAAAAATTGTTATTTCCTTCTTCAGAAATCCCAGTTTTGGTTACAGCCTGTGAGCACTTTTAGGCACAAAGGCCAAACCTCCTCCTGTATGTGACCAGACAACAAGTGAATAGACTCCTCTGTTTTAATTCAGTGATCATCTGCATGAACGCAGATATGTGTTCTGTTGGCTTCTATACATCTATCTATTTAAAAAAACTAAAAATTAAATAAAAATTAAATAGTACATGTTGCTGGAATTGGCTATGTTATCCTTTTTTGTGCTGGTGATGGAGTTTTATTTTATTTTTGACTGGTTGTGAGAGCCGTTGATTCTATAACCCTGTGTGGTTCCTAGATCAGACACTAGGTATCTTCTACTTTCCATCATCTATCATGTATATCATAATCAGGGAAGAAGTGGCCATTTTAAAACAATGTTTAAAGTAAGCCTTACTAAGAAAACTAAGGAGAGGGTATACTTTTAATTTAACTGTGTTTTCAGGAAGATACATGTAAACAAAACCTGTAATTAGCTCTATTGCTTATTTTCAGTATTTGCAGTGTTCTCTCTGACTGTTACACAAATTTATGCTGAGTGAGACAGTCTACAAATAATCCAATTACAACACATTATCTATTTATTTTGTTAGAATTTAGATTTATTATGTCCTGCTTGGCAACTGCTTCAATAGTACTTAAATAGTAACAACAACAAAAAACAAACACAATCACTCAAGATTTTTTTAGGCAACAGGAAGATCATTAAGTGATCATACACGATAGATACATTATAAGAGCACAGCACAATGACAATAATGATTAAGAGAACTCTTTCTCTATATAAGAGTGAAAATAACATCACTGATTTATTGCTGTTGTAGGTAAGCCACAGGAAGGCCTGGGGTTCATGAGGAAAATTAGGTTTGCAAGTCCTGTTCAATGATTTTGGTGCCTTTGTGCTATCTTCCCCAGGTCAGCAGATGGAAGGAGGGAGGGAAGAAGCAAGCAGAACGTGCATGCCATAGCCTGGCTTCAGTCATTGTAAGACTTCATTTTTCCTCTTCTTTTATTAGCCTCACTAGCACATATTACTGATCACAGCATACAAGGATTGACTTTCAATTCTCACTTAGGAAGAACATGGTATTCTTTCCTCACACATCATTGTCATACAGTGAATTTCATTGCAATTTACCTATTCAGACAAGAAATCTCTGACAAATGACCAATTTAAAGCTTCCTAGAACATATCTAGCTGATATCTTTTAACTTGATAAGCCCTCAACTTGTGGGATAGTGCATTAGCTAATTCAGAGAAAGACTTTCTTGGACAATGCAATAATTTCAAAAATACATAGATGGGCTTTGCACTGACATTGCAAATATGATGAATACCTCTTCAGAAAGAAAACTACAAGTGTATTTTTGAGATGCTGTAACAGCTGCTGAATATACTCAACTCAGTATATCTATTGCATGATAGATCTAAAGAATACAAATACCTCCCAGACTTTTCTGCTCTAAAGTGTGCTTTAGTTGTCCCTTCTTAATTAGCTAGCTGGAACACAGTACTGAACTTTGCCCCTTCCTAATTTTCCAATCGCTAAAAGATTACCAGTGAAGGAGGGGAAATAATCATGTCAGAATAAGATAGTCAGAAATGGACTTAACCCCAAAAGCTTTGATTGGGTTATTATTAGGAAAAAGGAAATAACTTTTTGGAAGGTAATAGGTCACACCGAGAACTTTTGAGGAGGCAGTTGCTCTGGTTCCCTTGTCGGAAACATTTAATCGTTTCTGCTTTCTTCCTGTTAAAACAAAGGCATAAGTGGTTTAGTAGATCATGCACAAGTCCAACTTCTGTGAAAATGTTCAGTCAAAGCTGGGGGGGTGAGGGGTGACGGGGGTAGAGCTTAATTTTTCAGAGGTTTTGTGAGTTTGTTACTCTAATCAATACTATGGTTTACAGAAAGGTTGCTGTTTGCTTCTGATTTCATGTTTAATATCTTATACACCATTAAACTAACAATTATAAAAAACTCAGTTTATGTCTATCATACTTTTTCATTATATTTGCATTGCTCATTAAAAGGTTATCTTTGTAATTTCTGCTCAGCCCTCTGAACCGATGTCAGCCATGATATATACATAAGCCATGTAATTTTATGTAAAATGGCAGTAAGCTGCAGATGGAGTTTTCATTCAGATTCCCAGCATGTACAGTGTGTACAGTACTACCTGGATCCTGTTCCACAGCATCAGTCACACAGTCTAAGCTCATATTCATTTTATTTTTGAAGTCCTCTCTAGAGGTTAGGTCATCTCAATGCTTACCCACGGGCCCTTTCTGACCGGGAAGGTCATCCTGGCATTACGTTACATGGCCGCCATTAAAATTCTCATATTGAGTCAAGTCACAAGAAATGTGAGTAGGAAAGTGAAATCTTGACAAGCTTAATGGTCATCTGAAGCTACTGTGATTTATTAGTTTGTCCCCTGAAATAAAAGTTTTAACTCAAATGTACTATTCAATAACAGACCAACTGACATTATCTGTCTCAAATTTACTCAAGTGGCAGTCAGAGCAGGGCCTTCCCGAGACCCCGTATACGTGCTGTCTCCTGAGTGCTGGTGGAGAAGACCTTTGGACCAATGTTTTCTGGTGTCTCAGGAAGAAATGCAAGGCAATGCCCATCTCCATCAGACAAGTTTGAGCCAGTGCATGACTTTCTCATGGGGGATCTCAGTATAACTATCTACTTAGGCGCAGTAAATATTAAGTAGCTTTGATATAAAGGAAAATGATATTTATTTATTTTTTGCCACATACAATAACAAAATTAATTTCAAAAATATTGTATTTCAATTGTTATTATTTTTTAAACTGACAATCCATTCTATTCTAGAGTTATCTGTAAATGTTCTTAATAATTTGGTGTTACTTTGTTACTTGAATTATTTGTTTTAGCCTACAGAAAGAGTACAGGGATTATTGCATTTTGTGTTCAAGATCTGCAATGTGACATTCATTTTGTGAACGTTTCTAAGTGATAATTCTGTTCTTTGATTGGATGAGTTCCTAATTAGAAGTTTTCAGGAAATACTTGTGAACTCTTTGTGTGTGTTGCATATTGATCAAGGTATTTGCCATTACTTACACGAACATTCGTTATCTTTACCTAGAAATAAATAAAAAATAACTATTGTTTGCCTGACTATTCACTTAAAGATAAAATTCATCAAATGGGATAAGGACTCACTTATTTACCAGGTATTTACACACATCATTTGGTCAAAATAGATTGATTAAGAAATCTATTAGAGATGCCATTTACACACATGCATATGCCATATTTAATTCCCAGTCAATGGGCTGTTTTCATTGCTTCCTCTGCATGACTGCTCTGCATTCTAGTAAACTAATTTTCAGAGTGGTTTCTTAAAATTTAGTCTTCTCTATTCTGATTTTATCTCATTATTTGTCATGTACCACATTAAATAATTATTATTCACTGCATTAACATTTTTATTATTATTATTATTTTGTAAGCTGTTGTCATGCTTTCACTCAGTAATGGCTTTATCTATTCTTTTGTTTGGTGAATCACGTGTTTTGGTTCTTTCACTATTTTTCCTTCGTTTTGATTTTTTTTAGCATCTCAATTTTGTTACTTTCTTTCAGGAAATGCATTGTTCTAAAATAAACAAATGTTATACCATGTCATCTTCATATCCTTGCTATGTCTCTTCTACACCTAAAAGGTATCTATAATACCCTTTAGTTTTCTGACTATATCATGAATTCATGTCTGCTTATATTATTTCTTTCCATCTTTCGATAGTACATCCTGGGTTTTGATCTCTCATATTTTTTTTTGTCTTCCCATTGTTTCTTTATATGCTTTTTTTCAGCACTTTTCCTTTAGCAATTATTATTATTTGGAAATTTTTATTCTCTTGTACCCTTTGTATCATCTCTTTACTCTTGTGGTGTACAGAATTTTGAATTTAATATCACCTGTGAATTTCATTAGCACACCGAGAGGTTTATGCTTGTTATATAATGCTGTTATGAGAGGTTTGTACTTTCTGTGACTAGTGGATTTAAGTTTTTGCTTGAAACTATATTTCAGTGGAGTCAATATAGGTGGACTCTGGCAGTTGTAATATAACATCCTATCCTGACTATAAAAGTCAAGTACTGAATCTGTCTAGGTGTGGAGTTTGAGCCTGGGAACTCATCTTTTTCAGGAATGTAAGGCACAGGATGACTCAGTTTTAGCAGATCAGGGAACAGAGATGAATGACCATGCCAACAGAAAGTCTCTGAGGTGACAGTTGTACCCTAAAGCGGTTGCCCCCTTTAACTGATCTTGTTAAAGCTCTCTGAAGTTCCTGATTTTGTAGAGAGAGAGAGATTACTGGAAAAAAATATGCAAGAGGCTTGATAAAGACTTGACCACTGCTGGAATCAGGCAGAAATACAAACCCAATTATTCCATGCCTGTGGCCGTGGTGGTGACATCACATTCTCAGGCTAATGAAGACATATCTCATGGGTTTACTGCATGAGATATGAGAAGGCTAGAGTCCTTCAAGCCCTCCACCTGGACTTCAAGATGAAGGTGGCAGATCTGAACAGCACTTTAAAGCTCTTCCATCTCATCAGGAACCCCCTGCATTTGCCAGTGCTTCCATTGGTTTTCACATAAATTACTCAGAAATTGGCAATGTTTAGAGAATTTATTGACTGCTCTGAGTTAAGTCAGCCTCTGCTCTTGCAGAAGGATACTGCAGGATCAGTGCAAAGAAAATCACCTCTAAGCAGCCATCTCCATCAAAGAGAGAACTCTGTTGATGGACAACAGCTCAGGAAAGACTTAAGCAATTCAGGAAAATAGCAGGCTTTCTGATGCATCTCTTAATCCTAGTCAGATTCCTCTCTCTGAATGACAATGATGACAGGAACTTTAACTCTCTCACAGGGCTTGGTTTCCAAATGGAAAATAGAATGGGAAATAAAAATGTGGATTATTTCAAATTATTTTGAAATAATCATTTTTGTTGTTGTTGTTATTGATTAATTCTATTTTACATGTCTGTATTTGGGAAGACTGTTAAAGGCAGGCCATTAAAATTATAGCGGTACAGTGCTGCATAATTTTTATGTGTCTGGTCGTGAGTAACTGAATCATCTTAAATGTCAAAAGCTGAATGTCATAAAGCTGTTTTGGGGAGCTTTTTATATTGATTTGTTATCAGTCATTCTATTTTATAAAAACAGCACCTAGAAATGTTTGTCCTGTCATTGAAGACCAACATGGTGAAGATTGAAAGCAGTTCTGGGTTTTACTGAAAAAAAACAGGAATATTGAAAATGTGGCTCAGCATACTGCTCTTCATGTAAGTAGGGAAACAAAGAAATAAAAATGGTTCCTTATTATAAATTCTTACCACTATATTTAAGCTAATTCCATTAGATACAGTATAGCTAGGAAAGTATTTTTTGAGACTGTCAGACTTGAAGACATGAGTGAAGTCATACTGACAGTGATTCAAATTTTCCACTCTGGCATTTTGAATTTGATTAAAGGTTTGAGCTTTTAAAGCTAAAGTGCATGTTTTATATAACACAGTAGGAGCCCTATTGTCAAATGGACTGAGGAGCTGTGAATCGACAGCTATCATCAAAATAGCACAAATCCACCACCAAGATCTCCTAAAAGACTATGGGGTGTTATTATAGCACCTAGTCGAGTATAACATGTTATTTATTCTGCAGACATTTTTCTTACAGCCATCAGTCCCTTTGTAGGAAAGGCTCTGTCTAAAGGAAACACATGTTCTTTCTCCAGGATATGGGCATGTGAGTCCTGCTGGAAGAAAGTTCTTCAGTATTTCTTGTGCAAAGTAACTGTGGAGACAGAGATTGATGCTACCATAATACTTCATTAGCTTGCACCATACTTTTTCGTACACGTATGATATCAAGTGCTGGTACAGGAACACAATCATCCTGACAGGACTGTTATTTGTTATTAGTACTGGGTATGATCTCCCCATACAGCATTGAACGTGGGGGACACTGGTTTCCATCTTATGGTAAAAGGGATATCAAGGAAGGAAAATAATGATGTCTAAATGTCTGAAGCTTCCACACGTCCTGGTCAGAGAGGATGAAGGCCAGAAAGCACAATCCATTTGTCACTGTGATCAATTAATTTATTTTTGCTTTTAAAAGAAGGGTGAAACAAAACATTTTCTCAGTCTATTACTCAGTCCATACAAGAAAGTGGGGAACTGGTAAGAATTTCACCCCTTTGCTCTCACTTCAAATAAGGTCCAAACAACTGTCCTGCCATGTACAAGCCGAGGCAGTTTCTTCTGCCGTACAATGCACAGGTATTCAGGTACCCCCTCCTTGGTGGCACCCCAGCACACAATTTTGAAGTGCCTTTTGAAGAAAGTTAGCAAGCAAAGTTAACACGACAGGCACATCTCATGCCTAGCAAACAGAATGATTCACAAAGCAATCTTTTATTGGGTTTTCTTTGTCTCTGCTTTCTAGCCCTCTTCAGCAGCCTTGGTAATTAGGAAATATTTCCTGCTTTGTCAGTTCAGATTTATTTGTTCTCTGCTAGTATCCCCCACGTGGCTGGAATAAAAATCATTTGCCAGAAAAAATGAAAAGTGACGAAGAAGAAGGTGATTAATGACCTAACATTTTATTTTACCAGATAAAACAAGAGGGGTTTCACTCAGTTTGCCTCCAGATAGTGTTTTGTATTCATTTTGCAACACAGTTAGAACTCAATTGTATCAAAAGTGAAAATTCATAAACCTACAACAGTTTGTGAAATATGAATGATTGATTGCATACAGCTAGCAAACTCTTGAAAAGATAAACTAATTCTGTGATGAACAACGCATTTCATACTCAATTAATTATACAGTACATTTTGTTTCAAAATATTAAATGCCTAGAACAGTCTTCTGCCTGAAAGCATCTGGGCTTTGTAATGAGACAAAAGTCTTGAGTTCAATCAGCTGTCTGTGCAAGAGTTTAGAATGACTTATGTCTTGAATTAAAGAGAGGTTTAGGGCAGTGATTTCCTGGCAGGAAATTAATAATGAGCTAAATTAGAACATGCCTAGAGATGATTTAAACAACTTAGCTCGCATTGTCTGTGACAGGCTGTCAATTTTTTTTTCCAGTTCTACTATTGTCTAGTAAATCATTGAAATCATTAAAATGTTGGTAGTGCATTGTGACTCATCCTGCAAAGCCAGACTCATTCATATCATCCTTCAGGCAAATTGTTATGGAAGAGGGGAAAAAAATCCAAATGGAGAAGCCAGCCACATTTGAACACAAGATGTGAGAGGGGAGATGAAGAGTGAATCCTTCCATTGCACAAGGTGCTGTGGTTGAGCATGGCAAAATACAGATCTAGTGTTTCTGGCTGAGAGGGCTTTTAGTGTTGGTTTGTATTTTGTTAAATAAAGGGGAGCATCTGAGTGGATTTGAGTCCTCTTCATAATGCAAAGGATGAGCCAAATAAACTGGAGAGAAATAGCTGACGTTTCTCTGGCTCCTTCAAAAATACTATCGGACTCAATCACCTTTTAATCCTTTTGAATCAGGGTACACCAAAGAGAATTTAGAAGCAGAGAAAGATGGAGAGAGGGCTTTGAGATTCAGCATCCACATCTTTCAGCTGCTGATAATGGCGAGCTCTTTCCCTAAGCAAATTATCAGGAAGTTCTCTCTGCCCGGTCAGGCTATGTCACGTCAAGATAAATTATTTTTTACTTTTTTCTTATTTCAAGGTACAAAAAACCCCAAATCATCTATCTTGCTGTCCAATTATGAAAAATTAATACTTAAAAACTAATATCCTTTCTACAACTCCAGGGAAGGAACCAAAGAAGGCATGTGTAGTTAAGTGATGTCCAGTGACACTAAACTACCTGTCCATGCTCAGAGATCTCATTCAATAAGAGCGACAAAGCAATAGAGGCTCTTACTACAGGGAAACTGCAGTTTCAAGTGGCTCCTGCCAATGGAGGGCTAATGGGATGATTGACACTTGCTTCTGAAAAACAAACCAAAAACAGAAACAAAGCTCCCACTGTGAATGATTTCAGAAGGGAGGCTGAAAGCAAAGGGGAAGTTACTCATGCCAGCTTCACTGTGGAGCAGGAGCTGTGCATAACCCTGCTGTGGACGTTCCTAAGAGGGTAAAATGTCTCACTTTAGGTTCCCAAAGATTCAGTGAACTTCTAACCGGAGCAGCTCCACATAGCTTTGGGTCTTCAGATGCACGGCAGCATTGCCCTGTCCTGCTGCGTCCTTGCAGGTGTGGGAGCAGGAATAGCTCCCAGGAGGAAGCCAGAGCTGTGGTAGCATGCAAGAGCATGCCCAGAGAAGAAAGGTTCCCCACAGCCTCCGCTTGCCAGGTTGTGCTCACAACCCATGTGCTTTAGAATTAAATTTAAATCCCCAGGGCTGCTTATTTTTTATACACAAATGGATCCCATAGGACTGGAACAGAAAATTTTTGCGCCCCAGCGGAATATACAAAATTCTGTAATATGAGTCCCTTCCCCCTGGGAAGGAAGAAAATGTCTTGGTTAAATATTTATCAACAGTAATACTCTGAAAAAGTAGTTTGGCTTTCAGAATATTTCAGAATATTTATTATTATTATTATTTTCACTGAAATATCCTAACAAGCCTAGTTCCATTAACTTCTGTGGAGTTTATCCAAAATAGATCAGGTACAGCGTGGGTTTCTGTATTCAGGACTTTTCAGGCTTCTTCATAGGGGCTGGGGTTGTAGCAGCTAATTTTCCAAGCATCAGCAACTTTCAGTGGATAAGAAAGACAAGTATGTGTTGGGGGAAAGTTGTAGGAAGGAGACAGAGCAGCATTTCAATATTTCTACTTGTTTCCTTTGTGGTCCAGACTTCTATTCAATTCAATGGTATAATAAAGACACAGTTCTTTCACGGAGAAGTAATGAAACAGCAGATAAAAGTAATGGATCTGTCAACATTGAAGTTCTCCTACTTGAAAATTGAGGTGGAAATTGTAATAGAGAATTAGAGGTAGAAAGAAAGTATTGGAGTGTTTACATTGTCTAGTATAGTGATGTTCATTTATATCTTAATGCACTTGTTGCACCTAGGGTATTATTTACTGGCACTGTATTTTTAAGTTAAGTGAGGTTACTTAAAATATATGACTGGCTATTCTTCTGCAGGATGTCTACAAATAGAAATAAAATCAGTAATTTACTTGTTTGTTTTTTCTCTTCTCATGTTAATGTAGAGTTGTCTGATACTTTCTCAAAAACATTTGCTTTATCATAGCAGATAATTAAAAGTATTTCTATTTATTTATTTTTTTTTTAAGAAAGCAACAATAAATATCTTTTATAAAGTGCTTCAAAGTCAGGAAGTAGCACAGCAGTTTTATGGCGAGTACAACAACAATTACTAGATCCAAAGCTCCAAAGCCATTCACACTGATGCTTCTGCCTCTTTTTAAAGGATAAAAAACCTAAGTGCATACACTGCATTGTATTGGAACAAAGGAACACGGAGCAACATTGAGATTAAAGGCCACTTTTCTACATGAAGTGGACCTGATGGGTTTGGGATACTATCTGGGTTTGATGTCTGCATCCTGATGCTGAAGAAGAGCCATAGTTCAGCTCTGGTCTTCACAAACCTTCCATACTGAGTGGTTTCAACAAGAGAGTTTCTCAGACAATAGAAGTCTAAAAGGAAGTGATATATAACTATAGCAATCGCATCATCCCCCAGTAAATTATACATTACAGTTTAAAACAGTACCAATTTTCAAGTACATTTGTTTTGGGATAAAAGCCATGTTAACAAGCAATTAACTTAACAGGTTTTTAAAACATGGACTTTTCTAGTATAATAAGAAATTTTAAATAATTTTCAAGGAACAGAGGAATGACAGAGGAAGAGTTCACGCATTGCAGAAGTACTTTGATGCTATGAAATTTCAAAGAAACTAATAAGCATTCTGGATACTTTCAGAGTCATATTTGCAGGAAGATATATGAGAGAATGCAGCTGGACCTGCTCTCATTAGCTTTGGCTCTCTTTCTGCCTTGACCCAAGTGAAGTTTGGCAGAGCATGGAAGTTTTCTAAATCTCTAGCCACTTCTTGGCTTTATGCTAAGTAATACTTTTCCATTTCTAGAGCATTGTCTATTTAATTGTTTTATCTTAATATAAGGCCTTTTTTTTTTTTCCTTTCAGTTTTTTGTTTACAGTATTTGTTTGGTGCTAGTTTGTTCAAAATCTTCTTTCTACCACCCCATTTTAAAGAGCCATACCTCATTTATCCCCTTCCTGGACTGCAGTATTTATTTATTTATTTATTTATTTATTTATTTATTTTAACCAGGAAGTGTGCTCTTTTCTCTTTTACTGCTCAATTATTTAGGCAAACCCAAAAGTAGGGACTTAAAATTGAAACTCCAATAACACTTAGAACTTTACAGAAATTCTGAAATTATTAAGGTTTAATAGGATTAATTGTTACTCCAAATATTTTTGTATTTTTGTTCTCAACGTTCATTCATCTTTACTGACTATATATAAAAAGCCAGCGCAGTCACAGTGTTACGCAGTTTAACTAAAACAAAAAAAGGTTCTCCAGCAGCATAAGGTTCCAATATTTAATAACTGTGCTCCTGTTGATGGTGCTCTATGATTTTAGGAGATCAGTGGCTGTGTCACAGTGTGAGTACTAACTCACATTAGCACACATTGAGGGCACCGCAGTGACCACTTGGATGTTGATCATTCCCCAAATCTCCCAGTACCCATTTGTAGTCATCTCTGTCCCCTTTCCTAAGTACAGTAATCTTTCCCGGTTAGGGCAGCACTAGAATAATCTGTACATTTATTAGAAGGCTGGTTTTCAATTACCTTCCAAATACTGCCATAGATTGAAAGCATGGATTAGCCAGACAAATGATTCAAAGCTAATTAGTTAAAAATAGATTCTCTTTTTCCAAATACTTTTTTAGTCCCCTATAGCTATTTAGCACTTTATAATGAGCAGAATTACACTAGTGGGCCACCTTTTAAATACATTTTCTCCTTTAGAAAATCAATAAAGACCTTTTAAAAAAATTCAATAGTCAACACCCATGACTTATACAGGTGACTAATTCAATACAATCAACCTATCGAGTGATTTTAATTCTTCGAGTGAAGGCAAATTGTCACTGCTTACTAGAGCACTAGCATTAAAAGTTCATCTGTGAAAATTACAAACTGTCATTATAATTTTTATTTTTGCTTATGTAAACCTTTCAGAGAATGCTTTCTGCATTTGCTAGAACAGGCCCTGTTAGAATACAAATTACTCTTGAAAACAAAATAAATCATCCCCAAAGTAAATCTTAAGCAGAAACATAAATTTCAGTTGATGCAGCAGCACAGTTACAAGAACATCAGCTGAGTAACAAGATACATACAGAACCGGATTGCAAGCCAAGCAATACTACATAAACTTAGCAAGCAATGATCCATTAAATGAGCCCTCCTATACATGATTTCAAGCCAAGGTTTGGAGCAGCGCTATATAACAGACTTCATTCAATTACACAGTGAGAAGGAAGCAATAGAATTAAAACATAAAATAGCACTGAAGTTACGGTGAAGCAAAGGGAGGGTATCTCAGAGAGAATAGGGTACTATTTGGGAGGAAAACAATATTTTTTTGGTAGAAACACTAATTAAAAAACAACCAACCAACCAACCAACCAACAACAACAAACAAACAAACAAACAAAAAACACACAACCAACCAACCAAAAAAAACCCCTCAACTATTTATGGACTACAGCAATTTACTAGTTACAAAGAATAGATGGAGATCTAACTGACAGGTCTGCCATTTGCCAGTTTTCACATCAATATTTACAGTTTTAGAGAACCTGTTTTTTTTTTTTAATTTATTTTTTATTTTTATTTTTCTTTCCCATGCTGAAATTATTGCATTTGAAAATTTGCAGGGAGTGTACCACTGTATATTTTACTCAACAAAGCCTGCTTCCCCCATGCTCAAAATAAAAAAATTGTGAGATCTGTGCAAAGCCACTAAGTGTTTTGTTTTGTTTTGTAGTTTTGTTTTTGTAGTGGAGAGTTTGATTTTCTAAACATTTAGGTTTATTAAATGCAATACATCACTGTGTTCTATTACATACAGAACATCTGATTATTATTGGAATAACTTATTTTTTTTCCAATTCTTTTCTTTATCCCCTGTTAATGCATGATTTTGAGTTGATGACCTTTAAAGTTCTCTTAACACGGTTACAATATACTAAACTAATTAGAAGGGAAATCAAAGATTCCATGTAATTAAAGGAAGATTTTTTGTATAAGACTTACTCAGATCTCAACACTTTCCAATAAATACAGGTTTAACTTATCTGGGAAATGCAATATTTTTGTTTGCTAGTTAATTGCATTTAGTTTTCTTCTGCAAAGTGTCTGAAAAATACCCCAGGATTGCAATCAGATTACAGTTTTTAAATTGTCATGAAGATGGATTAGTTTTGTTGTACCATTCACTAGTTTCATTACAATTATCATCACAAGAATGAATTCATAATATGTCATTTCCTATTCATTAAAGGCATTGTCATTGCAGAATGTGAAATGAGGATTAAAATGCCTCCCACATTCTGCACAACACGGCGGTACTGTAAATCAGACCATTTTGACCTTTTCGATGCTCAGTTATTTGATATTTTGGTCATCCCTATTCCCTGGTTACTTGCAACTGGGTGAACGTGCTATTGGGCAGCTTTTGCCTCCATTTGAGATGTTAGGCTAAGAGTGGAATTAGGATGTCAGAGTTGGCAGACTGGACATCGGAAAGTCTTTATCAAGTCATGTGTTCCTGTTAGCATATAAATTTGAAAATGTTAAAGTAGAGACAGAATCTAGGCTGCAAAGGATAGAGACTCTGAAGTAAATTGCCAGAAAGAACTTTGCAATATGGCAGTTTCTCGTAAAAACCCATGCTGATGTTTATCTTTAAAAAAATACATTCAAATTAACTTACAAAACTAGAAAGACCATAAAAAAGAAGAAAAAAAAAAGGTATAAAGAATAACCATCACTTATATATATATATATATATATGTTTAAAGATGTTCAACTACTGTGTTAGATTATGGTGATTATCTTACCACACAGACCAAATGTATTGTCATTAACTAATTTGAGATATTAATGCAAAACTATTACCCCTTCCTTATTATATCTCCTCTCCTCCTTTTCTCCCCAAGCCCCGAACAAGATTTATTACCTATTACTAACAAGCTAGAGAAGTGAGAAACAAAGGAAAGAAACCAAAAGCACCTTCCCCTCCATCCACCCTCTTTCACCTCCTCCCCCCGAGCTGCGCAGGCGAATGGGGGAATGGGGGGTTATGGTCAGTCTATAGCACTTCTCCACTGCTCCTTCTCAGTCATTCTTGTCCCCTGTGCTGTGGGGTCCCTCCCACGGGATGCAGTCCTTGCTGAACTGATCCGGCGTGGGCTTCCCACAGGCAGCAGCTCTTCAAGAACTGCTCCAGATATGGGTCCGTACCACGGGGTCCATCCCTCAGGAGCAAACTGCTCCAACCTGGATCCCCCACAGGCAGCAGCTCCTGCCAGGTCACCTGCTCCTGCGTGGGCTCCTCTCCACGGGCTGCAGCTCCAGCCCAGAACCTGCTCCAGCAGGGGTCTTCCACAGGCCACAGCGTCCATCGGTGCAGGTCCACCTGCTCCACCGTGGTCTCCTCCACAGGCTGCAGCGTGGAACCCTGCTCCACCGTGGTACTCCATGGGCTGCAGGGGGACAGCCTGCTTCACCATGGTCCTCACCACAGGCCACAGGGGACTTACGCTCTGGCGCCTGGAGCACCTCTCCCCCTCCTTCTTCACTGACCTTGGTGCCTGCAAGGCTGTTCCTCACTCTTCTCACTCTCCCAGCTGCTGTGTGGCACAGCGTTGTTTTTTTTTGTTTGTTTGTTTTTTTGTCCCTGTCTTAAATATGCTCTCACAGAGGCGCAAAACAACATGGCTTATTGGCTCAGCTCTGGTCAGCAGTGGGGCCCTTAACAAACACGGGGCAGCTTCTAGATCCTTCTCATAGAAGCCACTCCTATGGCCCCCTGCTACCAAAACCTTGCCATGTAAACCCACTACATCTAATAATCAGCAGTGAAGATGACAAACCAGTGGGGGGAGTAGTGCAGTAGATGATTCAATATTTGTTCCTCCACACTTGGGCAATGATAGTTAAATACTCAAATGATTATTTTAAAGATGGTGCAATACAGGAACTGAATAAATGTCAAAGAGTCTCTACTGCTTAGCCAAAATTTTCATAAGTAGTAAGAAATTCAGGTGGCATTACCTGTAAAGGGGAGTTATTTTCAAGAATTAATTGGTTCACCTTTTCTAAAAATCTCACAACTTAAATTTATGCACCCTACCATTTTTCAACACTGTTATTGATATTAAACTTAGGTCTATTAAAACTATTTCAATACTTTGGATTTTAAAATCTGAAAATAAATTGTGGAAACTATTGAAATAAAAAGATTAGAAGAAAGGTACTTTTGCTATTGATGATGGTTGAGAAATTGAAGATTTAAGCTAGTAATACTGCAAGAGAAAAAAGAATAGAAAATGTAAAGCAATATGAAATGTAGGCTGTTGAAAATCTTGATAGAGCATAACTCATTCAGCTAAATAGGTAAAGAAAAATATCATTAGATTTGTGCAAGTATGGTATGCATCACAAGCCTTTCAGGGAGAATACATGATAATATGGATTTTAAAATGAATTAGGAAATCAATAAAAGACTTTCATTAGATACAATCTTATAAATGAAAATGTATGCGAAAAGCAGGCAAATGAATTCAATTTTTTAAATTTGATATGAGATTGAAATTTAAATAAGTATAAACTTTTGGTCACTTTGCGTAGCTTAAAACTAAGTCTGCTGCTTGACTTCATCTCAGAATTATAAAAGCTGCTTTTGGAGAACAATACTTAACTCTGCAAGCTGCCAAAGTGATTTAGTTTTGGGAGGCATGTTTTGAACAGCTCCAGCTAATTTTAGTCTTTCTAACAAATAACTCAATTTGAATCCTTGAAGAGTACATGTGACTCAGGTAGGTAAGTTCACATGTATAATATTTACTTAACTAACCTCTAATTTTGGGTGCAGAGCTTGAAAGTCCCAATGGAAATTAAAGATCCTGAGCAGAAAAAAATACGAATTTTCTTAGTTACTGAATCTTTTCTGTTTTTTTTTGCTTGAACTGGGTTTTAAGAGCTATATAAATTAAGAGGAAAATGTCTCCAGATCAATCTATCTAATCTTTCTTTTTTCTTTTCTTTTTCTTTTTCTTCCTTTTCTTTTTCTTTTTCTTTTTCTTTTTCTTTTTCTTTTTCTTTTTCTTTTTCTTTTTCTTTTTCTTTTTCTTTTTCTTTTTCTTTTTCTTTTTCTTTTTCTTTCTTTTCCTTTTCCTTTTCCTTTTCCTTTTCCTTTTCCTTTTCCTTTTCCTTTTCTTTCTTTTTCTCTTTATCTTTCTCTTTCTTTTTCATAGATTTGAAATAAGTCTAAGGGAAGGAACTTCACATACTTTCTGTCTTTTTCAGAAACTGTTTATATATATATATATATTATATATTTATGTTTACACTGTTAAGTGTTCAGGTTGATAGAAGGTTTGTACTTCTGAAATTTTCCCTATACCTTCAGCAAAAGAATATTTGCTACTGTGTAATTTTACTTAGGATTAATTTGCTTCTCTGTTAACTTTTGGAGAATCTAGGACAAGTCTCTCAGATTGACCCAGGCTTCAGAAAACTCTCAGCAGGGTACATGGAAATGTAGGGTGCTGAGCTGCCATTTGCATTTCTAAAAACATTTTCTGCCCATAATTTTTATCTGTACACTGAAGCAACTGTTTTTATTTCTCACTTGGATTTTATCTTTTTTTTTTTAATGTTAAAACTCTCTTGCTCAGCTTCAGCTCATTCAGTTTTGCTCTGGCCAACTCCTATTTAGCAAAGGAAGAATTCAAAGGAAAGACATGAAGAGCAGTAGATAACATGGCTCCTGCATAGGGGAAGTTTAATGTGTTTGAAGCTTGGAAGTTTTAACAACTATGCAGCATTCAAGCACTTAATATACTTGAATATGATCTGAATTAAGTCTGCCTGTCTTTCTTTATACTTATATCACATTTATTGCAGCAATTTTGTAGCACCTAAAAAGCTGGCATTATTCTGAACAACATATATGAGAAAATACTTAGCTTTCCCCGTTTACCATGGTGATTTCAAAAAGAATCCCCCCAGTTATGTTTTGCTCCTCCATCTCCTTTCCTGAGTTCTGTTTTTTTGTTTGTTTGTTTATTTGTTTGTTTTTCCTTTTCCTTTTCCAGAAGCTGATTTTGAAAAGCAGTGGAAAAATGGAAAAGAAAAAAAAAAAAAAAAGAAAAAACTGTTTATGAAAGTTTCCATTTTGTTTGACTACAACAGCAGTTAGGTTTGTTCTAGATGATGTTGCTTTAATGGATGTACCAAGTGATTCTTGGTAACTGTAGCTTTGCCCAAAATGTAAAACTCAATGCATTAAGTTTTACTATTTAGAATTGCCATGGCTCTGAAGCTGTGGTAAAAGTCACCTTGGAAAAAGCAGAAAGAGACGATGTTTAAGTCTAAGAAAAGAAATGAATGCTCAAAGTTTGGCTTTTCAATCTGTCATGCTGAACAGCCCTGTTTTCAAAGGCACAGAGCAATAATTAAGATCCATTTCCTCCTATTGACTGTTAATTTTATAAGAGAAAGTGAGAAGCCGAAACAAAATGTCTCCTGGATCGATGCCATTTCTTAATTTCCATACAAGCAGGGCCCCGATTCTGTGGTTGGTTATAGCCCATATATTTTCTACATATTTTCTGCAATGTTCATTTTTATCCTTTACATCTTGTAAACATGTCTTGGAGGTTCTTATTGTTTTCATTGCTGTTGAAAAGACAGACCGTGTATGGAGAAGGCGTTGAGACTGAAAACCGCAAAAGTTTATTAAAGCTGATGTATATGGGTACTTTCCTCACCTAGTAAACATTTTCAGTAGTTTTATCATATCAACACCTGAACAAACCCCAGAGCAATGTGCCAAATACCCAAAGTGACTGCGTTATATCCTTCAGCAGAGCGCTGAAGAGGACCTTCCTTCATACCATGCCATGCTTATAATGTACTATATTTTAATCAGCTTTTTACCCCATCTTCTAACAATTTATAAAAGTATTTTCTTACATGAATTATTTCACTGTTATTGGCATGCAGGGTCTAATAATTAATTTTCCTAGAGAAATTCATTTCTCACCAACACGCCGTTGTTTTCTGCCTTTGCTTTAGAACAAAGCTGATGTGCTGTAAATCATTCCCAGTCTGAATATTACTTGCATCCTTAATTACAGTTCTTTGAAGACCAATATCTCTCTTGCAGGAAAAAAAAAAAAAAAGCCAAAAACTTTCACAAAAGTAAAAGGTAGACCTAAAAAGAAACCTTTCACATAGTTTAGGTTCAGCTGTCTAATTTGTAACTGTTGGTTGTAAATTACCTAATCAGATGGTGTTAGATTAAAACGATGAAATAAATTCATTGTACAGAAGTTGCAGATATAGGCTCACTGGGTGATTGATTATAAACTGCTCTTGTTAACACCAGCCTTTTCATTTTGGGGCTACAGAGCAGTTACGGAACGCGAATCAATCCTATTGGAGTTACATGTCTGAATGATAGAGATGCCTCACAGATTGATAGATCATCTCAGAATATTTATAAGAGAACAAACTAAACACATTCTGGTGTTGAACAAAGTGAGACCCTGCTTTTATCTTCTGAGAACTGTGGATGGTCTCCATTATAACATTTGCCCTTGCAAATTAAAATGAAATCTCTTTGGTTCTTCCTGACCTGAAGTGCAGGAGAGATCCCAAAAAGTACCTAAAATGACTTTTACTCATCACAGCTATTTTTGTAATTCCAAGGGTACAATCCAGGAGTTAATCCTGGTGGCAGGGGCATTATCTTAGGTAAAAAGGGAGATGGTGCATTATTCTAGTCTGTATTCTACATTCTATGTAAACATCTTGTGTTGGTACCCTGATGGAAATAGTTTCCTATTTATCCTGCTTATCACTGTGTGCTTTAAGCATTATCCTAAACCAAGCTGGTCCCTGTAATCCAACTGTTCTTGATCTTCTGTAGCCTTGAAAGGAAGGAGTGTATGTTGACATTTTAGATTATTCTGTGTTACCGTATTAAAAGTCAGAGGGAGGGACATTTCACTTTTTTTTTTGAGTGCTGAGATTAGTATCTTCTCCCTGGTTCCAAAGTCACAGTTCAGTAGAAGAAAACCCTCTGTGTTTCACCTTCACCAGCTGTCCTCCTCTTACTTGTTGGGTCCCCAGGCAAGAAATGCAGATAAATCTGAACTGCACTGAACACCTCCAAGGAGCAAGTTTCACCTTGGGAGCAGCACCCTAAATGAAGCTGAGCACAGCGAGAGGCCGCTCAGCAACGTGTGAGGGACACAGGCAAAGAGGGAGCACAGCAGGAGGAAGCATTTTTGGCAAGGAGGCAGGGGATGCAGAAATGAATGAGTCTGAAGCGCAGGTTTGTCAGAATAATTTTTTTTTTGTCAGAATAATTTTCAATAATTTTGTCGTATGTCTTCTCCATTCTTTAGGGCTTTCCCTGAGTGGTTGTACTGCTGAGAGTGCTGCATTCCCATTGCGAGCCTCGGTGAAAGGGCAGAGGATCAAACTGAAGAGGTGACAAGTCATTACCCATATTCTGGAAGAGAATTCATCTCAGAAGTGACAGGTTTAGTATACACAAAGATGCAGAAAGATTTTTTTCCCTACTTAAACAATATGGTTCCATTTTAAATGGTGACATATTTCTACCCTTCAAAGAATAAAGAGATATCTACCTGCCAAAAACAAATCATAGCTGCTGTCAGAGACTTCTCCCTCTGATGCCTTCATATGAGGTGCATTCAGCACTCAAGTGCATGACACAGCCTGAACCTTTGATATGCACTGGATTTGCACTGGAGTGGAAAGCCCTTGTGCTGGAAAGGGAATCTGGGGCTGTTCCTCCTATGTGCCCTTCCATCCACACCTTTGAAGGATGATGACCTGAGGACTGACACCTGTAGTGTCAATATGCAATATTCAAACAGGCAATTTGTTTTTTAATGTTAGATTATCACTTAGATATAATTGCTAGGGCTGCATTGCAGGTATAGCAGAGGGTATTTTTGAGACTACCTTCTCTGACTCAAAATAAATTATTCTTATGATGTAAAATAATATCAGTCAATTATTTCCTCTTCCTCCCTTCTTTATGCAAAACTCCTAGCCTTTGTCCTGGAGAATCACAACTTTTCTGTGCAAGTAATACATAAATTACAGCCAAGAATACTTTTGTATGGCCATAGGCAGGGTCCTGGGGTGAATGTGCACTGACATGCAAAATGGACCTGCAATTACACGGACAAGTCATATAGAAAACCAGGCTAAGTATCCAACACATTCTTTTGTTTAATTTATAACTTACAAGACTTCAGCCAAGCTAGGTTAATTATGTATACAGCACAACAGGATGATTTTGCTTCTGCTGGTTAATTTTCTGCAATATTTCAGGTCAGTAAACTTTTTTTTTTTTTTTTTTTAATGTTAATGTATTAGTATATTAAATTTAGCTATTGTTTCCTGAGATCTGCCGGATCCTCTAGAGGGTCTTTACAAAACACAATTCCATCCTGCACCTGGGCTGTTCTTTTTCTCTTTTAAATTGCTGTATTACAGGAAGTTGCTAATACAGGAATTTTTTAATTCTCCTTGTCCAGTCACAAAATCAGCGGACCCCAGCTGTTAATTAAAAATAAATAAATAAATAAATAAATCAGTACTTCCCTTATATTTCTTTGCATTATTTAGAAATATTTTGCTAAACTAAATTTTCAAAATTGAAGTAACCAAGTTCAGCACCTATCCTTTTGTGTTTTATACCTCAAATATTTCTGATATGGTTATCCTGGGATGCAATGCATGAGTAAATGTCATGTATTATCCAAATTTTAAAATTAAAGAGGGTTGAAAAGACAGAAAAAAGTGTGTATTGCTGTTTGTTCCTTATTTTTCCTGAAGCAGATCTTCTGTAATGAATGCAGAACCATGAATAGATCTTTCCCAAAGGAGTTCCAAAACTTTAAAACAAATAAATAAATATAACCCCCAAAACCTCATGGACAAACTGTTGATGTTTAGAGCACGTCCCCTACCTACCCCCTGAGAATCTTCACCAGATCCCCCTGTGCAGACTGTTGGCAGCTGTGACACACCGATCTAGAGCTGCACTGCCTCATTTGCTGCAGCCTGACCCCATCATCTGAGGACACGTGGGTGCAGATGAGGCAGGTTTCCTCTCTTCCTCCCATCAAGGCCAGTACAGATGCTGCTTCCATCCTGGCTCATGTTCTGCTAGCTGTGTGCTAACTACTTGCATTTAATGAAAGCTGAGAGGAAGTACAAATATGTATTAGGAACACCCAGAATTTCTTTTCCTTGTTTTGCAAGACTCTGAATTTCCTTAACCTGGCTTTGCAATTAGGAAAGTGATAATTTCTGTCATTCTGTCAGCTGAAATATTTCAAAAATATACCCACACAGTCCACAACAGACAGTGGAATAAAAAGTCCAATATAACATGCAATGGGCACAGTTATTTACATGGCACCACAAACCATTGCTTGGGTCTTAAAGGTGCACTGCTTTACACTAAACCTGCAATAAAACGCCTGCTTGAAAATGAGGTAAGGACAGAAGCTCCACTTACTGGGAGCTAGATATACAGATATTGCTGTATGGACATGAACCTATGGCTTGGTTAAATATCACATAGATACAATTCAAGCTTTCTGACCAATTTAGGAAGAAGATAATGATGATGATATTTTTGAGGTTACATGATTAAATTGTGGGCACACATGCACTCAAAGAAACATTTCTGATGCTATTTTATGGTGAGCTTTCTGATTATGTGTAGGACAACTTGAGAGTGGAAAAAACTGTATTGAATATTTAGGATTCTAGACACCTCTGGCTTATTGCATTTTGACTCTTAGCTCTACCACAATGAAGAAGCAAGTTCATATCAACTCTTTTGAAAAGTTTAGTATGTTTTGTAAGCTTTTAACATCACCTATACGTATACTTGAAGTTTAATGTATCCTTTTTATAGGAGAAGACAAGTTAACAATAGCTGAAACTTTCTGTGTTGCTGATGGTAGGCTAAAAAAGTAAGTTTAAGCAAAAATAATCTTTGGACAGTTTTTAGTCTTAATTAAATCTTTTGCTAGAAGCTGAACAATATGAGCTGTCTCCGGCTTAAAAATAAAAACAAACAAACAAAAACAAACCACCACAACAACAACAAAAACCCACACACCAAAACAAACAAAAGAAAGTTTCACATTCTGTCCTAAATTTTTGCCCTATTAACCAAAAGATTTTCAAAAGAGGTTTTTACTGAACACATCCTAAGAAAAATGTTTTGTTTCCTTTTTCCCCCCCCCCCCCCCCCCCTTCTGTAGTTCCATAACAGAGCATTGGGTATATAATATTTTCAGACTGCTCACCGGGGGGTTGTTGTTTCCTCACAGTTGATCTGGGATTTCACTGTGCATTTCTAATGTACAAATGGCACCCCAAAAGCACCTTGTAATATGCAGGGTCATATTTACTTTATCTTTATCTTAGCTTCCTACCCCCAGGCTGTGAGACAGGCATTTACTTGTTGGTGCATTAAGTGCTGTGATTCCTCAGGAATACCCTGAAAGTCTACATAAAGGCAGGACATGAATGATTAGCTACAGAAAAGTTATACAGCTTCAGTTTTGATTTGATATTGTTGATTATCTGTGCAAATCTATCACAAAAGCTGCCTTAGGACTGGATGTCTTATCCCAGCAGACTCACAGCAACCGGTAGTAGTGGAGGGACCTGCAAGCTGAAGGATGCCTCCAATGAATCCTCATCCCCTCACAGATTGCTTCTTGTGCCATGAGCAAACCAAGTATGAAAATGAACAGTGGATGCTAAATGCCAGCCAACACTAAAACGAAGAGTGCTCTAACAGATGACACTCAAAAAGCTCTGGCCAGAAAGGAAACAACCCAGTGCTTTCCATGACCTTGAGTACTCTGTTCAAGAGACAACTTTCTAATATTGCTGGATGAATGTCATATTTCTGCAGGCCAAAAATGTGTCTCAGACAAACCTAACTCTAGGACCTGTACTTGATACAGCTTTCTCTTTATAATTTCCCAGCTTGAAAAAGAATGGTTTTGGTAGAAGATTCCTAAAGCTCAATTAAGAACTGACATTAGAGAGCTGGGATATTTTATTGGGACTAGCCGAGCAGCAGGGATATACCAGTGATTAAAATCACATATTTTTATTTGAGGTTGAGAAAGAAAGTTTTTGAACTTTCTCAAAAATCTTTTCCTCCTTATTACCCAAGTCATTCAGGATAGCTTATTCTCTTAAAAGAAAAAACAACTACCTAACCCAACGCAACCCAACGCAACCCAACCCAACCCAACCCAACCCAACCCAACCACCTCAATTTAGATTTCTCCTAGACCCCCTTCAAGACTTCTAAGGCAGCAGGAGGAAGGTGATGAGCTAAAGAGTGCTATCTATTATAACGAATATAAAAATTTATGAAGGCAAATTATTCAAGAAGGAATAAAAATGTTGAGTTTCCCGATTTGTAGAGAACGATCCATTTCTAGTAATTGCACAATACCTCACAGAACATGGATGTTTAACATGTAAGATTTTGTATACGAAGCACAGCTAAACCATCAAAATATTCAATGCCTATAGTTTCTACACATTCCCATTTTTTCCTTAATAAATATTATATTAAATCCGATTCACGTTATTTCATGGAAATATTCATTTCACAATTATTCAAGTCCACATATGTTTAAAACAGTTTAAGGAATTTTAAAATTCTCTGTGCTTTCAAAATATGAAAATACGCTTATTTTGTAAAATATCATTGATCAGAATTGAGACCTTTAGGTTTTGATTTATAAGGCCTTTGATTAGCACCTTTCTCATCAAGGGTCAACCTTTTATTTTTCAAGCAAAAGCATCTGTTTGTCTACGTGTCAAATTAGTGATAAATTACACAGTTAAACCTGCTATGCTTCAAGAGACTTCTGTATTAGTGGTTACCTACCCATCAGTGAACTGTTGCAGAAACAGAGACTGTGATTGTATTAACCTGCAATTGAATTATGTCACTCTTTTTTGTCATCGTCTGTGTTAAAAGCAATTGTAATAAAAGCAAATACTTGTTTCTAGCAGAATTTTTACAGCTTTGTTTAATCTCTTTATCATGGCCTGTTGATGCATCTTCTCACTAAACAAGACATAAAATACCAAAGGAAATGCTAAATTAGAATCTTTTAATAACTAAATTTTTAAAACTATTGAATTAAACATGGCAACATGTCTTTCGTGGAAGAATTAATGTTCATCCTTGCAGAAAAATTTGAATGTAACATTATTTAAGCAATTTAAAAGTGAATTAAAGATTCATCCATTGTATCAGGTATCTGACTTCAGGCTAACATTTTAATCTCAACCATTGTTATAGTGTTTGCCATTCAAAAACTCTGAGAGATAAAGATGAAGGTTAATTCATGCAGAACAAAAACTCAGTTCCTTGTTGATAAGTCTGGTTGGGTATCAAGGAACCACAAAATATGCTAAAGGAGTTATTGTTTACATTAGTATATTAGGCATCGGTTACACTGTATGAATAATTATTTTTAGCTTTTGCATTTCAGATTTATTTCTGTTTTTAGATGTTATTTTCAGAGTTGCTACGCTGACCACAGAAGGATTGCATTTTTTTTTCCTGTTGTAAGAAGATGCACAGATTTCACTAGAACCATTTGTAAATATTTTTACAATAGCTGATTGACAAACAGTTTTCTGGGGGGAATTGGCTTAAAAAAAACAATAGCTGTCACTTTTTAGCATTTTCCATTTGCTAATTTATTGTCCTTCTCTGACATTTTTTCAATGGCAGACCTGACTCATCTCCCGGCTAAACAGGTGCAATTTCTTCATCTGAGCTACTCCTGAATTTTAACTGGGAACAGTGAACACAGAGTCAGATTAATTATATCACGTTTAGACCAGCTGAATCATGTTGAGAAATAACAGCAATGGGGGCCTGACGTGGTCAAAAATACAGTTCTTTTTGGAACGGGGAAACAAAAATTGTCGATAGCATGAGCAGAGCACTTGCTATACATGAAATATACTAAGAATATGTAATTAGTGTACATATATAAAATACGTATTAGAATATGTGATACGTTATTCTGCATTTGAAGGAGCCTCTTTCAACAGGTTGGAAGAACCTGCTTCTTATAGGATAGCCTGCCCTGGGCTGGGCTCTGCTCCTCCTCATCTCTTCTTGCCCAGTACTGGCTCTAGCACAAAGGTTAATCTCACATTGAAAACATTAATGATAGAGCTGTGGACATGGCTGCTGTATTGCTGTTCTGTTCTATCTCAACAATACCTCATAGCAGGTGTTGGTTTCTTGCAGCTTTCCTCCAATTGGGTGTCTTTTCTAAATAAAACGGTGCATTTTTGAAGAAGTGAAGAAAGAGAAATCATACATTTCAAAATTAATTTTTACCACATATTTGTAATGATCTTTTCCTTTCCCTTGCTTAATACAAAAGTGAAATATTTTCCCCTTACACCAGAACTGTCAAGCCTGTTTCTCTTTATTCTCCTGTAATTATCAACAGAAAGTAGTCAGCTCTCCTAAGAACTGAATATAATGAGCCTAGTTCTGCCTACTTTAATTAGATGACCAGGTTAGAAAGATAATTAGTCACTCCCCTTAGTGATCACCACAGAGAAACTGCTGTATAATTGTACATTAATACACAGGTAGCTATTTTCATCATTGTGCATCAGACTCTGAACTGTCAGATCCTGGTTACCACAGTCCAGGTGTAGAGATGAGGTCCCTTTGATTTCCTCATGAAGGAGAAAAAGGAAGACTAGTGTATTAGTCCATGATATGGAAAACAAGTAACTGCGTTAAAGAAACTTCACAGAACTGTTTCAATTCCCTACCAACATCAGTTTTGGGTCAGTAACTCCACCTTTAATACACAGATATCACGAAATCAGAATCAGATTATGATGATCAGATATCACATAGCAGAAAAGATGGTCTACAGTGGTGTGAAGTTCTTAAATCTATTAATTGAAGTTAGGCTGCAAGAAAATGTGCAGCAATCGGAAAAAAAGCATCACATTTGGTTAGGATGCTGTTATCATTAAACTGTTATAAATATGCTAAAAATCTGTTACTTTACAATTATTTATTTATTTATTTATTTATTGTAATGACGCATTTATTAGAAACTAGCTGTATTTCAGTGGGTGGAGAATTATACAGAGCAGAAGCTACAGGGATGATTGATTGTTATCAATAATTACATGTTCCGACTAAACGCTTTCAGATTCCTAGTGTTGCTGTTTCTTGTATGTGATTTTCTTCGAATCTCCTTGAACAAAAAAAGGAAACAAACCAGAGCAAGAACAAAAGAACAAAACCCCAAAACCTTCTTACAGAGGCTCAACCTTTAAAGCTTTTATTTTCGTGTTTGACTAGAGTTATAGAAAAGCTTTAATTACTGATTGCTCATACTACATAGAACCAGCAAGAAGAAAGGTCATTGAAGTTTTCCTACTCTCTCTTGAGTGCATCTCTATAATAGCCCTAACTTACAGAGGGAAATGTAAACAGTTTTTCTTAATATTTACTCTTCTGGCCTTACCCAAAATGAGTTTTGTATGCTTTGTGCATGACTTAAAGTAGAGTTTCTAATTGAGATGCTATCTATCTCCCTCCCTTATTTTCAGCACTTGGAGAGGCCACACTCCTGATGATCTCTTCTGGGAGGCTAGAGGGTGAGTATCACCATTTTGGTAAAATCTTTTCATTCTCCTAGATACTAGATGAACCCTTGGTTAAGAATACGGGAGAGGAATGAACAACTACTAAAACCAGAGTACGGTGTGCCATTCCTAGTTGCATTGTCAGTCTCAATCCACACCCAGAACACTTCTGGTTCAGAGAGGAGGAAACCAGCAACAGCAGAAAGACCTGATAGTGCATCTGTAAGTTACTAGCAACTCCAGTAAGTTTTTGTACTTTTATTTTATGATACAATATAAATATTTTAGAGAAACCTAAATGTGTTGTTAGTCAATGGCAGCAATAAAAGTGATGCATGTTTGGAAGCGTTATTTGAAACATGGATTATGTCTAATATAGAAACTAACTGAGTTGAATTTTTTCTTCCCTCAGCCCAGAGGAGCCAGTAAATTAATAACTTGCACAGGAGTTAGGAATCAGCACATAGACACATATATGAATACACAATGCAAATAGCTGAGTCTGGCTGCTGGACTCAAATATAAATGCATAAATATATTCAAATTGATTCATAAAGTACTGAATTTTTTTTAAAAAAATCTAGGAAGTGAAGAAAATTTTAGACAAAATAAATTGTTTTGGGATGAAACCTTTATTGAGACATGTCAAAGAAAAGCAGAGGAAAATAAGATTCACCGAATACCTAGAGAAGAGATGGTGTTAGCCTGCCAACATTGCCTGCTCTAGTTTGTACAAACAATTGCATTTTCACTTAGATGAACTAGTAGTGAATGCAAATGGTTTCTTTTCTAATAGTGTCTTATGCTTCCAAGTGTACCTTAGCTGCTAGCCACACATTACCATTGAATTGCACTTTTCTTGCAGTGCTACCCTGCTGCGCAATGTTTACTGTTATCACAGGCCTTTAGAAATTAAGACATATTTCAAATATGAGTGCTTACTTGATATTGGGCTTTGGAGGTTGCTTTTTTGATCTGGTGAATATCTGCTACCAGACTTTACAGAGATATCTAGAAAGGACTATTTTTCTATAGATTTGCATCTAAATCATCTACTGTGAATTTAAGCTGAATTTTATAAGGTTAAACTCATTTTTATCACGAATATGGGACTTTCAGCACCTTTGGGAGGAGAAAGACAGATGAAAAAGAGAACATGATGTGAGCACTGAAAAGAGAGGCATACAAAAAATGTGAACTGCTGAATTTACTGTCTAGCTATAATGAGGTATTGCTTAACAATTAAGTTAAATTATGCAGCTGTTTCCTAGTATATTGTGCTAATGCATCTGAGAAATTATAATTTTCTGATTGGAGAATGTTATGTGGAGGAAACTGTAGCATTCCCCATTCCTGCAACAATTCATTTCATGATTAAGAAAGGAAGCCAGTATTTTTGCAGCTGGCAGGAATAGGCAATAAAAGATGACAATCCAAGGAGGCCTGTTAGTCACTGACACAATAAAACAATCCCCAACAAAAGCTGCAGAAAGAAAAAAAAAAAAAAAAAAAAGCATGAAAGGGCACCAACGACACACAGCCGCAGCTCATCGGTTTCTGTGGAGAGGTGACTATATAGCCCTCTAGTAGCAGAAGCAGCTTTGAGTGTTTCAAAGCCAAGTAGTTGTAAATGTAAAGGGAACAATTCAATCAATGCTTTAAAGTAAAAGTTTTCGGTACAACAGGGATGTACATCAGTTTAAAAAAAAAAAAAAAAAAAGGAAAAACAACTTCAGTATTTAGTGAGTCTTAAAAATCTTTAACATTTTCTTGGATTTTTTGTTTAAATAAGAATTAAGTGAAGATTCAGAGAGACTAAATATTATTGTAAAAGGGAATATATTAGAGTTTTAACTTTTGCATGTGAAATGCTCATAGGAAAAATGGGTACATAAGGCAGAGAAGAAATTAGGTATGTTAATTGGAGCAGGTGGCTTATTTTTATTTAATTTTTGACCATCTTGAATTCTTAAGACTATTTACAACTCTCGTCTAAAAAAATTCACATATAAATTTGTATTGCCCATTGTTTAAACTTTTATTTATGAAAAAAATAATCCAACACAAAACAACACAAAAACTCTAGATGAAAATTTATAATAGCTTTTGAGGAAAAAAAAAGAAAGCTTTGCAATTAGCATCCGTAGTTCAGATGATCCTTTTATTCTAATCATCTGTTTTGCATGATTCTTTTGTTTTAGTCAGCATTTCCTTTCTAAGAAGGCTGAATTGGGGGGAAATATCATTTTATTTCACGTCTTATGAGACTGAATAACATAAAATGAGGCTGTGCCATGCTTCATGACCATGCATATTTAAACACTTTCTATAAATAACTCTACTTTTGTTTTAATCTTGTGACAAAGCACTGCCTGAAAATGAATAGTTTTATGATAATGAAGAAACCTAAGAAAATACCATTTGGAATCATTCTTGCTTTTGTTTCCACCAGTTGTTTTGGAAATGCAGAGCAGATTTGGCCTTTTAATTTCCTTGAGTGATCTAATTCCTTGAGTGATCTAATTGGGAGGGGTACCGAGAGGACACAGAAAGCCCACCTGATTAACACATGGCTCAGAGGCTGGTGCCAACACAGAAATTTTGGGTTTTTTGACCATGGGGCGCTTTACTCAGCACCCGGCCTGGTGACCGCAGACGGGTCCCTATCTCTAAGGGGAAAACGGATCCTAGCCCAGGAGCTGGCAGGGCTCATTGAGAGGGCTTTAAACTAGGAAAGAAGGGGGATGGGGCTGAAATTAGGCTTGTTGGAGCTGTACCAGGGGGGACAATGGCAAAGCTGGGGAAGAAGGCAATGGCCCAACTGAAGTGCATCTACTCTAATGCATGCAGCATGGGTAACAAACAAGAGGAGCTGGAAGCCATCGTGCAGCAGGAAGGCTATGACTTGGTTGCCATCACAGAAACGTGGTGGGACCACTCTCATGACTGGAGTGCTGCAATGTCTGGCTATAGGCTCTTCAGAAGGGACAGGCAGCACAGAAGGGGTGGTGGTGTGGCTCTCTATATTAGAGAGTGTTTTGATGTTGAGGAACTTGAGGCTGGGAATGATAAGGTTGAGTCTCTATGAGTTAGGATCAGAGGGAAGGCCAACAAGGCAAGCATCCTGGTGGGGGTCTGTTATAGACCACCGAACCAGGATGAGGAGATAGATGAGGAGTTTTACAGGCAGCTGGCAGAAGCCGCGAAATCGTCAGCGCTTGTTCTCGTGGGGGACTTCAACTTCCCAGACATATCCTGGAAGCACAACACAGCCCAGAGAAAGCAGTCTAAGAGGTTTCTGGAGAGCGTGGAAGATAGCTTCCTGATGCAGCTGGTTAGAGAGCCTACCAGGGGAGACCGCTAGACCTTCTGTTCACAAACAGTGACGGACTGGTGGGAGATGTGGTGGTCGAGAGCTGTCTTGGGCAGAGTGACCATGAAATGGTAGAGTTCTCTATTCTTGGCGAAGTCAGGAAGGGGACCAGTAAAACCGCTGTCCTGGACTTCCGGAGGGCTGACTTTGAGCTGTTCAGGACACTGGTTGGCAGAGTCCCTTGGGAGGAGGTTCTGAAGGGCAGAGGAGTCCAGGAAGGCTGGGCACTCTTCAAGAAGGAAATCTTAATGGCTCAGGAGCGGTCTGTCCCCACGTGCCCAAAGACGAGCCGGCGCGGAAGACGGCCGGCCTGGCTGAACAGAGAGTTGTGGCTCGAGCTTAGGAGAAAAAGGAGGGTTTATAATCTTTGGAAAAGAGGGCGGGCTACTCAGGAGGACTATAACGATGTTGCGAGGCTGTGCAGGGATAAAATTAGAAAGGCCAAAGCTCATCTGGAGCTCAATCTGGCTACTGCCGTTAAAGATAACAAAAAAAGTTTTTACAAATACATCAACACAAAAAGGAGGACTAAGGAGAATCTCCATCCTTTACTGGATGCGGGGGGAAACTTAGTTACAAAAGATGAGGAAAATGCCTTCTTTGCCTCAGTATTTAGCGGCAAGACCAGTTGTTCTCTGGATACCCCGTACCCTGAGCTGGTGGAAGGGGATGGGGAACAGGATGTGGCCCTCACTATCCATGAGGAAATGGTTGGCGACCTGCTACAGCACTTGGATGTACGCAAGTCGATGGGGCCGGATGGGATCCACCCGAGGGTACTGAGAGAACTGGCGGAGGAGCTGGCCAAGCCGCTTTCCATCATTTATCGGCAGTCCTGGCTATCAGGAGAGGTCCCAGTCGACTGGCGGCTAGCAAATGTGACGCCCATCTACAAGAAGGGCCGGAGGGTAGACCCGGGGAACTATAGGCCTGTTAGTTTGACGTCAGTGCCAGGGAAGCTCATGGAGCAGATTATCTTGAGTGTCATCACGCGGCACTTGAAGGGCAAGCAGGCGATCAGGCCCAGTCAGCATGGGTTTATGAAAGGCAGGTCCTGCTTGATGAACCTGATCTCCTTCTATGACCAAGTGACGCACTTGGTGGATGAGGGGAAGGCTGTGGATGTGATCTACCTTGACTTCAGTAAGGCTTTTGACACTGTTTCCCACAACATTCTCCTCGAGAAACTGGCTGCTCGTGGCTTGGACTGGCGTATGCTTTGTTGGGTTAAAAACTGGCTGGATAGCCAGGCCCAAAGAGTTGTGGTGAATGGAGTCAAATCCAGTTGGAGGCCGGTCACTAGTGGAGTCCCTCAGGGCTCAGTACTGGGGCCGGTCCTCTTTAATATCTTTATCGATGACCTGGATGAGGGGATCGAGTGCACCCTCAGTAAGTTTGCAGATGACACCAAGTTAGGTGCGTGTGTCGATCTGCTCGAGGGAAGGAAGGCTCTGCAGGAGGATTTGGATAGGCTGGACCGATGGGCTGAGGCCAACTGTATGAAGTTCAACAAGGCCAAGTGCCGGGTCCTGCATCTGGGGCGCAACAACCCCGAGCAGCGCTACAGGCTGGGAGATGAGTGGTTGGAAAGCTGCCTGGCTGAGAAGGACCTGGGAGTACTGGTTGATAGTCGGCTGAATATGAGCCAGCAGTGTGCTCAGGTGGCCAAGAAGGCCAACAGCATCCTGGCTTGTATAAGAAGCAGCATGGCCAGCAGGTCTAGGGAAGTGATTGTCCCCCTGTACTCGGCTCTGGTGAGGCCGCACCTCGAGTACTGTGTTCAGTTTTGGGCCCCTCGCTACAAGAAGGACATGGAGGTGCTCGAGAGAGTCCAGAGAAGGGCAATGAAGCTGGTGAGGGGTCTGGAGAACAAGTCTTACGAGGAGCGGCTGAGGGAGCTGGGGTTGTCTAGCCTGGAGAAGAGGAGGCTCAGGGGAGACCTCATCGCTCTCTATAGGTACCTTAAAGGAGGCTGTAGAGAGGTGGGGGTTGGTCTATTCTCCCACGTGCCTGGTGGCAGGACGAGGGGGAATGGGCTCAAGTTGCGCCAGGGGAGGTTTAGGTTGGATATTGGGAAGAACTTCTTTACTGAAAGGGTTGTTAGGCATCGGAATGGGCTGCCCAGGGAAGTGGTTGAGTCACCATCCCTGGAGGTCTTTAAAAGACGTTTAGATGTAGTCCTTAGTGATATGGTTTAGTGGAGGTCTTGTTAGTGTTGGGACAGAGGTTGGACTAGATGATCTTGGAGGTCTCTTCCAACCTAGACGATTCTGTGATTCTGTGAATTCCTTAATCTACTTCTGTACTGACTTTTATATTGAGCTAAAGTATTATTCATTACAGGAAATAAAAATAAAAATAAAAAAAAACACAGCACAACAACTTCATCTATGAAGCAATTTTCAAGATGTTTTTTCAATCTTGTTCACTATGTATCTAAGCTGAAGTTCACCTAAATTAAGGGAAAGACTTGAATTAAAATTCTTTAGTTTTCCCCATTTATCACAGCATAGAATCATAGAGTCATAGAATCATTTAGATTGGAAAATACCTCTACCATCATCGATTCCAACCTTTAACCTAGCTCTGCCAAGACCATCACTAAGCACTACATCTACATGTTTTTTGAAGACCTTCTGGGAGCGTGATTCAACTACTTCCCTGGGCTGCTTGCTTGAAAGAATGAAATTTGGGAAATATTCCAGAATATAAAAATTATTCTTCAGAAATGATTTTTAAGGGACTTAAAATAATCTTTAAAACAGGAGACGTTGGTCCCTACTCAGTTAACTAGTTAATTTGATGACTGGTTTGAACTAGTTAATGCATATACCTGCTTATAGCTGCTATATCCCCAATGTGTGGTGCTCACATTTTTCAGCCCTCCCTCCAAAGTAATTGATACTGTTGAGATGCTCAGGCATTGTGAGCCCTTCTTACTTTGTTTTGTGTTTACGAGGTTGTGAAGAGTCATGAGCTTTCCACCTCTTTGACGGAATACAGTAAGGTACCTCATATTTGATGGAGGAGAAACGTACTTCACTTTTGGGAAACCGCAGGCTTCCTTGAACAATCAACCCATCTCCAGTGGTTTTCTGGTCTGAGGTGAAGCTTGTCTCCTCTTTCTACCTGGATCTCTTTGCTGAGCCATGTAACAGTATCATTGGTAGTGGACTGCAAGCTTAATCTTGATATAATGTGTTTATATAATATATAATGTAAATCATTTATTTAGGATGAGTCCATTTATTTTGTGTATGTTCTTGATCTGTACATTTGTTCTTGATCTGTACATTTGTTCTGTACCTGTTTCCATGCGCACACACAAAAGTTGGCTTTTATGGGTGGTCATTTGTCCCTGGTGCAGAGAAGGAAAGGGCTTGAGCTTTGCAAAAGCAGGCACCAGCCAAACGGAATAGCTGAGGGGGAACGTGCTGAATGAGGTCAGGTACTTCTGCTCTCGGGTCTATCATGTAGTCTCTAATTAAAAAAGAGAAATTAGGAGAGCAAAAGAATGCCCTATAGGCAATTCAAAAGGGGGAAAAAAATTCAAGTTCTATTACAAGGCTAAACCAGGGAAATGTTAAATAAGCATGCAATTTCCAAAGTTCTTTTTCTTGAGAAAACTTTATTTTTTTTTTTCCTTTCTCTTCTACTGAGAAGGGAATTGAGCTAATTCTTATCCTCACACTACTGCTTTTTGGAACTGGCAAATGCTTTGTAGTATTACACTCTTTAAATTAGTGTTTGGCTTACTGAGGTCAGAAACAGCTTTAGGCCACAGAACAGAAGCCTGGCGAGAAGAGTGGTAAGTATAGGAATGCCAAACCTGACAGTGAGATAAAGCCCCGTCTTCACTGCTGCAGCCCTCACCTACATAAATACACTTTCAGAAACATCATTTACTCTGTTTTGTTGTTTCTGAACAGTATTTAGACTAGTATTTCCCCATTTGCTAAAGTCCAGAAGAAGCCACTGCTGTATGTCTGCTGTGATGCCTCTCTGTGAGGAAAGTGCATTGCCTCTGGGAAGTTGAGTCCTTGGAAATGGCAGATTTGAATGAAACTAATCCCAGAGACACCTGGTGCCTCTAGTATAAATGTACCTTTTCATTTATTTAGATACATAAATAGAGATGTCTTTAGCATGTTAATAATCAGCTTTGAAAATTACAGCTCTTTAAATGCTAACAGTCTTAAAAGTATAAATAAACTATGTGCAAAAGTTCAAGTGAGTCTTACAAATATTTTAATATTTTACCAATTATTTATGTTGCATTGCATCCACATAATCACATATAATTTACACTTAAAATGGGAGGTTACCACAAGTTGTTGCAGATTCTTAGCAAGTGTCATAAATATTCTCCTGTAATCTGTACGTGAAGTCTTTCATTGCCTCTTCCTTGAGGGTATATGCTTCAATTTTCATCATTATAGCATGATGATAAATTTGAGCTTAATGTTGTTGTGCTACAAAGGAAACAAGACTTCTTATAAGCAACTATCCAAATGATAAAAAAAAAAATAAAAAAGGTCACACTACTGTGCAGTGCAAGACTTTTTTCTTTCCCAGAAGAAATTGCTTGACCCTCCCTTCTAGTAAATCACTGGGGGGGATCTTGACTTTTCTTACTTATATTACCTTAGTTGTTTCTCTTTCAGACAGACTAAAGAAATGTTTTTATACTTAATGATTTATTAGCCTACATAATTTGAATTTCTCAAGCCGTATTTGTGGAAACTACCTGTGCGTTCAGCTCTAAGGCTATGTGCAATTTTACAGCGAACACCATATTCCAAGGAAACTCATGACACAACAGCCCTTTGACAGAGATTAGTGTGTAACTGATGTTGTGCCATAACCTAGAAGACAAAGCACTTGAATGGGGTTTTATTTTAGCCCAAGTAGGCAATGCAACAACCCAAGAAACAGTGATGATAATTGCAAGGACGCAGGTCAATACTGGAAGCGGAGGGGGGAGATGGGAAAAAGGGAGGTCATCTGATGCTTCTATCCATCTTCTACATTCAGTGCTTACCTAGATGTATAGAGGTAGACCAAATTTAGCCTTTTTTTTTTTTTTGTGAGGGACTAATTAATTTTATTAGAGAGTAAGTAAATTCATCTGTGAATGTTTGAGAATCTAATGACTTCCAGAGATTCAGAATGAATTCAGCAATAAAAGCTAATTAGAAGGGAAATGGATGCCTAAAATATCCCTGGTGTGCATAAAGAAAGAGTATAAAGACCATTAATTGAAATTAAAATTTAACAGTAGCCTAATGCCGCATGACATAAAATTCCATCTGTTGTGCAGAGCCACTAAACAAAGATACATAGGGAATAGTGTGTGGTGTCTCGGCTTTGCAGCAAGTCAATGAGTGTATTTTAATGTCAAACTACTCCAAACAATGAGAAGTCCGATGTTCAGAAGAGTCAGTTTGCAGTGTGATGACTCCTGTAATTACTAAATTAGAGAGAAAAAAATGAAAGTGATGCTGCATTATGGATGCTGCATATTTTTAATTAATTGGGTGGGATTCTTTTATTTTTTTTTTAAATCTTTGATTATAAAAAAGATACCTATGCATTTTCGTACATAAAGGTTGTAAAAATCTGTTTCCAAGCAGTTTCCTTGAGCTGCCTGTGTGGTGCATGTATCTGTATACCCTGCAGGCTTCAAGCAGCACTGAGGAGCAGAAGCAAAGTCAGTGCCCCTTCTTGCAGCATCTCATCTGAAATGCTGCAAAACCTTCTGCAGAACATGTATAAGGAAGTATATAATAGATTTGAATAACTTATGCTAGATTATCAGTTGCTTTTTGTACTGTTCTCAATGTCTACGGATTTCTTTTAATTCTCCACTTTAAGACTGACCAGTAGTGATTCCTGTAACCAGTTTCAGTAAATATCTCTGGCATGAATCCCCTTGTAGCAATTCTCAAGATGTGGACTGATGTTTGGTGAAAGATGGTTATACTGTACTCACGTTGCATTCTTAAAGAACCCAGCTAAAATTTTGTTATGATGACCAGAGACATGCAACTTGCAATCAAAAAGGGCTTTGTTCATTAAACAAAGATATTTTTCTTTATTCTAAAAGATTTAATTGTTGAGAAACTTCCAACACAATGATTTTACATTCAGGTTTATGTGTTAGGCTGGAACAAGAGCTTTTCAGAAAGTGAATGTACCAAAGCAATTGTACAAAATTCTTATCACAACATGACTGTGGACTGATTGTTACCCAAGGCTAACTGCATGCTGAATAAGCCATAATGTCAAATTAGATCCTATTTGAGATTCACAGAGTACACTTTCTGAATGTCTACATGCACATTAGTAATTCAGCACCTCCATTTTGGGAAACCTCTCAGTGCAGAGTAACGGCTGCTACAGAACACATACAGTGAAAGAAAATAACAGGTTGCACAGAGGAGAGTTGCTGTCCTGGTGTGCAGGCTGAGAGAACAAAAGTCCTCTAGTGGAAGAAGTCCTCTAAGCAGAGATGAAAACAAAAATTTGACATGTTTACAATAGAAAACTCTGTGAGTTAGTGGGAAGAGGGAAGAACTAGAACTGGTATCTCAAAGAAAAATTCATAACCAGCAGTTTTAGGGATTCTTATTCTGGAGTTAAATTAACCACTGCAAGAAGCTGCAGCAAAACATATGGCATCTTTTCAGTCTTAAGACCGAGGTTCATTACCTTTCTGGTCAATCCTTTCCATCATGAAGAATATGCTAAATATAAATGTAAATATCGGGTTGCTAATGAAAATGTCTGATATTTTTGAAGTTGATCTGCAAATTTGATAAAGAATGCATCTCTTATAACTTGCTGGTAGCTCAGTACTTCAACCCATGTCTTTTGCCAAGCAAACGTGTAAGAACAATTCTTTTGAAAGGCAGGTGTTCCCAACTTTACTTAAAATTTCTGTCATGGCAGCCCTTAGACTTGGCTTTTTTTTGTTGTTTATTTTTACTGTTTTGATATCTTACTTGTCATAGTATTTGTGCTAGGCCCAAAGCATTCATTTGAGATGAAAGACATAAGTGACTGGATATACATTTGTACTAGCAAATTATTTTTCTGTCCACACAACACTACTGACTTTTCAAATTGTCTTAAGGTAGTTCAATGCATCTACATGAAGCCTGTCACTGTGCTGAACCAAGTGTCTTTAATTCCTCTCCAGCAGTAATCTTCACTTATAATTAATTGTAAGGTGTGCATGTATATATAACGTCCATTAAAGAGGTATCTGACAGCTTCTGTATGCAAATCTCCCTCTCTTCCAGCTAGGATGTAATTATTATGTACATAATATAAACATATGGTAAATCATTTTATAGAATGCATTTCAGTATTTCAGGATAGTTGGGAAAAGTATTGTGAAAGCCATCTGCACACCAAATGAAATAATGAGGAGTGTCACAGGCAGGCTGCTAACTGTGAAAATCCTAATATTTGCTGTATTGTTATTGCACTTGTCTTTTTTAACCACAGAGACAGTGACAAAAAGCAAACTGGTTACTTCTTGTGGTTCAGCTTTCAGAATGGCAGATGTTTGTCTATCACTGAACTTTAGAAATATTTTTCAGAATTGTGAATAATGCATCACATTTTGTAAAGTTTCATAGTTTCTAAAGTCAAGCTTCAAAATTTTACTGTTTCTTATCTCCAATTTGATGAAGAAAGTGTTTCACCTTCTGTGATGATTTCATCCACTGTAATCCTATTCAGTAGCTGCTTATCATGAGTTCATGGCATAGTTTGTTGCTGCAGAAAGCTTTATAAACTTCCTCAAATAATGAATCTCGCATAAACTGTAAAAACTACCAGTCATTAAAAGTTCAGTCCCTAAAATCTGATGCCCAAAGATACATTTCTATAAGCGGTTTGGATGCTGGGATAAAATTTCCTCTCATAAATTGGATGATTTGAAAATGGAGGGTATGGATGTGATGGATGGCAGAGGGACTTTCCAAGGGACAACAGCAAGCTTACAGGACTGGGATGGAAGGAAGCTTGTTTTCACCAAAGGTGAATGCAAAGTACTGCCCCCAGGCTACAACAACCCCATGCATTCACACAGCTTTGGGGCAGAACAGCTGCAGGGCATCTCTGTAGGAAGGGACGTGGGGAGAATCATAGAATCATTCATGTTGGAAAAGACATCTAAGATCGTCTAGTCCAATCTTTAACCTAGTACTGACAGGTTCACTACTAAACCATGCTACTAAGTTCTGAATCTACACCTTTCCTGAAGACCTCCAGGGATTGTGACTCAACTACTTCCCGCATCTATTTCAATGCCACACAACCCTTTCAGTGAAGAAATTTCTCCTGATACCCAACCTAAACCTCCCCTGGTGCAACTTGAGGCCATTTCCCCTCATCTTATCAGTTGGTGCTTGGGAGAAGAGCCTGATCCCCACCTTACTACAACCTCCTGTAAGGTAATTGTAAATTGCAATAAGGTCTCCCCTGAGCTGCCTTTTCTCCAAGCTAAACAAACCCAACTCCCTTGGCCGCTCCTCTTAAGACTTGTAAGAAGACTACTTGTAAGAAGAAGCTGAAGGTGAAGCAACACTACACCTGGAAGGCAAGGAGGGTTGGTAGCACAGGCCCAAGACTGTGATTTGTGAGGAATGTGGTATTCAAGTACTATCAACATTAAAAAAAAAAAAAAAAAAAAAAGTGGGTAAAGCTAATAAAGTTTTTTTGTTTTGTTTTTTTTTGGTGTTTTTTTTTTTTATTTACTCTGGTTTTTAAACATAGTAATAATAATAGACTTAAGCACTTAAAGAAGTTCAATGAAAATTAGATACTCCTTTAAAATTTGACAGTAAGACAACTAACGATAATGTGTCTCATCTTTCCAAAAGATTAATTTGCATGATGGAAGTATTTTCTATTTTATTATCCAGAAACAGAACTGCAAAAGAATACCAGTTTCCATCATTATTTTTACCAAATATCTTGTATAAAATCACAACATACTGAGACAAACAAAACTTAATCACTGCCAAACCACAGAAGTCTCTGAGAATGAACATATGAATATTATAATAGAGCCCCAAAATTTTAAACATAATCTATACACTCTTCTTGAGCTATCGGGAAATTGATGTCTACAGCAACCTACACAAACAGTCTTGTTTCTCAGTTTTCTCCTACAAATGTTTGTTGGATGCTTTTTATCCAATATGTTTGTTGTATTTGGAACAATGGCAACAGCCCAGCTTTAACAACACATCTAAACTTACAGCATTCATCAGAGTAACCCCAACATTTTAATTCCTTTTTGTAACAAAGTGGAACACGTTATTTTCAAATTGAATTTTTTTTCTTTTTCATATATGCTGTCTCAATGACAGAGCACTATTGTCTGTGGAAGTAAAATGAAAACAATGTGTTTCACACTAGCAAAAATAATATTCACAACATCAGGGGAGTTAGCATTTCTTTCCCCAGAAAAAGTAGTCTTTACCAAAAGTCAATTAGGCCATTCTGCAGGTTTATTCCAAACAAAATTTCTCTTTCTAAGTTTATTTTCTCTAGCTACATCTATGGCTAAATTTGGTGTACTACTAAAGAGATTTAGATATTATGTCCATGTTTTAAGGCAACTGAGAGACCCATGGTTTAATATATATACATATATATTATTTTTTTCCTGAAGCAACTGTGTGTGAATGTTCTTTCAGGAATCAATTTTTGGGGATACGCAGTCAATTCATTTTCATTGCAACACATTCCAGCCGTTAAGCAGCATAATTTCAGCTACCATGGAAATGCTGATTAAATCTACAGGTTTTATTTTGCTGTTTTAGCTGTGCCTTGACAACTAATTGCTAGTTCGGTTAGGCATCAAAGGGGCATTGAATTTTCAGAATAAAAATGCAGTGAGACTGCATTCCAGAAAGGCATGGATCTTTCTCATCTGCCCTTATCACTTGCTAAATGGTACATCGCTACTCACAGTTCCTTTTTCTTCTCAGGGCCTGTGGTTACAAGGTACCATGGGATCATGTCTAGGTCCTCAGTGTCAAGGCTAAGAGGCACCTCCCTCACCAGCCATTGCCTTCTGAGGGGGGTCTAGACCCCTAGTTCAGATAAGGCTGCAAATTTTAAAATGGCAGATTGCTGGTGGGTTCGAGCTCAGGCCCATGCCATGGCCTTCTTGGTCTGTACGGGGTGCCCAGACCCAGCCTTGGTGTTGGGGTGGCTGCAGCAGCCGCTGTGAGGAGAGGCTGGGGCCTGGTCCCTGGCCAGGTTCCCCAGGGCCCTGTCACAGGGCACAGCTGAGCCCCTCAGCCACAGGTGCATCCCCTCTGTGGAAAATCTATTTAAGGAAGGGGCACTGGCAGTGAAAAGTGTAGAGGGCAGCCCTGTCAGCACTGAGCTGGGAAAAGACAGTTGGGTGCTGCAGGTGGCAGGGCAGCCATTTCCCTGTGTCTGAGGAGGGCCTGCCAGGAGTGGGCTTCTGACAGGAGCTGCGGCCTGAGGAGAGGAGCCTGCGCTGGAGCGGGGTTCTCCTGGAGGAGCTGCAGGCTGAGGAGAGCAGGGGACAAGTGTGAGGAGGACAGAGTGACAGAGAGGTACTGCTGTTTCGTGACCCAGCCCTCAGCTCCTTAGGGAGGTGGGAGGAGTTCAAGCGGTTGAGAATGAGGCTCTGCTCAGAGAGAAAGGGGTGGGCCATGAGGTGATGACATATTTTGCCTGTGGTCATAACTTGTAAATGATTTCCCTGTCTGTATCTCAACCCAAGAGACTTTTTTTTTCATGTTATTTCCCCCCCTGCCCTTTTGAGGAGAGGGTGGGTGCCTGGAAGCCCGCTAATATGAGCCCACCACATGGCTGTACAGGAGGTGAGGGGGCATCAGTTACTCAGCTTCACAAGCCCCTCAGGAAGCATCCTGGATCCAGATCATCCCTCAGGGGAGGAGTTGACATTACCGATTGGAAAAATATCATACATCAAATAGCGTTTTTAGTACTCTTTTTTTTTCTCCTGCAGAATTAGCACATTTTGTGTAAGTTTTGAGGGAAGTGTTTTTATTATCTTTTTGAAGAGAAACAAATTTGTTTCTTTTATCTCCTGGATTCTGTCATGAATTTTTCTCTTGCTTTTCAAAAGCAATATTCCCATTAAAAGTGTAACCTGAGAGTTTTTGGATTTCCTTTGTATTTTTGTTTGTGACTGCATGTAGGTGGGATGCAAAACTAGATCAGTAATAATTTATTGTAGTATCTGTAAGGTATCTTTAAAGTTATTCAGAAAAGACTTCTTCTTAGCTCTACCTTTCACTCTTCATCTTGCAAGTGTGTAATGCTCAACTCCATAAAATTTCTGAGAAATGCAACTTTATCAAAGGTTTCATATTTCCCTAAACTTTTATTGTTTCTAGACCAGATTATAATCTCAGTTAAATGTCATATATTGCTTCACTGCCAGTATAGTAGATGAGGAAGGATGAAATTTTTTCTTGCTTTAAGTAGGTTCCCTAAGAAATTAGATTATTAGCATGGTATTGGTCATTTGAATGGACCTGCATTCTGAATAATATCCAGTGTTAATGAAAAATGTTGGATTTATATCAAATACTTGCAGAGTTTCTCTGTAAGACACTTCTGTTGGTGAGCACTGGAGTGCTAAAGGCATAAAAATACTCAGGGACGTGTTTGGTATGACTAGGACTTCAGTTGGTCAAACACTTTGAAGGATTCAGTCCTTCAATATTGTAGCCAAAGCTGAAGAGACCTTCAAATCCAGTAGCTATTCTTACATTCTCCATCTTTTCTCATTCCAATACCTGTTTCTGCCTGGCACTGTGGGTATTTTTACCTTATATTTAATATCACCACAATTTTGTGTATAATCTTAGTTGTATCAGATATGTGACCTACAAAAATGATTTGCATTTTTCTGTTGCTTGCTACTGATATTCCAGAATAGTGAACAATCAGAAGTTAAACCTCAGATCTATCAGGAATGAACAGAGATGTAAATTTTGGGTTACTTCTCCAAGGCTGTATAAAATCAGTGGCCAATCTGAGCAAATAATGTAGTGATAATGAATTCCAGTCACAATTTCATTCTATTTCAAAGCAAAAGTACTCTGTATTTCAAATGACGACACAGACATTTTACAGCACTGAAAGGTTTCTGGTGTCACTTCTTTGTACTGCAAGATTTCTGGTGAGTCCTAGTGCAGGAGAATGTAGTTTGGCCGTGTTCCTTGCTCCTGACATAGAATAAGAGACAATATAATTTGCACGCAACAAACACAAATGAATAAGAACAAATATTTTCATGGCCTTAAGAGCAGTATGTGATAGCCGCTGCTTTGCATCTCCTTCAGCAGTGCTTCAAGCCCTCAGGTCATAGTGTGGTCATGTTATTTGTATCACTGGGTAATATTAAGTACTGTGTACAATGTTCTTACGTCTAACACCCATTAGTTTTTTTTAAGTGGAACCTAAATGTTGCAGTAGGTTTGAAAGGCATATCGTCTATTCTGAAACATGCAAATAATACCCTTTAGTGCTGAGAGGAATTAAGCACATGTACTGAGAGGAGAATATCTCCTGAAGTCTAACCTGTCTAGCTGTTTTCTCAACAATAAATTACATTTTATTCGAATCAATGTTATTTGTTTTGCCAATAGGTATCCTGAAATCTGATACTATGAAAGTTCAGTGCAACAGAAATTAAAGCTCTTTCTTCTGCAGAATGAAATTCTGAATTTCTAAAAGCCTCACAGATCTCTAAATAGCACCATGTAGTAGAACTGTTCCTTAAACAGAATTTAGTTAATCCATAAATGTATTAGCTTACTATGTTTACACATGAAAGCCCCCTTCAGAAATTTGATTTACAAACCATAGACTAGAAAATACTATGAGTGCTGGTAGCTGTTTGTCTGATGTTATCTTTTTCTAAAGATTTTTGGTACGTTTAGATCAAGGAAGGGGAAATTTGGATGATGGGAAAGATTAGATTCAAAACAATGACATAGGTGCTTTTATAGAAATGGTGATAATAAAAATATAGATACAGCTACAGCACCACAGGCCATCTGTGCACAAGAATCCCTTACTATTGAAATGCACCTCTGTATATTTTTGATTTATAAATAAACTTAATTGCAGGTTTAATTTGGTATTAATGCTTAAAGGCTTGTGCTTTCTGTTTGGCTTCACTTGTCAGTTGTGATATTTCTCTGACAGATTGTTTCTGCTCTAGAATGACCCTTTCATGGAACATCTAAAACACTTTTCTAGATGGCTTATGTACTATAAAAACATCAGTCTCTTCTGGCATTTGCCTCTGTGCTTAATACTTCCTATAGACTTAAGAAGAATCCACTGTCATTGAAATACAAAATGTCCCTGTACCATTTATTTCCATAAATTACTGGCCTCCACTGTCTATACCATCTCTATTGTTTCTGTCTTGCAGCTTGGCATCTGACTTACATTGTGTGATGGGTCTACAAACTTTGGACACATATTAGCTATATTCACGTTTTTCATTTAAAAAAAAAACACACACACACAAAATAATAAAAAAAACAACACTACAGAATGAATTCTTTTTAAAGCAAGTCTGGAGAAATTCTTTTCTGTTCCAGTTTCATTCTTTTTGTCAGTTTGGAGTCACTGCAATGTTTTTCCCTAGGCTTTTTCCTCCCAGCTAATTATCTGGAAATGGTAATGAGTGGTCCTCTTGGTGGAGGAGTACCCCCTTAAAAGCACTGCCTCTGTTCCATACTCCAAAGGTATGTGTCCTCCTTATTTAAGAGGGCATGTGCTAAATATTGTTCACGGGAATAAACCACCAGCTATCAGCAGCATCAGATTATCACTTTGACAGAACTCTTGGATATAACTTTGCAGTGTTTTTTGAATGTAAAAAACTAATTATTTCCTGTTTTCTGAACTATCAAAGTAAGGCATGTGTTCTTCCTCTAATACAAAGTACTAGTTAGCAGTTCAGGCTAGCTGTATCCTTTATTTCCTTCTGCCATAACTAAGGAAAAGTGGGGAAAAAAGTTACAGGAGAAAAGATTTTTTCTATTGCTTTTACTCCACACTTCTCAGTTCATGTGTAACTGTATAGTTCCTAGACATCTTGGTAGATAAAATACTGGTAGGCACTTTAAGAAACACAATAGCAGGATTTGTTACACCTTCTTTATTTCTACCAGTCATTTCTTTTACCTGGTCTTAAAGATTCCGTGTTAAGGATGCCCAACTCATTCCAGTTGATAAGGAAAGTGAAGAGCTGAAATAGACTTTTTTTCTCCTCCTGGAGGGTAAATTGAAGCCTTATTATTGCAGTTTTATTTTTCTATACACCATAGTTACGGACATGTTAATCAATTCTGTTTTACAAAATGCTTTTACTTGTTTTATTTATTTATTATAAAATGCTATCATTACTGTTTCCCATACTCTTTTCTTTGAGCAAAACAGTTCCAAATACTTCTGTCTGTATTTGTTGATTAATAGATTTTGACTGCTTTATTGCCCTTATTTTATTCTCTCCAGTTCATCCATGTTTCAGCGACAAAAGCTAAAAGTTGGACAGCATGTTCCAGCCAAAGCCTTATCAATTCTTCTAAAGGGAAAGATTTTCTTTCTGAGATGGCTCTTGACTTTCTCATTTTCAGGTGTCTGACGGTGGTATTTGGCTTTTCTCAACAGTATAATATCATTGATTCTTGTTCATCATTGGTGCATTACAAACATCACATTCTTTTCTGTAAAATTGCTATCTACTTGATCCACATCCTACATTTGTATAGCTAATTATTCTTGCTTAGGTGCAGAACCTTGCCTTTGTCCCTGCTGAATAAACATCCTATGCTTTTCATCTGCTTTCCCATTTGTGAAGTTCATTTGAATTCCTAGTTTGTTCTCCAGCTTATTTGCAGTCCATACAAGCTTTTTGTTATCTGCAGACCTAAAAACTCTTTGAGGTTTCACAAGTCGATACTGAAGACAAGGGTCTTAATACCTAGTACCTATCCAAATCTTAAAAATGAGTGCAATCAGGAAATGTACTCGATCTGTAAAGAATGGACCTTCTCATTGGGAATTTGAGTTGTCCATGTGATGTGGGCATTTGGGGACTAAATTAGTTTAAGATGATGAAAGAAAACCCCTTGTGTTCCATAACTTATGTTAAAATGTGTATGTGCTAAGTAGTTGGTGACCTAGGACCAGTTTCTTGAAAGAGCAAGAAAAGTGCTAACAGATTTTACCAAAATAAGAGGCCATATTTTGGGCAGACAGGTGAAAAAAAAAGTGCTAACTTACATTAAAAATTAAATGCGTTTGTAAATTTAAATTTAAAATGTTTTCATAATTACAAAATTTCAGGTTGGATGCATATCTTTGTACAATATAAACATTATATATGGTGAAGATGAGCTCTTGAGGATGTCTTTTAAAAGGTTATTGACATTTACTGTTTGTTGCAAATTCCTGTTGGAAGCGATCATCTCAGGAATGTTACTAGTGCATCTCTGCTCTCTTAGTACTGAGCTAGCTGGAGAGACCAGCTTGAATTATACAAGGTCCAGTACCAGGATGGTCATTGTGTTTTTTTTACTTTTAATGAATATTTCAAATCTACATTTTACCTATGCATTTTTTAGGTCAGTGCTTCTATAGAGTTTAAAGTGGATTTCCAGGAGCCCAGGCTGAAATGCAACTGAAAGCCCCTTGAGTCTCTCTTTCATGCAACTTGAGACACCTACACCCTGTTCCCACAAGGCTTTAGTTTCTTATGGGTTGAATTTGTACATTTGGTGAAGTACAAATGCAACAAATGAGGAAAAGGCAAACGCAGAATATTCTCAGTAAGAGTGGAAGATCAACTGTATTATTAGTCAGAAATTCCACACTTCACATAATGAAAATTTCCTTTTATAACTGTCAGTAAGGTCATCATGGGGGACAGCCTGCAATGCTCCTGAGATGACAGAAGATACTGCATTGAGCAATCCTCCCGGGACTCGTGTGACAAACTGATAGGGACGGGTTCATCACAAAATCTAATAAAGTTCACAGGAATAGTCACTGGCAGTTATGTTCTTTAATTATCCTGAAACACAGTGAATAAGGTCATTAACTAGACCTTGTATTGCAGGAATTTTGTATCATTTAGTCTAAATTGCTTTGTGGCATTTTTGCTTTGAAAAATACATCCACTTATGTATGTATAAGGGGTAGCAAATTATATTCCTTTGTATATCTGGTCCCATTCTAGATTCAAGAATGTCACTGCCTTCTGTAGCTTTGAAAGCTTTTAAAAAGGTGAGTTATAATTTAGAGCCAGAGTATGTCTCTACATCATACAGAATGATTGTGCTTTAGGAACGCTGTAACGAAGGAACTGTGGCCTCAAGGAACTGTGTTTATTTGTGTGAATGCTAATATGCTTGTAGAATATATCAGTAGCAGAACTATTATTGTGGCTCTTGGACTAGCTCCATTGCACTAACTAAACATTCCTGATGTACACAGAAAATACATCAAAGCCACTCAACACGCCCTAGTTCCAACAAATGCATTGATGTGTTCTCTCAATCCAGGTTACAGACAATACTAAGAGGAAGGTCAGACCTGTTCAGCAAAAATTGAAACAAATTACAGAACTTGATCCTTAAAGAAATGTCTTGTTTCCATTTTTAACTGTATGTGATGAAGACAAACATTTGAAATATTTTAAAATGTTTTGGAGTGTTGGTACGCAGCCATTTGGCTGCAACAGAAGAATAAGGAAGGGGTGTGGCTTCACCAAGTACTGAGACACAACCAAGAAAAATAATCTGAAAGTTTGCATCAAAAAGGCAGTCTATAATTTAAATGCCCACTGTCAATCCACCAAAAACAAACAAAGGGAATGCTTTGCTTTATCCTCCAGCCAAAAGTTAATGTAAAACTGCATTAGAAGAAGAAAGTCCATGCATGTCTATACATATGTGGTGAATACATGTAAATAAAGAACTCAAGCTAGTCTAAAATCTGCTGAGTTACATTGTTCAACAACTGACAACTTGTCACGGATCAATTCCTACAAGGAAGACCTATGCCCATGGAGGATGGGGTGGGGGAAAGTGCTTGTCATTAATGCTTCTGTACTTTTTCTCATTTTGTACAAAAAATGTTACTTAAGGATTTGTAGAAGGGCTCTTCAAAGGAAAATGAATCGTCATTTAATATAATGGCTTGCAGTATCTCCAAATATAAGCAGAGTCATAGTAGTATCTGTTTCAAGTTTTTAGTACTATTGTTAAATGCAGTGAGAAGTGTTTACTAAACTTAAAACTATGTTAGTGGTGGTGCACAGATAAATATCTGAGAATAACAGGTTCATTTCTCTTCACTTCAGCTACATTTACGTAAAGCTTCATTAACAGTTGGGGTTACTGATCAGTCTCTTAAGTGTTCTAAACAAAACCAAACCAAGCATATCAGAGGAGGTTTAGTAAGGACGGAAAATGATTTAGGCCTTTCATAAGGAGACCAGGGGGTAACAATGCTGTTAGGGTTTTATATCTTCGGTATTTTCTTGGTTCTGTTGTGCATGAAGATGGGACTTTTGAAAAGAACTCACAAGATTTTCATAAAAATGAGGGGAAAACGTTAGTAGCAGATAGGGAAGATGAGAGATTTTACTTGAAAAAGGAGTGAAATACAGATGGTGTACAATGACATTTAACACTTAGCTGGAAGGATGAATCAGTAATGGGAGTGTTTGTGCCTTGCTTCAGTGGCTGAAACTGGTGGAAAACAAGCAGTTTGAATCATGTTTAACCATCATCATGAAAGAACTCGCTTTTTATTTTATATTGTCCTAGGAAAATGTATTTTCTTGCTTGTGCCTGTCTTATTAAGAAAATGAAAAACTTTTAGAATAAAGTATTTATATTTTATGGTATGTAAGAGCCCACTTTAAAATTTGCCTTTTTTTTAAACAGCTTTTGACTGCTTGATACACCTCTAAATACTCATTCTACTATTCTGCTTCCTTAATAAGATGATCTTATTATGCCCTCAGTTCAATTGTGAATTGCTGCTGGTCACCCAACCCATTAGCTAAGGCAAAACACACAGCAATTCAGCTTGACATATTTAATGAGAATTCTGAGGCTGCTTAATTTATCAGCCTTTAACATTAGGATACTTCAACTAAGCTTCAGTGTTATGAATGTTATGTGCTGATTCTTCTGACAATACATAATGATCCTCATCATTGTGAAGCCTGTGAATAGAATAATCTGATCAGTTCATTAAAACTGGAGAGGTCTGAATGCACTAATAATGCCATTGTTTACACTCTGAACACTGAAGGCAAAATTAATTTCTGGTGTAATTCCATAAACTTTAATACAGTGGCTCCATGAATACTTTCGACCTAAGCAAAGCGAGTAATTTCTCTCAAGAGGCATGCTGAAATGCCACCCCGGCAGTCCTTTTTGTACAGTTACCCTCTTGATCAAGGTGTGTATTACTGGAGACTTGTATAGACCGAGCTGTACATGCAATTTTATGAATTTGAATCACTTAAGTACAAACAGGGAAAATGGGTTTCATCTCCATGGAGCTTGATAGAGTTACACTAGTCATGAATTTGTCAACATGACTTTACCTTGATAATTTGTGATATGTTTTCTGGAATTGTATATATGACAAAGCTGTAGTAAGTATGGAGATATACTTTGAACCTAGAAAACATGACTAGACTTTTTTTTAAACGATCTCCCTGGTGTTGGAAATAAAATAGCGAGATACCCAGAAAAGCTATTTTGACCAGTGAATCAGACCTTCTTCAGGATGCACTCCTGTCCAGGACTGATCAGAACAGCTAAATTGGTTCCTGCTCTAAATTCCTGTTTAAAGAAAAGACTGTCTCCAATGACTGCTGAGAGCTTGACTACTACCAAGTTACCTTGTGTCACCATGCTTCTGTCACTTGATCATTTCCTACCTTGAGCCACAGCTGCAATTTGAGGCACAGGAGTTGGCAGAGACCTGTGCAAGGCTTCAGACCAGGACAGCATTTTAATTACTTGAGGACTCTAATTAGTTTTAGAGGCTTTATTTGTAAATTTGTTTGGAGGCCACTATGTAGCTCTTCTGCCAAAGTATACAGCTGTTTGTGGTAATAATAACAAACTTCTGTTCTTGTGGATAGCTTGCAGCAGTTACCTACAAGTGATTCCTTGGGTGTAGGCACCTTGCAATGTTTTAGGGAAACCACCATCAAGATTAACATTACTAGAGAGTAATTAAGGGTTGAATAAATGTGAGTGAGTAGTTTTATCCTCTGTCTGAGATCTTAAATACATTAATAGACTATCTGCAATCTCAGTTTCACAATTTTTGTGAGGTGTGGGTGTTTGTATCATAGGAAAAGGATCACAAAACTTGAAAAGCTCTGTTTGTCTTAGAAAAATATTGTAAGTTAGTAATTTCTCTGAAAAGTGTGAATCTTGTCTCAAAAACTATTTCATGGAAGAAAGTCTTAAGCAGAAATTTATCCATCCAGCATGTAGAAATTACACTTCTCTGAAAACACAGAATCTGTGAAGCTCTGGTTTCTGTGCCAGTGTAGAGAAATATGAAGTGTTTGGTGGTCCTTGGTAGAGCAAACTTCCTTTTTGCACTACTGTCAGCCATTGTATGAGTCCTGGACTATTCAATTCCACATCCTGTTCTGTTAGAACTGACCTTATGATTACAGAGCCATGCCTATGGTAACTCCTTCCTCTCCTCACAATCAGAAATAGCTTAGTGAGGATTTGGAAATCTTGCGTTTCAGAGCAATAACTGCTTGTATGTCAGCCTATCTATGTCTGCATCTGTAAGCAGCTTCTTACTCGAATCACTGTTTGCAGTTTAACCACTTTTCTTAACCAAATTACTAAACTTTTCCAATGAACTAATATGAAATCTCTCCTATTCTCTACTGTTGAAATAATCTGGGGCAGACTGCATTTGACATTTACAAATGCACAATAAGTAATGCAATTGTATGCAAGAATATACAGCAATTAATTCACGATTATACTGTTCACCTATTGTCATAACTAACTCCTCCAGAAATAATTGACATGAGTACTTCTTTGTTATCCTCAAAGAATCAAAATCTCAACAACTTTTCTTTAACAAAAAGCCTCACACCAAACCAACAACGAAAGAACACCACTGATTACTGTACTCCCTAGAAAACTGTTGACTTTGGAGGAGTTGCTTTCATAGCATTTGCAACTTAGTTTGTATTGTACTAGTACATTGTCACAGGGCTCTGTCTCGTTCCATAGAGTGTGAGGAATCAAAACGTGGTAGGGCTACTATTACCATATTTAAGAACTGCTTTTCTTTGCCTTTTTTATCCTTATAGAAAGCATTTGTTGTGGAAGTATGATAAAAGTAACAGATATCAAAACAAGGCTTTCATGACTATCCCTGCTATCATTTGTCTCATCTGTTTGTTACTGATACTGGTAACCCTACTTCTTTTAAATTTTTTTCATATAGACTTACTTTATAGACATACTTTCAAATGAAATGCATAAAACACATTTATAGTGTGTCTAACTCCAATCTTGCTGTATGTACAGGTTTTTCACTTGTCACACCTGATCATGAGATATCTCTGGAACTAGGTCTAATTTGGAGCTAACAACATGTAGAGCTAGTTATTTTCTCACAAGTAGTGAGCTCTTTGCTCTTCTATGACACAGCAATATTTTTTTTATCATTACTTTGTCACAATGACAGGCATAATTTGGATCAATGACCAGTAAATCTGAAAATCTAAAGTTCTTTTTTCTAAGATGGACTAAATAATCTCAATGCAGTTAGCATGTTAAGAAATCTGATTACTCTGTAATAGTGCCCGTCTTCCACATGCTGCTGCTGAATGGCTATGTGACTTTACTTCTGACACTCTGATTCCCTTGCTAGTTTAAACGCTTTCCAGTAATTACTTGTCTTTGTCACCATTTTTAATTTTTTCTTCACACTTTCTGGAGGAATCCATTTTTTGGGGGAAAGGACAATGGCAGTTTTTATTCTCTTCAGCTCTTATGAGGGGCAAAAAATATCAGTTTCTTTTTCACCTGCTTTTATTACAAATGTATGTGATATATATTCAAGGAAAAAATATCTTTTTAAGAGGTCAACTCATACCAAAAGATACACAGATCTTTTTTAAAAGATGATACTAGCATATGAAATATCATTTTTATCTAGTCATAAGCAGCTGTTTCTGAATATTTGACTTACAGTCTAAATACGTTCTCTCTTCATGTAAAAATCAGTGAGATTTGTCTCCCTGACTTGTAGATTGACATTATGAGTAAACAGGCACTTTTGTATTTTTACGGGTGATATTTTTGTGTTTTCAAGGGAGAGATTATTGAGATCTATGGAGAAATCTAAACAGGTTTAGCTGGTATCAGGAAAGCCTGATTTGATTCTGGGATGATAATCATTAAATAGTGCAGAAGTCCTTCATTTTGTTCTCTACTTATACTTTGAATTTACTAATTTTATGCAAAAGTAACATGTCCACCCAAACTAAAGTCTAGGAATTTTTGTGTGTGTGTATCATTAGAGACTTCAGTAATTCATTGTTCCTTGCTGTAATCTAGTGTGAAGATATCAATCAAGTTTTCTCTGCCCTGATAGTGTTCATTCAGATATTTCAGTCCTGACAGATAGAAATTAAAATGTCAGTTTCTACAGTTATTTTCCTCTTCGATGTGAAAGTGGCACAGATGGAAGGCTGACCACAATTCTAATAAGGTATGTAAGGGACTTTTTTAGTGAAACAAATACAAAGAAATCATTCAGAAGGATGAGTTTTTTTTTTGAAGTGGTGAGGGTGACCTTATTTGGATGTCTTTTTCTTCCTGGGCTTTCTTCCCCTTAGAAACAGTGTCATAGCAGGCTTTGACGAAGACATTATCACTGCTGCCCACAAGCAAAATGGGAATATTAAAACAAAGAAGCTCATGTTTCTTCTTCATCACACCAGGTTGAAAATAAAGATAAAAGCTGTTACCTGAAGCTGAATCCTTTGTATAAGAGATCCTTGCTTTCATATTAAGGCTGCAATTAAATCATGTATTCAAAAGCCAGGTGTCTAATTTTCTCTTGTCTGTGTAAATTAGCAGTTTCTCTTATTTTCTAGTAAAGTGGCATCCAGAGTGTGTGAGAACATTGCCATTCCTAACAAAATCAGATAAAAATTAGGAAAAAATGTTGTCTGTTTTTCCCTACTATGCCTTGCCTACTTCTCAGCAAAGACTTTTTGCCTGGGAAATGTATTTTAGACATATGTTTAAAAGGCAACTTTTAACATATTCATACCATATGAGGTTTTTCCAGTGCAATAGCTAGATGAATGCTTATTTAATTTGTATAATACCCAGAACCCATGATAAAATGTTTCATAAAAGATGGGATAAAAATGGCACCCATTGCTCATTTATAATATGTTTGTCATTATAGGCTTCCTATTTAGGTCAGATTAAATTGCAAGGAAAATAATGACTCAAATATCAGTAAGCCCAGTGTTTGTTCTACATCAAATGAAATACTTAACTAGAAAAGGTTTTAGATAGGAAAAGAATTTGAAGTTACAATTATGCAAAATAGCTAATCATTAAAGTTAAAACTATTACAGGTTTGGTTCTAGTTTAAAAAAAAAAAAACCTTCCATATAGCTGCGGAATGAGTCTTTATTTACCTTCTGGACACTGCTTACATGTGTATGACAAATTCAAAAAACATAAAACAATATGGGTAGGAAGGAATATCTGAGGGTAATCTGGACTGTTCTACACAATTTATTCCTCTGATACTTAATCATATATTTTCTCAACAACATACTTCATTTCGAAATAACCTACATATCCTACATATAAGGGGGAACATGTCTTCATTATATTTCTTAAATAGTTTTACTCATTTATAGAATTTGCAGAATAGTACTTAACTTGCACTACTTCTGGAGAGCAGTTTATCCCAACTGCTGAGTCTTATGGCATTGTTAGGATGAGTTTAATAGCCTTATCTCCCCTTGAAACAGCCAAAATAGTGAGAATTCATTTCAGCTACTTGCTGAGAGTTGCATATTCTAGATAGCATAATTGTTTTGTGCTTGGTTACACTAGTTGAATCTCGGAGTTCCAGTGGGTAAATAAATTAGGGTAAATATTTGGCGTATTGGTTTAGTGTTTTCAGCAAAGATGAAGATATATTTTCCTTCAATGTACGTATTGACCTACTTTTTGTTTTGGTCAATATTTAGTTCTTGACTCAATTAATCTCAATAGATCTCAATAGATACCCAAACAAAATCAATATTTATTGACATCAGTGGGAATAATATGTGTGGGGAGCAAATAATAGGCTTTCAAGAATGTTCTGTCAATGGCTTACTTCACATTCTAAACCCAACATTTCTCAGTGGCAACAGTAGTATCTCTACTCTTGCCAGTGGTATTAAAGCACCTGGAATTTTCTATATTCTTCTCTTTAAAACTTTGTGTTTGGCCTTTTTATATTCTAAGAAATCTGGTCAGATTTATGGAAACTTCCTAGGAACAGAAAATAAGAGGTCTTTCTTAGATACTTTCATTCCCACCCTTTAGAATTCATGAGTTCCAAGTATAGTCAAGGATTTCCCTTTTTCCTTGGAGCCTGCTTACCAAATGTGGGGAAGAGAACCTGTTGGACCATACGGGAACTGGAGGACACCTGCCTCTCTTTCACGTGTCCCTGTGTGGGGGGTATGCTTTGCTTTGTCTGGTTGGTATTTCTTTCAAAGAGGCATTCTGAAAGACTGGTCTGCTGAAGACTGAACTTTGTCTGTGTATGTCTTAGTTGCTTTTCTTTTCTTATGCTTTCAGTAGAAGTGGTGGGAAGGAATAAATGAGCTAAAATAGTGTTTACTAATAACAACACTCATTTATCTCCATTACTTTTATGTGCATTAAATATGAATGTAATCAGATGAATATCTTCTTTTAAAAGAAGATTGAAAGATATAATAATTGTGTAATATTGGTGATTGAAGGGTACAGGTCTGTAGCCTTTTGTAATTCAGTGTTCCTAAGAATCCCTTTTCAGTAGAAAAGAATTGTTTTGCATTATTTTCCAGTTTTAGTTTTAAAACTTCTTCAGCTGCACACAGTTTCATTCTTTCTTTTTGTATCACTTCAGCCTACCTACAGGGGGAGAAACCACAAAACTTTCCAACTTTAGAAGCAGAAAGGTAAGATGCAATTGCAGAGACCATCCTTAGCTTGAGTTGTGAAAAATAAATATTGAATGAAAGTTGAAAGCAGACTACTTGTGAAAAGTTCACCAACTAAATTTACTCACCAAAATACCTGAAAATGATTTTCTGTTCACAGAGTAAATTTGTTGGCTAAATTATTTGTTGTCAAATAAATGTGTTGCTTGATGAACCTCAAAGCAATTAACCTGTGACTTCACATGCTAATTTCCTAAATCCTTTCTAATCTCCCTTTACATTAAGCCCTTATTGTTATCTTGAAGAGATTATGTATCTGTTGAAATATATTTGAATTTTTCTGGTAAAATGTTTTAAAATCAGATTCAGAAAATCAGATTCAGAAATTCATAGGTAGATGAGAAATTAATCTGTCATCCTGAGAATACTCTAAGAAGTAATATAAGGCTATTGCCCAATAGCGGTCATTGATGTAAGCAAGGAATTCAGGATCTATCTCTACTTGGTACTAATTTTCACAGGTTCACAGAATGTGTTGAGGATGATCTATTCCAACCCTCTGCTCAGCTACAGCAGGTTGCTCAGGTCTATGTCCAGATAGCCTTTGATTGTCTTCAAGGGTGGAGACTCCCCAAGATTTTGGGGCAACCTGTTCCAATATTTGACCACCTTCACAGTAAAGTCTTTCTTCCTTATTTTTAAAATAGTTCAGCATTTGCCCATTTTCTTTAATCTTTCTGGTGTTTACGCACATTGAGATTTTCCTGAGCCTTCTCTTCTCTAGACTGGTAACTCCCTGCTCTCTCAGCCTCCCCTTGTATGTCAGATGTGGGTAGTATGCTTGCTATCTCAGCCATTATCTACAATTTAAATATCATATTTAAAAGAAATCAGACTTGGCATTTTAATAAAGAGAAGCTCATAGAAGGAGAAAAATTGTATAGCTTTGCTTTATCTTTCACACAGTATTTGGGACTTTGTAGAAGCAGTGGTGATGCCTGCTTGTTAAAGAACACGTGAGCCTGAATTTCAAATGGCATTCCAGATAAAAAAAATAAAAATAGAAACCTTCTGATGTGATAAAGGTGTCTGTTCTTTAAATAGAGATATCCTTTCTGAAAGCTGGATGATAAAAAGTTGAGATAAGATTCTGTCATTCCTGTTTACCCAACTAACCAGTCAGGCTTCACTCCTAAACACAGTGAGGCCATTTCTGATTTAACGTGGATGACAGTCATGCTTTTGAAGCAGATTTCTGCATCATCCCGTTTACTGTGCACATGTCCATACCAGAGTGCTCTGAGCATAGCCTGGCTTCCTTTCAGCTGAAACAAAACTGGAAAATGCGCTGACCAAGCATCTAATACATTCCTGCTCCAAAAGGACATACAGTCCATGGAACTAGATCAGAAAGAGTCAAAAGGTTTTTGTTTGGTTGTCTGTCAGACCAACACCAGATGTCTTGTGTAGACAGCAGGTCTAGCACCAAGCACCTCACTCCTCAGGTGCTCTCCTCTTGGTTCACACTGCGCCCTGCTGGAGGCTGAGCTAGAGAGCCTCTTGCTGGGGCAGAGTCTGGTCACTCACTGCTTCTTCCTCATGGCTAGTTAGTGGAAGATCTAAAGCTGGAAAGGAGGAATCCTTATACTATTTCTTTTTCTCTAAAGATAGGAGAAATAACAGCATTGCAAAAAACAAAGAATTAAAAGATAAAACTAGTAATTTATCTTTTTAGATAATGCTCTTTTTAATCTGTTGAAGATCTACCATATCATAAAGGTATCTAAAATCTAAAGAAAGTACAAAAAATTCACAGTAAATACCTGGTTTAAGCATGTTACCTTTCTTTAGATAGCTGGTTTTTGAATTGATCTGTTTAAATTCTCTTCAGACAGCAATTAGTCATAGACTGTCAACAAGTAAAAACAAGACTGTAATTATTAACTCACAGGGATATGTTGCTGTTCGTAATCAGATATAGATATGATATCCAATTTATAATTTCATAAAAATGTTCAAGTAAATTACAGCCTTGTAATAATTTGATGGTAGTTTTATCTTTGATATTATCTTTGCTAGTTAATATTGGCATAACATTTTCTTGTAAAAGTGGTTGTCTCTTTAATCAAATGTAGTATATGGTAGGGAGAAAATGTGTGCTAATAAAGAAGCAGTGCACAGTGGAAGTGGGTGAATGGTTTTACTTTCAGATTAAAAAAGGGGAAAAAAAAGGCAAAAAACACACTGAACCCATTATTAATCAAAACTGATTTGTGGACAAGCATCTGGCCACCTACATACTAGTTATCTTTTGACATTTATTTCTGATGCCGGATAAATACTCTGTTATAGTGGGCTTTTTTATCCAAGCCTTTGGTATCACAGGTACTGAATGTTCCCATAGCACTATGAATTGCTAGCAGATGGTGTGAGCACAGCAAGAGAAAGTGGGATGAAAATCCCGCTCAGTGGGCTGGGACATTGCAGAAGGCTAGTGCTAGGCTTGTGTTCTCTAGAGGACTTTCTGAGGACTGTCCAAAGGTATTCACCATTTTAAGAAATATTATTTTAATAATTTTATTTTTTAATTATTATTTTTGCTTTTTACCTTTTCTGGCACCTGGATTCTGGCACAACATTTATTACTGTGCACTTTGCTGCAATATAATGAGATTAAATATGAGATTTGATATTGATATCACTGACTTTTCTCTTATCACAATTGTTTAATTTTTCCCCAACCTCATCTTTCCAAACACTATCACTATCAGAATGGAGCTAATGGGATCTCCTAACCCATTTTATTTCTGTGGTTCAAAATTCTCTATTGTTGTTTGCATCTGAAGTCCAATAACTTGCACTTTAATCTGGTTTTCAAACTGAGCAATTCATGGCCTCAGCTTCTAGGACTGGGTAAGAGTAGATGTGTACAACACAGCTGTATTGGACAATGTGTGTTTCATTGTTATAAAGCCAGATGAAATGACAAAGGATCGAAGTGGTCAAATTTCTAACTGTTGGTCATCGACATATCTGTTTTGCCCTCAATGCTGCTACTTTTGAACCATGATCTTCAATATCATGTGAGTTGGTAGCTAAGAACAGAAATACAGAAAAACTTAGTCCGGGAAGAAGCCAGTAACATTAAATTTGCTGGCATGATTATATCAGATAATGACTTAGGTCTGTGTAACCTGTGAAGACTAAGAGAAGGTAATGGATTTGATGAACATATCTGATAATTATTATTATTCCAGCCAGGAAAAATAAATATTCAGCAATACTTTTCAGACCTAACACATTAAAAGACCCATTGTATGGCCACCACAGAAAAATCTGAATAAATATTGTCCCATTCTCTTAAGAATGAAAGAGGGTAATATGCTGTGAAATGTGGAAACAACACAGCATTGAGAGAAGGAAAGAAAGAGACAGCAGATGCTGTTTTCCAGACTAAATCTCCTCTGATGCACTCCAGGGACCTCATTTAATCAAGCATCATTCTCACACTTCATCACGTATATTATTCAGAAATGATGAAAAATTCTGAGAATAAATTAGTCATTTATTTTGAATAAATGGTTTTTAAAATTTATTATTCTTCAAGCTATTTTGAAAAATTTAGTTTATTTCTTTATATATCCCCAAGGCTCTCAGCTCAGCTTAATCAGAAACTGCTGCTTGCAGGGTCCTGAAGCTCAGGACCCTGGCTCTTTGTAAAAGTAATATTTTTGGGACATACCTCCTTCTGTTACTGCTTTCTCTCTACCTCTGATTATCAGATTAAAAATGCTTCTTTCAGTGTATTCTGATTTAGGGTTGTCTATATAACAATCCTATGATAACATTGAACATTGCTTCTCCTGCTGTGTGCGTTAAAGTGAACTTAGTGTAAGGACTCTCCATCAAAATCCTTTCCCTTTTTTTTTCCTCACATCTTGTTGACTGCTGGTTTTCCCTGCCCTTTTACATTATTCTCTGATGTTTACCTTTTGCACTTTTACTTGTCAAGTTTATAATAATGGTGCAGCATAACTTGACACTGTCTGGGAAAATATATTCAACACTCCCTGGAGGAGAGCTTATACAGGCTGATACTTCTCTGGGCAGGACCTGTCGGTTTTAATTGCCCAGGGTGGTGCTTCATCTCATGTGTTAGGGGAACAGCCATGGGACTCTACTCAACTGCTGTAAAGTATCAGAACAAGGCTTTCAATGCTAGACCACAGATTTCTAAGTAGTAGCTCTCTCAGTCAATTATTTTGAATAGAAGGATTTTGATTAGGTTAATAAAACTTACACACCCTCCCTATGTGGTGATATCTGGGTGATAAATTGGACAGCCACATGATGAACTACATTTATCATGCACTTCTGGCAGTGTCTTTTCACTCTGTGCTAATCTACCCCGGGCACTTCAGGCCTTTGCCAAGTGTTACATAGTCAAGGAGAAAAGCATGCATTATAAGTACAAAGTGAAGTTAGATTTAGTTTGAAAATGGGATGGTTGGAGAAAGTCGATTATGGAAAGATTAACCCTTCTGTACATGTAGATATTTTTGTATATCTCTATTTTTTTCTTCAAACATCAGTATTTGTTTTTGCCAAAAAATGCCTAACATTTACCAGAAATAGGGAGCATTCTCTCTCACATTTTCTGGTTTTAGTTGATTTTTTTATTATTATTTATCCCCCGTTAAAATAATGTCTTTTGTCTGGAAAGGAAAAAAAAAAAATGTTTCTACGGATTTTCTTTTAACAGAAGAAATATGCTTCCACAAAAAATTAAAATAGGAAAATATATGGATAATTTTCAACTCAAGATTCAATGACTCAACTGAAGTTATATAAGTTATTTAGTGAAGCAAAAGGCATCAACTCTTGGACCTTTCCATCTAGGTTGCAAAGGTGCTTTTCAGCCTGTTTTCATTGTCACCTAAACATTTAGCAAATGTTAAACTCCCAGCAATTATTCTGAGATGCCATACATCCCCTGCATCCTGTCAGCCCTGGTTTCCTTCTTGCAGGAAGGAAGGAGCAGGAATGAGGAATTTAATTATTTGTTACTGGGAAAAAGTCTGATAACACTGGCATGGGAAAAGGAATATTGAAACTCCTTGTAGAACTGTAGGACTGGGTGCTTTCAAATGCTCAACTGTTGTACAAACTGATCTATTCCTGCAAAGTCCTGGAAGGGATCAGTGTTAGCGCTGACTGAAACAGTTTCAGGTTCCATTTCAAATAAGTTTTCTCTATTTTTTGTCTGTTTTTCCATCCTTTCATTCTCTGTCCTCTGCTTTTAGACAGTAGAAGATTCCCAGAACGCCAGACTTTGACCAAATGCAATGGTTTTCTTTATTTGTAATGCTGGATGAACAGGCACTTCAGTGCAGGATGATGAACTTCATGCACCTGAAGTTTAGTGCGATGGCTCACCAAGAAATGAGTTCCATTCTTAAAAAATGAAAATGAGTCTCCACAATGGAATTTTTCATTATTTCAGAACAGAAGTCTCTGGAAAGTCTTCACTCTGAGAACCCAATGGGTATTGTACTGCAGAAATGCAGGAAAACTCAGTATTGCTTTACATTAACTTGTGCGTGCTGTGATTCACTGCAGTGAACTTCACAAACAAATTTGTGTAGGTGATGTAGTGTTTTAATGAACTAAGTGATCGCATTAAAAGATCACAGTTCAGATCTCATTAAACCCTATGTTCTATAAGCAAAATGAGAAGGTATTTAACAATATGTGCTGTGATACTGTAAAAAATCATTCCAGCTGGAGGACTAGGCTTAGAAAATATTAACACCAGTTTGTATAGTATAGCATATTTCTCAGGCAAGCACCTAGCATTTAACAAATGCAAAATGTAGGGGAGTCTGAAAGATTTCTAGCTGCCCCAGTTTTCATGCCTGCAATCCAAAGAGGTGGGAGGTAGCCTTTTATAAACAAACAACAAAAAAAGAAAACACAAACCAAACAAACAAAAGCAACAATATCTTGGTGCTTCTAGACAGAGTAATTTTATTTTCTGTCCAGATCCAGGATATTCAAATCCTCATTTTCAAGCAATAAGCCAACCACTGAGTCTCTTAAAAGGAAGAGGGAAGTATTCTCCAAGTGTACTCCAATGCTCCTGTGAAACAGTGCCACTAGGAAGAGCTGTTCAAATCTCATGAAGTGGGGAAAAAAATCTCAGGATGGGACACAGTTACATGACTTACTGTGTAGAGGGAGTATCAGTCTGGGAGGCACAGGCATGCTCCACGCATTGTATTTATGTGCATTTAAACCAGTGTTTGTTGAGTAAGAAACTGGTATACAGGGTTATATATACAGCGTTAGGAGTTCTCAACATTGTCTATTCATCAGTATAGTTAGACAAATTATATTGTCAATAAACAGTGAAAATATTCTTTGTTAAATCAGTAAAGTTCACTGTATCCTTGGATATGCTGGGCTTTCCTGAGTTTAGGAGAAATTGTTTTCAGAAAGAACCAATTTATTTTGTCATAAAAAGGAGAGAAGAAAAAAGTTAGGCTGCTAAGCTCTTATACTCCATGGCTGGCCATACAAGTACAGTATTGCAATTACTGGTTCTATACAGCTTGAGGGCTTTGTTTATTGGCAATGCACTTTTGGCTCCCCTAAAGGCGTTTCAAGTTTCCCAGAAATATGATAAGACAAAAATATATTATGACATAACAGAAGAAAGTAAAGATAAAGAGAGAGGTGAGGTTGGTTGGTGTTGGATAAATATGAACTGAATGGTCAGTTTTAAGAAGTCATAAGCTTTGGGTATGTCCAATAGAGTTGAACGCATGACAAAAACACTTCATGCTGACCCATTAGAAGAATGATCAATGCTTAAATTTATTAGGCTTTGTGCTTCTGTTTTCCAGTAGTATTTAGATCACCATTGTATTCTATAAACAAAGCTATGACTTACTGTTTTAATTTACACAAGATTCATCACGTTGTTTTTGTTACAATTTGAAAATACGAAAATATAATCTTTCTGATATGTGCGTATTTATTTACAACATGTTTATAATTCACTTACCTAGCGTTCATGAATTCAGAAAGAACTAGATAACTATACCATGAAAGATACAGGCACATTTATTAAGACCAACTTTATAGCAAGTGCTCATTTATCTTTCTGGCATACTTGCAACTCATTGGATCGTTCCAAGAGGGCTACAACTTTCTTGTCCTGCTAAGATGGTTTCCTTGCATCTGTATGTGAGCTGCCATTTTCTTACTAAGAGAGTCACTTTCTCTGGGAGTGCAAAACAGCATCACAGTTGGAAGCCGTGTCATCACATGTCTACTAAAAGCAGCCTTAACAGCTGATTGCAGCCTGGACTCAGAAGGTGTATTCCTTTCTGAGGTGGCATCCCTTCTCTTCTGTCTTGAAAAAAAAAATATGCTTATGGTAACCTAAACTTCCACTAAGATGTAGAACCTTATTGATATATTCAAAGCCCCGAAGTTTAAATTTAATACTACAATTTGTGCAATCACTGCGCTCCTGGTATGAGTAGGTTAACTTGAGTTGTTCCTAATTATAGATCATGTAAGGAAGCAGGCTGCTATGACAGCTCAGTCACAACAGGCTGTTTGGACAATTGTCAAACTCTTTTGAAGTATCTCAGGAACTTGAAGATAAAGATGACACCATTTCTGCTGTGGACAAGGCAGAGGGAGAGAACATTACCATCAGGGTATTATTTGCTCGATATTTTTGCCATGGACAAGTCAAAGCTGAGGATTGCTGTTCTGGAGTTTGTCCACTAAATTTTGTAATGGAACATGATATATAAGAGAGAACTGTGATACATGAATCCGAAGCCAAAACACCCTAAGCCTGTCAAAATATTAGTATTCTATTTGTTCTGCTTTTTTTTTTTCAGTCTCATTTCTGAGAATTTTTGACCAGATCCAAAGAAAACATAAAACTTTGCTGATAATATTTAGAATTTGTGGAAAAAATGAGAGGTGTGTTCTCAGAGCAGGCCCAAAGCTCCTCTTGCTTATCACTGCCCACTCAAACATACCATCACCTACTATTTTTAAAATCCCGTACGGGCATCTGAAAGTATTTTTCTGCTGTTCCCGATGATATGTCATGCTGAGCATAATTGCTACATGTAAGAATTATTAGTGATGCATACACCTAATGCTCATTCACTAAACAGATGGCTTATGAAAATGTGGGATGGCTTAAGAGTCCTAAAATGATTCATACCTCAGCTATCTGAACACATGGCTACCTTTCATCACTTGTGCTGAGTCGAAGAGCTGGATTAATAACCCAGTTTTAACATGTTTTCTCTTCTTTAAACAGCATATACCAACAGCATATTTTCTTGTAAGGTATGAAAACCACAAATGTAAACTGTTCTTTGTGCTTCCAGAGGCCTTTTTCCCTCCCTTCCTGTTATTACCTCAAACCTTTGTAATTTCAGTTACGTTGTTTATCAGATCAATATCATTCATCTGATAATGGCATCCTATTTTACATCTATAAAGCCCATGAGGATTTCTAAAATGTGAATCTGTTTGTGCCTAGCATTCCCATGCTCATCTTATTTGCTTGTTCAGGTGGATTCCTTCCTGCTTTCTTGTTTTCTTTTTCTTGCTTACTCATTTTGCCACCTTGTCTCCCTTTTTCTTGCTTTCAGGATTTCCTTGTCTCTCTTTTCTGTCTGTTCTCAAATAGTCAAACAATCTGCTTCTTATTGTTCTGTTGGTTTGCCATACCTCACACAGCACTGACTTCTGCACCTATTTGTTTCTCTTCAGTAGAGTTCAGCTTTTGTGTGTGTCTTATTCTGTGTCTTCATAATAATCCCTTTATCAGGGAGCATGCAAGTTCTACAAATTTTAAAATCTGTGGCATATTGACCCGTTATCTCAAACAATTCTGTCCACAAATAAGGCAATGATGCGTTTCATACGAAGAAAGTCACAGCCAAATTACCTTTTCTAAAAGGTGAATGCATTCTAAATCATCGATGTCACTTTTCATTCCATGTGCTGGAACAATAGAGGTGATCAGTAAGTTAGGAAAGAAATGTTTCTTATATTGTTGCAACATTTTCTATGAAATTGAAGTGTATACCACTGATCTCTAATCAGGTACAAAGTAATGATGCATACTAGTCAGTTGTATCATTTAGGAACTCAGCTGCACCCAATGCAGACATTGTAAGAGGACAGTATATGGAGGAAAAAGCATTAAGATGATTGTTCTTGCAAAGAGTTGGACTTAGGATTCGTGTTTTGTTGCATAATCTATAATTGTTCAAGACTTTATATATTGGCAGACGCATCCTTTATTGACCACAAACATACCAAAATCTAAATAGGGGAAATAAAAACCACCAAAGGACACTTGAGCAAGGTGGTGAAGGGAAGAACTAGAATGCACTTTCATTTCCTGAAGTTTTTGTGAAGCTGAGCACAACTGACTTATTGGCAGTTTCATCATTAAATATCAGTCCTAACTGGGTCTTTTTTAAGCAGCGTTTGCTTCATTATGGAGATGTAATACTGTAACGAATGGGGAAAGTGTGAGTTTGTGCTGCAACTTTACCATTCTCCTTTGGTGCCTTTAGTACTGTAAAGAACATGCTGATGATTAAAATATTTACAAACAAATTAAAAAAAAAACAAAAAAAACACACAGAAACATAGGCTGCCTCCAGGCATGAATCACTTCATAGGAAGATAATGCTTTAGGTAATACTCCTCTGTAATTAAAAGAGAGGCTATGTGCCAGGTTTAGCATCCACAGGGCTCTTGCGGTAGCCAGGCCGCCTGTTGGGGTGCTGCCGTGGGCCCAGACATGAAGGCTGTTCCCTGCAGATAGAGCTGTCCTCTGGTTGCCCACACAAGAAGTGGCAGCAGAAGATGATGTTGGGGCTTCTACCTTCAGCAGCTGGGCTGATGGTGAGCTGTTTTCAGCCTACTCAGAGCATGCAGAACTTGGGATTAATAGAAAATAAAAATGGTTTGAAAAAGCTGAAGAACTTTCTTTCCGTTAACTAGTGCCAGATATTATTTAATCTGATTTTACCTCACCTTCACCCTTTAAAAACAAAAAAGCCCTTGATCCATGCAAAGTTTTGAATGGAGAGTAAAGAACCACAGTAACTAATATGGCTCGTGGCAGAGGTCTAGTAACCAGTATAAGCCCATCCAAAAAGCACTGGGCACCAGACCCAAACACTGTTCCAGGCACATTGCACATGCTGAGCTCCCCATCCACCTCTTCAGGGCCGCATCACTACGGCTACAGGGGCACAGCGTCTCATCCTGGAGCCACACTGAGAGGTGGGCTCCTGTTTCCACAGCTGTGCTATTTTCCTGCTCTCCTGCATACATTAAGGCACCTTACTGGTTTGTTTACGCTCTCTCACTGTGGAAAATTATTTGCTGTCAGCATAGATTAAGTAGATAATCTAACTTTCTGTTTTCCTCAAAAATAAACAAACAAACAAGGAAAAAAATGGCTTCATGGTTATCTTATAAATTTCTAAACCAGTTTTCTCATTTTACATAATAAAGACCTATTGTATTGTCAGAGTGGATGAATAGCAGCCCCAAAGTAGTTACTATCAAGAAAATAATTTTAGTTTGAAGAACACTTGTGTATATGTAGGAATGAAAGAAGAAACAATTGAGGTATGTAAGGTTCTAACAGTGACTTGCCCACATGTGCTGCAGATCTGTTTTTACAGTAGGTTCTAATGTCTCTCTGGAGGGATCAATTATTTACTCTATTTACCTATCTTATAATAGTGTGTCAATGTAATTTATGACATCCAAGCACCAAATTGCAGGAAAGTGAGCTAATGTACTGTAAGCTGTCTGATATTGCCAAGTGATATGAGCAATGATATCCACATTTCAGTTTTAGTCCCAGTTCCCTTCTGAAGCATGAATACTCATGGGAATCTCCAGCTTCATCAGTCACGTGTTTCTAGCTATGACCAAGAGTGGTAGATTATGTTTCTGTATTCTGTGATTTTGGAACGTAAAGGAGCACATCTTTGGCTGGTGTAAATTGTTATAAATCCACTGATTTCTACAAACATGTTTGACAAGTTGTCATCCAAAATATCCTCTTACTATACAGTCATAATTTCTCATTAAGGAGTCTGGCTAGTAACTGAAAATCTGAGTTTGACCATGGAAAACTTGATCAAAGGTTAGATCTGGATCCAAACTGTCTCCTCCAGGGCTCTCTCTATTCAGTTTCAACCCTTATTTGTATTTAGCACTGTTGGTTTTTTTTTTTTTTTAATTCCCAGATCATTCAGATGACAAGCGTTCAGGAGACAATCTCATTAGAATCTTACTTGGCTTGAAATTATCACTTTTCTCAGCTCTGGGTTATTTTATTGCTCTTAAGTTTAACAAACTTCTGTCTTTACCTTGCTTTGTGTGACATTGCCACACTTTTGATTTTGGCCAAGTTAGTGACACTCAGTAATGTTTTTTGTTTGTTGTTCATCATCTTGCATTATGCTTATGAAATCTTTGTGCAATTCTTAGTAGATGCATGCATGTCATAAAATGTTACAATAGCACTCATTGGTGATCGCAGTGATGGAGCAAAATTAAAGCTTCACCGACCACCTTTTCCTTCGATATACGTATGTTCTTTGTAAGATTTACTACTAGCACCAATATTTACATATTTACTCTTTCTAGAACTGTGGTGTTTAGGAACTTTTGTCAGAGGATGAGAGTTTTCTTGGCATCTCTCCCAGACTTATCCAGGAAAAAAAAGATTGCAATTATTCACGCAAGTTTTCACAATTTCTTAACATAACTTCTCCCTTTTGAATACATCACATTAAAACATTTCATTTAAATTGCTAACAGAATTCTGAAGATTATGAGAATTTAAATTTACAATTTTGAGAATTATCATTTACAAAAATGATATTCAAGTTCTAGGATTTTCAAAATAATAAATAAAAGTTCAAAATTGCTGGCTTAAAACCAAGAATTTGACAGCCAAATTTGAGGAACTTTATCAAAGTGTAAAAATGAAAAGCCATAGTTTAGAGTCAGATTTTCTTTTTTTTCTTATTGAAGATCATATCTTGTTTTCAGAAAACTTTTTTTTTTTCAACAGCTAAAAATCAGGCTATAGATTGATACTTCATTGAAAATCCATAAAAGTAAATTAGGAAAAAAAAAGTCTCAATGCTATTACTATATCTATATAATTATATTTAGAGTTATAATAATATAAAAGTGTGGTTTATATAACTTGAGAATGCCTATCTTTTAATATCAGTAAGATAGAGGAGAGCTTCTTAGATTCCTTTAGCATTTCTATTCTCCAAGATGGTAATGGATAAATACCAGCCATAGCTCAGTGTCTTCATAGACTTTCATTGCTGAAAAGATAGACAGGAGAAAATTTGGCAATACTAACAGCTGTCTCATAATTCATAGCTCTTATTATTCACAATTCCCAGACAAATTCTAACTAATTAGTTTTGTCTGCATGTTTATTCTTAGCATACATGCTTGACGTCCCATTTAATTGCTGCAGTTGCCCATCTCAACATGGTAATTCTGTAGATTTTCTGTTGTGAAGGAGCTGCCTGCTTCGTCCTCATCACATTACTAACATAAGCGCTAGAAAAGATGCTAAAAGCCTATGCATTGTGCCTTTGTTACACTGTCAGTCTGAATATGTGTAATTCCCAAATGGGAGTTGCATCTGTATTTCCAAAGATCTCATTCTAGCATATGCCATAAGATAGGTGACAGTAATTAAAAATGTGACAAGAAAACTCAAATCACCGATGACGTACACTTTCAAATCCATGCAGAATAGAAGGTGTTCTGTCCAGATAAATGAAAAATGAAAAGGATCATGGATAATTGGACTGGGATGAAGAAAAGACATAAGATTAGAAAGAGGCTGCAAAAGAAAAGCAGAAAGAAAAATAAGTAATCAGTGCATGCAAATAAATTATCGAAATATTTTTTTCTTAATATGTTATAAGCTCATGGCATCACAGTGATGCACTGATCTGTGCTTGCTTTCTCTGCATGCTCACGTTGTGTGTCAGAGCAAAGGGCCCTGATCAGGCAGAAGGTGAGCTGAGTGCACGGCGGTTTTGCACCCTCCCACCTCGGCTGCCTTTATGCCAGCAAATGCCCGGGCTGAGGGCATGCGTAGGGCTGAGCACCATCCTGCAAGACATGCTCTGCACCACATCTCCTGCAGCACTTGGACTGCAGAGCCTAGCCACCACCCCAGCGCCTGTGGGCAGCACTGGGGGGACACCCCGCTCCTGAGGCAGTGCTGGTTTTCCCTCTGTGTTTTGAGGGAAGAAAGGATTTAATTGTGTGAGTGTGGCCCGTGAAGGGGCAGACCTGCAGGCTGCTCCACAAATGAGCACTGCTGTCTGCCTTGTGCACACAGCAAGGCCAGATTCAGATATCCGCATGCTCTGGCCTATTTCTAGATGGGTGGATGTTTCTGCAAAGCGTTTCCCTTCAGTTGTTGTCCCAGGGCCCACACAGGTACAGCTGGATCAGTTAGCTACCTCCTCTCTCTCCCTGTTCCTCAGCGGTAAAATCACATCTGCTTAAAATGGATAGGAGGGACAATCACTTGCTGTCATGTTTCATAGGGTACATAACAAGCCTAGATGTGTTGTCAAGAAAATGAAATGAACTTACTATGTCTGGATGACCTTCAGGAAAATGAATAACTATTCTGTAAGCTTTTCATGACATATACTTCATATTGAAGAATAGTAGATATTCCATCAAAAAAAAAACAAAACAAAAAAAAACCCACCACCACCAATAAAACTTTGCTGTTACCCTCTGCATTTTGCTCCAGATTCTGCTTAGTGTTTGGAACATTTGAATCACATGTGCCTATATATTTTTGTGACTTTTGTTCCACTTCTGCATCTCACTTTCATTGGATAATTTGTGAAATTACAGATTCTTTTGGACAGAAAGTAAGATTGGTGTTTCTGTTAGTTGAAGTGAGTGTAATATGATGTTTACAGTTCACAATTATAGGATAAATGTATGTCTTATAGCATGATCTGCAGGAAAGTACTTTTTTAAAAAAATAAGAATGTTTTATCATCACTAGCACCATGTGCACCCAAGAAATTGTTAGTGTTCCTGATAGTTATCCTAAAATTAGATGAATCAGACCTGACAGAGAACTGCAGTACAGGGAGTGCTACATTAATTTCAATTACTCCTTTTTATGTCCTGTCTCGCAAAAAACAAACAAACAAAACAATAATCAAAGCACCCCCCCACACCCCATGAATGTTTTAAGCATTTTAAGATGCAAAGTGTGTTGGGGGGAATAGCAGAAGGCAAGAGAACAATGAAACAATAAAAATTCAATACTAACCAAATCTTTCAACCTTAAAACAATGAAAAGGTTGGGAGTTAGAAAAGCCATTGTCTGCCATTTGTACAGAAGGAAAGAGGGAAATCAATATTTATTTCTTGGAGAGTGCCAGCCCCAGCATGTGGTATTGATACTTTCAACAGGATAGAAAGGCTTTTCACGACAAACCTTTCACTCTTACCATTAGAGAATCTGTGCATTAGCTTGCATATTACCTGGCAACATTGCTCTTGTTTAATGTGTCCTTTTGGGGAGTTTTATGTTATTTTTATTGATGTCACCAGTAGAACATTTTAAGTTGCTGTAGCTTTTTAAATTCAAATGAATGAATAAATGAAAGGCTCCCACTGCTGCACGCAAACGCATTTGCAACCAAAGGGTGCCTCAGTGAAGTCATGCTGGCCCTGGGTGATGGGACCTGTTTTATCCATACCAAAAGCCTCAGGCATTTGCTGTCTGCAGCACTTTCCAGTGGGTACTTTTAATAATTTTCAGTGCTGTCCTGCAGCCCTCCAGAGACACACCTGTGGATTACAGAGGCATGGCTGGGGATGACTTGTAGTTGTTACTCAGGCACTAGCCTGGACCTCTCTAACAGCAGCTTGTTTTCTGCGCTTCAAATCTGAACGGAAGAAGTTCACCTGAAAATGAAATGCGTCCTGAACTGGTACTATATCTGCCGTCGAAAAATGATGCTTCTTTGAGCCTCAATTTTCAGTGTACCATGTGATCTCACTGCTTTTATACAGCTTCTGTGTCATCACAAAATCAATGTGATGTTGAGAGGGGGTAAAACACTCATTACCTCCGTTTACATGATGGAAAATAACTGACCTCTGTTAGAGTGAATAAGGAAAGATATATTGATGTAAACTGTGCTAGAAATAAGCTCTTACCTATTGAAACTAATCTCATCCAGCTTTCCAGAGTAAACTTCCACAAAAACTAGTGTAGGTTCTTGGGGGTGATTTTCAGACAGAGAGGCTCTTGCAGTCTCTCCAGCAGGTCTAAGCCTTGCTAACCATACGGTGCCTCTCTCATCCTCCCTAAGGGAATTGTAAATTGGGCTACTGGAGCAGACAACACATCTCAGTATTGGGTAGCAAGTCAACTCTTCTCCCTCTTCCTCCCACAGCTTCAAGTGTTCTGTTTTTATACACTATTGTTTTATTGGATTTGTGCCTCCCAGTACGCTTCGGGCACTCCTGAACAGCCTGTGATTCAGGAAGGTTTCTTTCTGTTGCTGCAGGCTTGCAAGATCAACTGTGAGTTATTTTATCTTTCCTCCAGAGAGCTAGGACTGCTCTGGGTTAGACTGGTAAAATATTGCTGTTTAAAGTCCAAAGACTGTATCTGAGTTCTTGTCACCACCTCAGTTGCTGCCAGGTAGCACTAGTTGAATTAATAGAATTAAAGTACAGATCTGGCTCCCCAAATATTTGGATCAACTAGAAATACACATTCCTTTTTCTTTCAAATAAGCAAACAAGAAAAAATAGTTTATTTGTGACACCAAGTTTGACTTGCATTAGATTGTTTTGATTTCAGGGAGGGAAAGATTTGCTATGAAGTAGACTTCTGTTACAACTTTTCCAAAGTTGTCATTTTTGCTTCAGCAGAAATCATTAAGTGAATAGAACTAGAATTAAAAAAATTCCAACTGCCCCCAACATGGAATTATTAATGAATAAATGATCTTCTGGAAGAAAAATTAATTCCTCCTTCCCTGTCAAATATTTAAGCTACAAGAGTTTTTGGCTGAAAAATGATTTTCTTAGGATGTGATTTCGTATGCGTTTCAAGCACAGGCTCAGAATTATGTGAATTCAGAACATGTGAATAACACTGAAACTAAGAGTTTGCCTAGAGCGTTTGAAAAGTGACCTCAAGAAAGTAGTTAAATTTGTACAAGTTAAACAGTCAAAGTGATCACTAAAACTTAACATCTGTCTTAGTAACTTATGTTTGGTTTCCTTGTCAAAGATACATAAAAATAAATCTCCTAATTGTTAGGGATGGTGTTGTTGACAATTTTGCTCAAGAAAGGGTGATCCTAGTCTGAAAAGGCTGATCATTGATGGTTTGAGAGTAGAATTAGGTGCAAGAAAGATGTTTCTGACCTAAATTAATCCAAGATAGCAAAAATGAATGAACGTTTTACCCTAGAAACAGGAGAGTAAAATCACCTGAAAGAATAATGTGACACCCTTACAGCGCTCAACATCCAACGATCTGTGGGCCATCCATGTGAAACTAGTGGGAAGATTTCCAGCGGCCCTGGGATGTTATTATCAGATGTGTGTATAATAATGGGGTTGTGGGGGTGATCTGAAGGAGTTTGTTTCTTTTGTCTTCTTCAAAAACAAATGCCTTAAAATCTCTGGAAATGTGGCTCTCAAAACTTGGGCCTGAAGTACCTATGAGAAATCTTTGTTGTTTTTTGTCTTTCTGAAGTTCACACCAATCTTTCAAACCAAAATGCTGAATTCATGTTGTTTTTTGTGTTGCTAGAAATTTAATTTCCTGATACCATCTATTGATTATGTACAAAATTGGTTATATGCATCTTTAATTCCCACCCCTAGAGTTCCCTGTAGGACTGCTGGTTAAGGGAGAGGAGAGAAAAGAGAAGTGGAAGCAGCTTAGTAGGAAACCTGTCCATGTTCAACAATTTCCTTCACAGATATCCAAAGAAAAATGCCTTAGGAAGTGCTCCTTCATTGTCTCTGATCAAAATGCATCTGCTGGCAGCTGATCTTCAAACACTTTGCACAACAGACACAGGTTGCTTGTTGTTTTAGTGCTACTTCCTACAAGCAGCAGCCATAGGACACCTACCACTGCCTGTTCTCTCATCAAAGGACACAGAGAATCACCACCTGCAGTGTCTTTAGAGGCAAAACCAGCTGGAATAAAAGCACAACCAAATTTGCATGAAAAGCTTCCCAACAACTATAGAAGGTTTTTAAGGGGATAGGGGTAATTCTTCCAGGCTAACCTTAGTAAAATACTGCAGATGAAGGAAGCCTCTTGCTGACATAACTGAGATTTTCTGCTGCTAGTGTTTCCTGGGTTAATTCTCAGATTTATATTCTCAAGGGCTTTGCCATTAATGTCAATATCTTATCCATGTTATACGATATGGATTTTATCTACAGTCTGTTTACAGCCTATGACTGCTGACTATGAATAGGGAAGTGCTGCCACACCTCATAAATACAATGGTTATGTGCCCAGCTCTTGTTTCAGCATAGGACGAGTGATTTCTACCCTACCCGAAGTGCCTGGAGAACCATGCTGCATGGAGCTCCCCAGTGTTGAGTTCATGCTTTGATCTAGTGACATTTTAATACTTTAATACAGCAGTTAGTCAGAATGAATATTCACCCCACTAAGTTTCTAGTGGGTGATTCAGCCAAAAAGGGAAGAGGATCGGAATAGGGTTAATGGCAATTGGGACCTATGAACTAGATTACCCTAGCAGATTTGCAGGACATCAAAATTATGCATAGTGTATTTATGCAGATCCTGGGTGCCACAAGACCCACTCGTACAGGGAGTCTGCAGATAAAACAGGCATTGCCAACCTTTGCTGCCAGGGTGTATCAAGGTGGCTGTTCTTGTGGTGGTAGGGGATGGGGAGCCCGGGGCCGAGCAGGAGGCAGGTGGGAGTTGTGGCTGTGCCAGCAAGGAGCCAAGGTGCAGCAAGCCCAGGTCAGGATCAGGGCCGGAGACAGAGGTCAGGTTTCCATGCAGAATGGTGGGAGAACAGGGGCCAGCTTGCTTCCAGCTCTCTTCACAACTCCTTTTATCAGTGGAGGAGCTGATTTTGGGCTCGGCCAGCCCAGCTAACCTGTACTGCATGCAGCTGCCCTTGGTCACGGTCGACACGTAGGTGCACACAGCCTCAAGCAGGGGGAGGCCTGGCAGGAGCAGAGCACGAGGAAACGTGCCCAAGCTCCATGTAACTTCATGCTAAACAGGTGGTTTAAGCCTGGTTTTTCCCTCGCCGTTGTTTCAGAAATGTAACTGGTTATCTGATATGCAATCAATGCACACTTGACTTTTAAGAATGATACATATGAAAGTGTTATAGAACATAATTCACTAAAGTCAAGTATTCTTGAATCACATTTTAGATAATTGGCAGGATTAAATAAAAACTGACTGTAATTACAAAAGTGTGGTTTGATTTCAATTCTACTCTGCAGTTTTATGCATTTTTTGAGCTTGATTCTTTGTGGCTCACCTCACTCAGGTGCTTCTCGTTTCTCATTGCTTGTTTCTTAACATTCAGTGTTTCTGTTCCAGAATTTAAGATTTATCTTTTTCTGCAGTTTTCATTGTCAGTTACTCATAAGTTCTCTTTCTCTCCAGCTTGCTTTCTCTCAGTACTTTCTTCTCTTGCCTATTACTTTTGGTTTTATTTATTCTTAATGGCCCTAATTAAAAAACAGGAATTGTCAATGCTTATTTAAGCCTGGCTTAACCATGTGTTGAGTCATTGCCTGGTTCAACATGCTGAAATTTACTCATTTACTTGAAGAACAGGGACAATAATGAGTTGTACAAGGACTTTGTTATGCTCTCCAAATTAGCTGTATTTTTTATTTTCCATTAATGGTTTATTTTCTCCAATGAAGAAGTTACTAGGTGAAATTTAGACACCATGTAAACCAATGTGTCTGAGTGGGAAAGAGAAATATGAGTGACTGAATGGTTTACAGATAGCCTGAGCAGCTGAAATTGCATGTTATAAGCTCAGTATCATCACATCCACTTAGTGAAGGTAAATGGAGAGGAAGCAAAGGCAAAAGAAAATGACAACAACAACAAAACAGCTGTTGCAAATATTTGAACCAGTACATTAGATCACAGATGCTCGCTCACAGCACAGTCTTCCATATGCCAGAGTACTGAGGAGTATGCACAATATGGACTTTCAGTAAGTGTGGTACATGCCACTCGTGTGAGCAGGTTCTGGACGAGGTCTCAGCAAAGGTGTTATCATTGCCTGTTTGAACGACTTGGTGTTACTTTTGTCTAACTCACGTCTTTAAATGTGTGAAGATCTCTGAGATTTGAGGATTGGAAATGTCCAAAGATCTGTTTTCTGTTTTTATCTTACAACAGGCTATAGCTCAGGATCTTTATTCTTAATACTTTGAATATGAATAATTAAATATTTAAATGTACACTTCTGCATACAATAGCTCAGGGGATTTGTTTTTTTATATTCGTGATCAGTTACTACATTACTAAAAATGTTTTGGTCATACATTTTTTTTTTCCCAAGGTCTCTCAATGGCCTCCATTCACATCATTGTCATGTGTATTATATGCTCGTCAAAGCAACCCCAAGGAAGGAGAGCTAATGTTTAAAACACATGGAAATATTAAAGGACTTTAAGATAAATAGGAGTGCTCCTCACTGAGCAAACTGCTTGCCCAAAGGAATATGGGTATACAACTTCTCTTAGGGCTGGTTTGGTTAACAAACAGTAATTGGAAGGACTGGACACTATAATAAATGTTATGGTGAATAAGAAACACTAACACGTATAATTATATTAGCATAAAATTTAGGACCAGCTCCTTAGTGGAAATTTAAGCTAGAGGATGCTTTCCTCCTACATGATGACTTAGACATTCTGATTCAAAAAAATGTTGAGCTGAAGTTGGAGGGTTTCTGAATATTTCTTGATTTTAAATGGTATTTATCAGGATAATTCTGTCATTTGACATTTAAGCAAACGAGAGTGTTACACACTTTCTGAAGTATGTAAATTGGAAGTGTCTGTGAATGAATACAGAATATTCATTCATTGACTAAAATTCAGACTGCAATTAACTAAACCAGCATTTATTTATTTTTAGGTGCATACCTTCTAATAGGGTGCTTCACACATAAGTAATTAAACTTAACATTATGTCACAGGGACAAATGCAAATATATGTGATTCATTTCTTGCCACACAGATTTTTCTTGTGACAAAAAATATGGTTTGTCTCTGCCTGTCTCTATTAGAGTTTCCATTTTCTATACTCTGTTTATGGTTTGCTGCAAATTAAACAATGTCAAACTGACAAGCTGCATTTTTTTCTGAATTTACTGCTTGTTAGGGGTGAAAAAACTTCTTTTGGGAAAGAAATGAATGTGCTTTTTCTGCAGCAAGACTTAAATGAAAGCAATTCTCCATGCTGCTAGCATAAACAAATTTGGCTCAAGTGAAATGCAAATTAAAATTATTGTATGCTCTTCTTTTACTAAATTTTTTATTTAAATTCAGTATTTCTTTAAGTTGTTGATGGCATTTTCACATATTTGTGTTCATTTTGATATCCAGGAGATTACACTGAGTTGAAGGACCTAATTCCAACCCCTTTTACATCAGTTCCATATTAACTCAAATCTACTGAGTCAGGTAGCTAGCAGTAAGGTGAACTGAAGCTTCTCTTGTTAGTGAGAAATCCCAGGGATCGGACGGAACTGATAAGCTACTCCTCTTCTGTTGGAAGCTTGTATTTTTGGATCCCATTGGCATGTTCATGTTGCATTTTGTGGACATACAAATTTACTCTTCCATTATTCTGGTTTGGAAGTAAAAATATGTGACTGTGTTAATGAGGTAACTTATGTGAGCCATGGGAAGAGAGGGAGGAGGAAATGGGATTCCAAATGTTCATTGCCATTGGGACCCTTAATGCTTCAAGATTTGATTCAGGATAATTGAATTGCTGCCCTAATAAATCTCACAAGAAGCTACAGATATTTCAGAACTCTTCCTACCACGATAGTCTGATGTGAGCTAGTAATATTTAGATCGGGGTTCATAACTCAAGTGCTTGATGCTCAGGTCTTCTCTGGTTATTTCAGTAGACTCACTCCTCTACACATCGTCTCTGGTGCCTTTCCTGTCCCCTTGTGCATTCAGGGCCAATACCACTCTGCTGACGTGGGGTCTGTCTTGTTAGCGGTGTCACTGTGCCAGTTTTTGAGTGTTATAGAGAATATTGGTCAGCGGCTTCTCATCCAGGACCGAGCAACTGTGCCAGACGCACAGCGTAGCTAGGATGTGCTACATAATCCTTGCCTGTACATGCAGATCTTTCAAAACACCAACTGCTATTTGTTTTTGTGCTGAGGGGGCCTTGTTCTCACGTCATAAGTAAATTTTCATTTGACCGTCTGATGCGCTGATTGATTCATTTAGTTCTCCATTTGCAGATTGAAGAGATTTGCATTTGTAATGTTAACTGCTTCTTCCAGCTGTGTTAAGAACACTAATGTAAACCTGTCCCTTTGTAAAATTCATTGAGTGTCTGGTGACTATTGGCCTGGATGCCTCTTCCTTCATACTATAGTCCCACTTCATTTCATTGAGAAAGGAAATTGGATTCAGGCAGTAAAATCATTTTACAAAATTGAAACTGTAACAAATATTATCAGCTGGATAGGAGGTGGTGATATGTTCTTTCCCAAATAAGAAAGGCCACTTTATTAACACCCTATAGGAAAATGCTGTTTACTTAAAACATCTCAATGTTAAAAAATGTGTATTGCCAAGTATATAAAATACTTTTTTTCCTGAATATTCAGTTATTTCAAACATTAATCATTAACAATTTTCATTGTGAGTTTGAATGGGAAACAATGTTGAAATGACAGGGATTTGCTTGAGTAAAATTAGGCTAAAGTTCTGTGCAAAGATAGAGAAGTTGCGTAGAAAAAGAAAAGAAAATTCATGATTCCTATACAGTATTGAGAAAAATGGCATATGACAAGATCACATAATATGACATGTTTATTAAACTGTAATATTAAATACTGCTTTATTTGTGTCCAATTAAAATGTCATTGGTGGTGATAAATGAAAGAAAACATGTAATGTCAATGAGTAAAAAAAAATAAAAAATAAAAAAAAAATATATGGATATTTTCCTGACACAATAATTTATTAAGATTCAGATCTTTTTAAGATTAAATACTATCATATACAAGAAGTTGATGAGACTGCATTTTGTTACAGAAAGCTCTATAGTGAGAATGTTTTTAACTAGCTCTTTCTGATGATTTCTAGATAATTCTTTCTTGTTCAAATAAAGCAACTTTTTCCAGATATAGTATAAGGAAACTATGAGAGACAGATGTGAAAAGGAATTTGCAGATCCTGAAATCTGATTTGCTGGGGCATTTAGCCATATGCATAAGCACAGGAACTGCAGAAATCTGTGATAGTATTCATTTGACTAAAGGATCTGACTTAAATAGGAATACTGAACTTTGAAAAAAAAATTGCATGGGCATAGATAATTGAAGTAAGCTTTAAAAATATACCAGCTGTGATGAAAATCTTGTGATAAAATTTATTCAGAAATGAGTACAGAATTCACTTTTTTCTAAAATTACAAAAACATATTTGTGCCTAACCTCTGCCTAAGGCTTTCTGAGGTGCAGCCTAGGGAATCACCTTCAGTCCAATCCAGATACAGCTCAATCTTGCATTATTATCTTGCAGATAATTATACCTTGTCCCCTCCTCTCTTCTGACACAGTGAGCCAAGAGAAGTTGTTCCAACCTGACCTTTTTCCTCCAGGAACCCATTCCACATCTGGAATCCTATGGGAGTGTTTGGCAAAGGGCAGGTGCTTGCCATCATGCCACAGATCCGTGATATGTCCAGGCCCAGGGCCCCTCTCCTTTTACATCTGTAGTTTGCCTTTCTCACCTGTGGAAAAAGTAGATACATACACGTCCATTATGTTTGGGTGTGCAAGCATGTGAGCAGACAATTCATCTTGTTCACTCTGGAAGTAGCAGTGAAAGCTGTGAAAAATTGTAAAGGCTGCTTTTATACAAAAATTCAATACTAATTTTATAGAAAATCACTAAAGAGCTGATTAATGTGGAAGATCACTTAATGCTTACTAATTAGATCAATAGAATTTCCCTGTACCCTTAATGCATTGTGTGTTAAGGAAGGATGGCTAAGATTTGTATTTGAATGCTTTGTTTATTCCCAGTCCTTAACTTCAAGGTTGTCATCTGTGCAACATCACTTCCTTTTGTTTCTTTTGTGCTAATAGTTCGGCTAAATAACTTGTCTGCTTGAAACCAAAATAGAAAGAAATCTCCCATGGTATTATGGTAGAAATCTATGGGCAGAAATGTAATTAAGCAAACATGGAAAGAGAAAACAGCACCGTTAAAGGATTGCAGTGTTGTACATCTGAAAACTAGGGAATGAGGATGATGGCATCCAAAAGTGGCCAGTACAATTTGATTATTATGTAATTGCTGAAACCTACACAGACATTACAAGAGGTGACAAACATCTCAAAGACATAGATTAAATGTTTCTGGATCTGAATCCTGATTTCCCCAAAGTACAGCTGCTTGCAGTCTCTGTTCTAATTCCCATACATCTACAACAAAAGATGAAATTACCAGAATGACTTTCCTTCCAACCTGATTAAATGGAGCAGGAAAATAGACAACATAAATGGTAATACATTATAATTGGAAATTTCTTTCAATGTAATAATATAAAGCATAATTTGTGGCATAAATCCCATTTCAAGAAAGCACTTAAGCATATATTTAAGTCCATCTATATTGACACAAGGTGTTTAAGCATATGCTTCAGTTGAAATGTGGGCTTACAGTCAAATTAAATACAATATTGAAATATATATGCAAACACAGTATTTTTTTAGGAAGGCTTTCCCAAGTAAGAACAACTTCAAGAGCTTTTCATTTTGTATTTCTGAATTAACATGGATTTCTTGAGCAATAATCAGAATAGTTATCTATGGTATTTCATTTCCATCTTTCTGGAAAACTGTGTTTGGGTGGACTAGTGTAGTAAATTTTTCCTTTTCTTTCGATGTTAAAACATTTTACAGTCCCTTCTTTTAAAAAGAGTTTATTTGTTCCTTTCTGATCTCAGTGCACAGCAGTCGTATCTTGGTAGGCTGACAGTAGGAGGAAATAAACTTTTCAGTAGATTCATATTACTGTATAAAAAAAAAAACAACTTTGTACAAGTTTTTTTTTTTTTTTTTTGTGGTTGATATCTCTGCTACATCTTCACTGTAATTGGACATGAGTTTTGAAGATATGTGTCACTGAAAACTTACAATTCCAGATGGGTGTTTGGAGGTGTCAGGTTAAGGGACAAAAGAGTTTGTTATTGAATGTCAAATTTCTGTCCTCTGGAAGGATGTGCAACTGCATTTTCCCAAGCTTTCCTTCAGGTAAAAGCATTTTCCAAGACAATTGCTTAAATGAATAAGGCACCGAGTAATCAAAAACATCCCAATCAAAGTTGTTTTTCACTCAGGAGACTGGTAATTTATTTTGTTTTCAAATCATGTCACATCACAAAGCACATCACAGGAAAAGTCATGAAGGTAAGGTCTTCTATGCCACTAAAACTTACTATAATTTTTATACAGCTCTGCGGCAGATGTAGTAGTTTTTAAATCTGTATCTTGACAAATTATGGTGTCTAATTCACTCATCTGTCTCATATTTGGTTCCTTTTCGATTCTACTTCTCCAATCCTTTGAGTAGAAATGAGAGAAGAACAAGCCCTGATGATAAAGAGAAAGAAATTGAAATTAATAATCCAGGTAGCATAAATAAAATGAATATTATAACTACTAATTATTTTTCGTATGCAACAAATACTCTGCTTGTAAATAAAGACACTATTCACCTTATGGAAATATGTGAAAATATTGCATGCGTATAGGAGAAGAGCTAAGTAAAGACTTCAAGTTTGTAACAAAAGAGGTGCTTTGGATTTGATTTTCCATCTTTACCATTTTAACATGCAATTATAGAATGCTTTTGCACATTTATCTTTTTAGCTTTTAAGCATATCTTTTTTTTTTTTTTCCCTCCTTTTTGTATTTCTTTTTCCACTTGAAGTGTTAGGAAAACTGACCGAAAAAGTGAGGAAACTAAAGCACTGCTGATAACAACCCCTTTAAAAATAGCTACAGAGGAACATGAGCTGAGCATCCAAAATGTTGCTTTGAAGTGTTTTTTACTAATGTAGTAGCCAGTGGGTATGTCAGGAAAAGAATGAAAAGCTTACATACAGCACTTTAAAATTTCCCCATTCATTTTAATTGATCTTCTCTATGACTTCTGTTCTATTAGAATTTGGAAAAAATCTTTCTTAAACAAAAAGCAGGGCTTTTATTGTAAAAGTAGGAACCTTGCATATATGTGTAGTGTTTTTATTATATTAAAATACATATACGTCGATTTATGCATATGCAAGATTTCTTAATATGGTTATATATATCTCATATACGTATATATTTATATATATGCACATATAGAAAAGATTATATACATGATACGTATATACATGTGTATCAGGTTTTTTTTTTACTTGGAAATGAAGCAGTAGTTTGAGAACCATCCTGACCCATGTTCTCGTCTGAGGTCGTTGGTACTGCAGCCATGAGAGGGCAGGCAGGAGGGATGGTGATGCCATGTCAGCCATGAAGCACCAAACCTCAGAAACACCTTAGGAGACACAAAAATGCCACCCCTGCAAGGGTCTCTGAGTTTCATTCCCCATCACTGGTAGCAGGGCTATCTTAATGCTGTTGGCTCCCTGCTGCCCATTTCTGGTGAATTTGGTAGGTGCTGAGTGTGGTAAGGTAAGTCTCGTACAGCAACCCATTCTGTTTGCTTTGATAGAAAAAGATCCTGTTTCTGACAGCACTGAGCCACATCCTCATCTTGTTCCAACTGTTGCAGATGAGCTGAAGTTACTGAACCTGCCATAGATTTAGTCAGTTAAGGAACTGGTGCCTGGTTTTAGACAGAAATGGATTGGTTTTCTAACTTTTGGTGCAGCGTGTGAACATCCCTCCTTAGCAGAAACACACACATGGAATTAGGGGGCGTTAAACAGGAGCTACTAATAACGTTGTATTTTTGCTCACAAATAATATGCTATTAATACACTCTCTAAGAGCAAGCAGTGTGAAGGGCACGTTCAGAGAACAAACAATTCCTGTTAAGAACTGATCTAAAAGGCGTAACAGAACTTGCTTGTTTTTAAATGTTATAAATAATTTAACTTATTAATAATTATTCTCAGGAAATAATTTGAAAGACTCTACTACAAAGATAACACATATAGCAGTTTTGTTTTTAAAATATCAAACAGATTTAAAGTGATACTTCAGAAGTCCTCTATTCAGCAGCAATCAATGTAAAGTGAACTAAATAGTTCAATTGTGCTGCTGTGAACATAAAAGCATACTATTCGTAAACCTGTCTCACAGTTACAGCTAAACTTCAAAACAATATAGAATTTTAAAAATAAAATGAATGTGATCTATTCTTTTCTAGATACCAAAATGTTTTTGAAGCTTTGTTTAAATATATTTGTTTCCTTACAAATGTGTGCACATAAGGCAAAGAACAAGAATATTTCAAATGCAACAGATGCATGTTTTATGGCTGTTAGAATCTGGCCTTGCTAAATTGGAGCAGGTTTCACCATTGATTTCAATAGTACCTGGCTTAGGTACTATTGAATTTAGGATTTAAGTCTTTCATAAAATTCAGCCTTTAATAACCTTAATTCCCCGATGGCTGCAGAGTTGCTAAGGAAGCAGCATTTGACTCTCTGCTCTGCACTGCCTTAGGATCAGCAACAGGACCTGAAGGGCTCTGTGCTGAGAGCGTTGGGGCTGCCTCCCCATATAACACTCACCCCGTGTTGTGTCATATTAGCTGGCCTCTGCTACAGCTAGTCACGCATGTCAGGAGTAAATGTTTTCTTGCCAGCGTCCCAACAAAAAGAACTTTGTAAGAAAATGCTAATTTTGATAATGAAGGCCTTTAACTGCTATTCAGATTTGAATTTCTATTTGGGAGAAAGATCACATGCCAAGTGGTTAGTGTATAACTTGGCACATATATATAGAAAGGCTCTAATCTGCTGTCTAGAGGCTAAAGAGTTGTTCTTGCAGTCATTTCTGTTGCAGCTGTTTAAATTTCTATAAATAATTCTGCATTCTGAATAAAAGAGACGGGATTTGGTGACCCTGTGGTTAAGAAACTTACCTGGCATGGAGGTGGCAGCTTGAGGTTCACGTCATTGCTCTAATGGGGGGGAAATTTATTGTAGAGACTGGAACAGCTCCCAGGTAAATGAGGTAGGCTGTCATTAGGGCATCTACCTGATAGGTGGAAGACGCAGCTTAAACTGTCAGGGTGTGAGGGGCTTGTTTCTTGCTCTGGGGCACAGTGAGCCACAGCCACTGGATTCGTGATGTTCTGAGATGGGGATTGATCTCTTGCTGTCTCTGCTCCCAAAAAGTAAAAGCCTCTTTTCATTATAAAATGGAAAACAAAAATTTCTTTTTGATACAACAGTTTTTTCCTTAGTATTTGCATCGTATCTCTAGTAATGATCCTTTTGAGAGACTGCTAACTCTGTGTCTTTGTAATCCTTGGCCTTTCTGAAATATGTGAGGCGAGACCTATACTGGAATCAGATCAACCATCTCTAATCACACGACTATAAGAAAAACTTACTGCGAATCAGAGTGACATTATAACAGTCATGCTCTGCTTGAGGTGCTGTATGATTAGTTTTCTGTCTAGGCTATAATCATTTGACAGACACCTCTAACACTGTAATCAGTTCAAAATTTAATGCTATATTAGCTAAAACTTACAGCAATCAAGCCAAAACAGAAAATGCTCAGAAATCAAGAAAAAAAAAAAGAAAAGAAAAAAAAAAAGAAAATTAATGAGGTGGTTCTGTGTTTCAGAAAGTAACATTATTAGAAGTCAAACAGCAGGGAAGATGTATTACAGAAAGAGACTGTTCATGGGATAAGTCCAGAACTTTTCTCATCCTGTTTCTGTTTAATCTTCTCATTCTGTTTTCACCACTTCTCAGGGTCCATATTTGCAATCTTTGTTTCTTATACAATCACAAGTAGTCCCAACTGCATAAAGTAGAATTTATTTAAAATCCTGACATGCCACTGGGCTATTCGGATTCAGAACAAAGCATAATCCAGCTTGTTTCTTTCCAGTGTCATTTTTCTAAAGTGGTTAAAAACAGGGAATTGAAACACTTCAAAACGCATAGCTAAAGTAAAATGCACACACGTACGCACATAATTTTAACAAATATGAAATTGTTATTTGCAACCAGAAGATGGCTCTGCAATCAAGCTGGGCAAGCTGAAACCATAGAGATGCAGCGATCAAAAAGAATTGTTATCCTTTCAGTTCTCTTCTTCCTCACTGGAAACAGTCCTGTTCCTGTAACCAGTGGTTTTACAAAAAAATATATTTTTTTTTCTCCCTGTGACCAAAACTCACTTTCCCCAAAGTCCTCTTTTTTATTAGGATAGAACACAACACAGAAGGTGAGTTGGATGGCTCTAACCAGCTTCTGCTGAAGATAGCTGGTATCTCACTGCTGATTTCAAGTGGGAGCTGGTTGAAGCCAAATATAATCTAACTGGGAGATACTTTCCCTAAATCCCTGAGGATGATATGGGTACAGGTTCCTACACACGTGAGCTGTTTTTGTTTTTAATGATTGCTAAAAAGCTATCAATGACTGGTCTTTGCTACTACATGGGGAAATTGTTCAGAACAACCTGGCTGTTGGCATTTTCGTATTTTGTAAGGAAGAGTTTATATTTAAGAATATGTCTCATATCTGTCTTTGCTGCCTTGATAAGTTACCAACAGCTGTAGCTCTGTCTTAAAAGGATGCATGGACTAACTTCTCACATCCCTGGCATAAGCCTCTGAACAAAACCCACATTTGGAAAAACTAACATTTTTTTTTTCTAAACAGAAATATTAATCAGCAAAAATTCAGTGAAATAAATGATATAACACTATTGTGAGCCTCAGGTTAAATAAAAACAAGGCATACCATATCATTTCTTGGTGTTCGCTTTGAATTACTACTGTAAAACAAAAGGAAGGAAATTATAGGTGCTATCTACTTTATGAGAATTTTAACATGGAAACAAATTGCTTGTTGTGCACATTCTCCTGCTGTGCTAATTATTTTAAAATTTCAATACTGATTATGGGGAACTGCTGAGCATTTTTCTTTCTGTAGGAGAAGGCTACAGGCAAGAGAAGAAAAAAAAAACACAACCTTAGCAATTGTTTGTGTTTACATTAATATAGTAATCGACACAGCCAGTTTTGTCTGTTTACCTTGTTTTCTAAGATTGATATATGGGCCTATTGAAACACCATGTTGCTCTATTTTTCTGCAACTTGAAATCCATGTCAATGTCACTTCTGTGGAGTTATAATGCAATGAAGCAGTGAATGAGGTCAATTTGCTTTTACGCACATGGAGCCTTTTAAAATTCCGTCTATCAGAGAGAAAGATAATGCTTTTTTGTTTGTTTGTTTTATATTTTTTTTTCACCTGTGCTCAGCAAAATTAAATGGAATTTGTCCTGACATACATGTCCTAAAGGACAGGTGCAACTTTCAGGATCTCAGACTGCTTCCTTGTAATTTATTCATTGCATTATGAACTTGCAACCCCCCAGGGGGTGTGACATAATATTATAATACATAATGTTCCTGAGTACTAGATTTTCATTTGGCTCTCTGATTTATCTGACAGATGCAGGGGGAAAAAAAAAAACACATGTAGCTGGAAAAATCCCTACTGACTACACATATGCGACTGCTAAAATGCACAGGTTATTTCAGTTAACACTGACATTAACTTATGTTGGAAATGCTCCCTTCTGATTTGACTTTCTCTGGTGAAATATGATGGCTTAGTGTTTTATTTCTGAGTCTGCTTCCTGTAATTGTGCTCCTCCCAAACAAATGTATCTCAGATCTCAATATCAACTGCTTTTATGAAAGATGTGTGCAATAACTCTTCCATGAAGCCGTGGGTTGCCTTTGCTGTCACAGAAGTTATAGAAACATAGACAGGCTCCACAAAAGATATCATTTCTTTGTAATCCCACAATAGATGCAGGATAATAGATGCTTTCCCCAAAAAACTGGAAATTGAAACCTCTGGAACTGGTAGACCAATGCTTTTCAAAACCCCTTAAGGTTAGGCCTCTGTTGATACAATTCAGACAAAGTTAGGTGAAGAAAACAGAGCCTCTTCATACTCCCCTTCCTCAAGTATCACTGAAAAGCCAGTGTTAATGGAACTAGTTATTTTGTCAGTCTTTTACTAGGACAAAACAGTAACTGGCTCACCTATATTATCCTTTTCATGCATTTTTACATATAATAATAATGTACTCATACATAAAGGGTAATTGCTGCCAAGTCTTTGTCCATTAAAATGTGCATCAGTAATTCACCCTTTTATTTACTGCCGTATCTTAGGTGGTAGTCCAAACAGTCCCAGTAAGCTTTTCTGCTGTGAACTGCCAGGGAATATCACTCTGTTTTTCATATTCTAAAATCAGACTGTAGATGCTAGATTGAGATGATTCCATTTTCTCTTCCTCCTTGTTCCCTACGTAATTTATATTATGCCTTTTTCTAGTGGCAGAAAAGAATATCACTGACGAGATAATTAGAAGGATACAGGAGGATCTGTTCCCCTCATGTCAGATTTACTGCTATACAGATCTAGCACATTCAGTGGATTTAGTCTTAATTCTCATTTAAAATTGCTTATATACCCAGAATATTGATTAGTGGACAGGGTAAAAGCTTCAGCCAGTCACAGAACAGGAAAGTGCTATTTTAGCCTCTCAAAAATCCTCTCGAATCATCACTGACTGCAACCAACATGCTGTGTCTGATCCATGGAAAAAAACAGCCTTACAGAACACATTAGTTTGTTCCTCTGAAAGGGCCAAGGCTTGAAGCTAATTCTTGGTCAAACTGGAAGACAGTTTAGGTAAGTTATTATGCTTGCTGCCAGGGCCAAATGTGATGTCTTAAGCCTTATGAGCTACTAAGTAAGTTTTTTACCCAGACCGCAAATTAGCAATTTGTTGACTGCTTTTCTCATTCCTAATACAGAACAAAAAAGTGCTTATGTAGGGCAGAGAAAATTGCAAGACCCAGATGTTACAGTTATTGAACACCTTAAATCCGGTTCAAAGTAATATGGACTATATTACTCGCTGCAAAAGCTGAGGACTTGGTAAATAAAATATGCCATAGGTAAATGTACAGCAACAGCTTATACTTGTTTTCTTGTTGAAACACCTGCTCAGAAATATATCAGATAGCTAACTTGTATCAAGAATAGCAATTGCCATTTTTCTCCCTGTTTATGCAGGTTTCCAGCCTAATTGGAAGTATTTAGGCTCTAAAGTTGTTGCCATTACTATGAAATCATTCGGGAAGCTTTGCTATCTCCATGGCAACTGGCCTACATATATTAAGCATTTAGATACAACGCTGATGTTTGATAATATTCTTAATTTGAGGTATTAACGTAGTATATCAGTGCTTTACACTGGAGTTTGTGTGTTTTATCTTTTTGCTATAATGATGAGAAAACTGATGCTGAATAATGGCTTGATAACGCATAGCTCACACAGTGAAGCAGCTATCCAGAGGATGAATTAGCATGGACACACAATCTCACATTTAACAAACAGCATATAAAAGCAGTTACTTATTTAACTCATGTAGGATAATGCTTTTGTAGGTCTAGGTAAGCTCTCCTACTCTTAAACGAAATCAGTAGAATAATTTCTGGTTTTATAAGTGTTGAAAGGACAGTTCACCCTGCTCAGTCAGACATAGCAGAAATCTGCAGCTGAGATTCCTTAAGATGGAGCTGTTTTTTCCTTGTAAAATTTTCAGAGCAAGGTCTGAGGCAGAACCAGACCCTGCAACCCATGCTGAGCATGGGGTGCAATACTGCAGAGATCTGCGGCTCTCTGGCGTGTGTGGGAGGATCCTGTATTGTGCCTGGTGAGGAGGTGCCCAGGCAGTGCTCTAAACCTCACGGTGGGACAGAGAGGTGGTGCTCAGGTGAGTATTCCTCATGGTTCATACAGATTAGTTGTCTTGCTAACAATACCTGGACGGAGGCCAGACCTAGCAGGCTGGCACGAAGACTACTGCAGTCCCTAGAAAATCTCATTTCATGCAGCCACATCTGTGGGTGCAGGAGGGCCTGTGCTATATCCATGGAGCTAAGCCAGGGATACAAACTGTGCTGGGTCATAACTCGATACAGATCATTTCTGGCAAGGGCAGGGAGGGGCTGGAAGCCAGCTACCACCTCCAGGCTTTTCCTGGAGCAAAACTACTGTGCTCTTACATGTGGCTATTAAAAAGTCCAGTTGATCTCAAAATTCCAAGTACTTACTTCATCCATATCCTTCTGAATGAACTTGCAAATAATGTGCAGCATAGTGGAAATGTGAAATATTACTGTGCTTCAAAGTGCGTTAATCTTTTCAGTATATATCTTACTAATGTCATTGTAGAGCAAAGGCTTTATGCTGGGATAGGAGTGGAGATGAGGAAAAACGTAGCGGTATTTACAAACAGATCCTGCAAACTGTATTTCAGAAGAGATTATATCTCCTGTAATTGCAGATGAGTATTTTCTTATTTGTTTTCTGCCAGAAATATATGAAATTATACTCACTGCCCCAACCTAGTCTGCAAGCCTTTTTTCTTACTGGCCAGAGTCCCATTCCCAGCAATCCTTTAAATTCCTCATTTTTCATGCAACTGCGTTGATTATCTATGCTGTTAGTGTGCTCAGTGGCTTTTCGTTGGTAGAAGGGATCCCAAGAGTATCATTCTTTTTATTACATTTCACTGACATGTGGATAGAATAGTTCTTCCTCTTTGGAGGTCAGAGAGAAATGATCTATTTACTTCCTTCTAAATGGAGGATAATTTTGTTTTTGCTTGGCACTGAAACTTTTCTATCAGACACCATACTGGAGACAATACTATAAAAGCCAGATTTTTAGCAGGTTTGAACACTTTCTGCAGTTCCCCATTGAAATACTGAATTAGATCTGAAATGATTTTCTTCTGCACTGGTGTCATTTTAAGAGTGCTTTATGCCAGGGCCTTTGATGCCAAATTTCATCCCACAGTGAATTCTTACATGTAAACTCTCAAAAGCAAATTTTACAATAGACTTACTAACTGGCCCTTGGCTTCAGTAGTGCTGCTTGCAGGCTCAGATGAAAAGCAGGCTCTATGGGTATAAGACCATAAGCGCATACTCTTTTCAGAACACAAACCCTAAAGCTTCTCTGTAATTTCTACTCCCCCAAAGCTGCATTCTGCTCTTGCCAAATGTATATGTTAAGAGGATGAGTATGCCTCTTATTAGGAAATGTGAATGAAATGAGGAGTGGATTGTGCTGATTAAAACTCAGGCATACATTTCTGTACACTGTGGCAGATAAACTAAAATTACTTGGTGAGCTAGGGATTGGGAAAGGATGAATACAACTGCCTAATTGAGTGTTTTTTTAAACCACTTTGAAAATACATGTGACTCCCTCCTTTTTCTTCCTCTGAGCCTTCATGCTTTTAAATGTTAAGCATTTCTGACTTAATACAATCTCACTGAAATCAATGAAGACTTTTTAGTTAAGTATAATAGTTAAGAACAGGATCCAAATTCTTAGCATTAGGGGAAGAAAAAAAAAAAAAAGAAATCTTAGTGTAGTTTTTAGATGAGTTTTCATTCCAGAAATGCACAGATTTTCAGCAAATGTGGATATTCTCCTATAGACATATAAATGGCATCATGTGGCCTCAGGAAATGAAGAGCTCCTTCTGAACAGTGGACGATTAAGGCAATAGCTGATCCAATGGGTAGTTCATGAGCTTCCTGTGACTTAACCCAGATCTGATTAAAACACTTTAAAGAATTTATTTTTTTCCTTAAGAAATACAAAAATATTTTACAAAGTTTTTAAAATCTAGATTTCTTAATTAAAAAGTCATGGTTAACAGAAAGGTATAACTTGGCTAAGTATGTTACTCGCTTCAATGCATTTTAGGAGGTTACAGTGATGAAGGTGTTGGTCTCTTTTTTCAGGTGACAAGTGACAGAACATGAGTAAATCATCTCAAGTTGTACCAGGGGAGGTTTAGTTGGGTATTAGGAATAATTTATTCATGGAGAGTGGTTGAGCGTTGGAATAGGCTGCCCAGGGAGGTGGTTGAGTTGCCATCCCAGGAGGTATTTAAGAGATGTGTGGATGTGGCACTAAGGGACATGGTCTAGTAATGGGACTCGGTAGGTCAGGCTGAGTGTTGCACTTGATGGTCTGGAAGATCTTTTCCAACCTTGATTTTATGATTCTATGACACAGAAAAACAAAAAAGAAACAACAAAAACACAAAAGCTTTTGCCTTTTTTTAACTTAAGATACACTCTCAAAGTTTTATTTCCCCTCTCCTGGTAGATACCTATATGTGAAGTTTAAGCTAAGACCTTAGAAACTGAATACCAATTTTTCAGATTCAGTGAGTAGAAATATACTAAATAAATAATGTATTAAAAAATGCAGCGTATTTATCATGGGATTGTGAAGCAGGTTAATCTATAATATGAAAGATGGGTCTCTTGTCCAGTTCCAGTAAAGCCGTACTAACTGTCCTTGCTTACAGTAACTGGTAAAGAGTAGGATGTAAATGGTTAGGCTACATCAGGATGATGTACGGTATAGCCATGCAGTGGCTTGTAGTATTGCAGCCTGTATCTCTGCTGCTTGCATTCTGTGGCTTAAAAATTATGCTTAATATTAATATGACTTCCACAGGGAATAGAAATAAAATGCTCTAACTAAGTAATGCAAATATATTTATGAACTCTCTTTCTTTCCAACATGTCATATTAATAATTACCATATTTCTTTCATTTAATATTTAAAAGCCACACAGAAGTATGAATAGAATTTACACCTATTAAAAATGACATTTCGCTTTACCTGAAGATAGTTGGGAGTGTTACTACATTGTTCATTCTGTTGTAAAGAGAGAAAATGGAAACCTAGCAAGATGATTTCTTAACACTTCAACAGTGACTGAAAAGTCTTAAAAGGAGAAGTGGTCACAGACAGAGGGGACAATATTTACATTTCACATTAGTAACATAAAATCATACGTTTAATACATATCTGAGGTTTAGAATTTAAGTGTTGTTCTCATTAAGGATAAAGGTATAGCATCAATGTTACACTTCATCTGTACCACCCTGAACACCACTGACAGATGTAGTCGTGCTCTGCTTGATCCTACTCCTGCCATTTGCTTTCAGAAGGATTAGCAAACATGTAACAACCAGAGGGCCTGGGTTCAACTTGCTGAACTTGGTGGAAATCTATTTCCTTCTGAAAAAAATGGTAGGTTTGTGATGAATGGACAACACAGAGGAGGTGGGAAGAGCTGAGATGCCCTTGGTGTTTGACTGCTGTTGCAATAAGTTAGGTGAATGTGAAACCAAATTCCAAAATGAAAACAAGATGACCTGATGTTGTGAAAACATTGTTATAGAAAACACACCCATATATTTCACTTCAGAAAGTCTTTTAAACTCACTTGTGCCATAGAAATTCAAATTTGGATATGTCAGTATTAGGATCATACACCAAGTGCATCCCGACAAGCAGAAAACATGATATCTAAGAACCAAAAAAAAAAAAATGTTAAAAAAAAATATATAAAGGAAATCACTGTAAAACATGTATAGGAATGTTTAATTTGGAACTGATCCTTAAAGGCTATTATAGTAACAACTGCTGTTAAATCCAGTGATGCTCATGTGTAATTTTGTTGTTATTGATACCATTGTTCCTAATATTAACATTGATTGCATGAGTTTTTCGAAAGTGCTGAAGGGAATCAGAACCTTGTTTTGCAAGGTACTGACCAAACATGTAGAGAATTTCCAACCTTGTGTAGCTGTTTTAACTATATAGGTATATATAGTTAAACATATTTTATATATTATATATAAATATAAATAAATAATATAATTATATATCTATATATTATATATATTATATTATATATTATAAACATATATATTTATATATATGAATAAATATAATATATAGTTTTATATGTTTTTTATATATATATATAAAACAAACACAAATCTTGAGCTAATTGAATGTTTGTAATTTTTAGGACCTAGCTTTCACCTTTTACCTTTTTTTTAATGTGAACACAGAGTTCATTCACATGTCTGTCTTCAGACCTGTGGGGTGAAAAGTCTTGCAAAAACTGACGAGCTTGCTGCTCATCAAGAGACCACCTCTTTTCTGTTTCCTGGAGTGTGAGACTGTGCTGGAAGGTACCTACAGACACCTGTGTCACTTTGCTGGGATTGCTTGCATAGTTAACTGATGGACGGAGTGAAATAAGGAAAATGCAGAAGGTAACTAGGAATATAGAGTAAGACTTCAGTAAGAACACCAGTTTGCAAGAATGCCACCGTCTGTAAAAGGACAACAGTCAGCTTGGATGGGAGATTTCTCCCACCTACATTTCATGAATAACCCGTAAGTAGCAGCATGACCCTGCTTCTTCTTATGACCTTTTCCAGAAGTTAGCTCCTTTCTTGTTTGGGGTATTGGATAGCTTGTTTCTGCTTGCTGTTTAGGAAATCCTATTTATTTATTACAGGTTGAAGAAAAAAGCAGTGATTACAAACCTAAGAGTAAATCATAATTCTGACAGTGAGCTTTCTTTGGAAAATAGCATATCATTTCATTTTTAAGTTGTTCATCAAATAACATGGAAGATGGTAATACAAGGTGATGTTTGTCACAGTACATCATCCTGGAGATTGACAAGAATCAAAAAGGAAAACAGCAAAGCAAACTAAGTCCCTGAACATGTAAGGGAATCTGCACAGACAGAGAGATACTGATGTCAGAATACAAATAAATGTAAAAAGGCAGCATTGATTCATTTGCAAGACGGGGACAAAGCATGTTGAAATGACATGAACCTAGGGAGCCAAATGTAAAAAGGAATGGTTACAGTGAGGTGTGAACTATTTCTACTGCTTGCACTGAAAACACTGAGTCCTTTGGAACTTACTTTATACAAATAGCCTGCAAAAGAGGAAATAAATTCTAGTGATCTAGCTAATGCTATAAATATTCATATTCAGAATGAATTTCACAAGAGAGGGGGATAATACATTACAAAGTATGAATATCAGTTTCATTTTTCCATGGTAATAATAGTTGAAAAATCCCATCATAAAAAAGAATTGATCAATGCAAATCTTTGCATATTCTTGAGCAGAATTCTTCGGAGATGCACAGTCAATGAAGTTCCCCTTTATTTCTTTGTCTTTTAACTTCTTGATGATTCCCATTATGTCAATGGGCATAGCAACATACAGCTGTAGCAGATTTTTCACAGAAATAGCTGACTGTGAAGCAGACACTTGGTGGGTACCATATTCTTTGAGAGAGTTGTTGTGCCTGCTGGTAAGGCCATGTAGAAGTTTTTTACTGTGGTGAGAGGGTCCTAGTTTCTTATCTTACCTCTTTTTTGAATCCATTTGTACTTTGGTTCTTCACAGAGAATTATAGAATTGAAAACAAGTCTATTGCTTTAAGCTGGCAACTCAGCCATTTCCTTTGAGTTGGATCTTGCACTGTGAGATAATTATCTGTATTTGATCTCTTCATGCCATGCTGGCAACCTTTCTTTACTCTGCACATTGATGGCTTCTTACTCTTGTTTACTATCTTTTGCCAGCAATTCTTTTGCTAGAGGATACTCCCTTCTATTCCATTATTGCCTATAAGGAGGGATGTTGCCAGAAAATGCAAGGACACTGAACTGACTGCATCACCTTCATTCATATCTTTATGTCCTCCTTCAAAACCTGCAGCAGCTTCCTGAGCACTGACTTTCAGTAGATGAAAGAAAATCATGTAGGCTGTTTTACTATGTAATATGGGTTTGCACATGAATTTCTATTCTGAAGTATTTTTTTCCTGTTTTTAACTGCAGCTTTTTTTTTTTTTTTAACTAGTCTGACATTTAAATAAGACTTCTTTCAGTCTGTAGTAGCGTGGATTAGGACTGGACCCTTTTGCTTAGACCACTCTTACAATTCCCCATTGTTTTCATACTCAAATGTATTTTAATCAACAGGTTAGTAGATCAGCAATAGAGCTGCTGTTTTGTTACCTCCTGGCCATTTGTTACTGTTCAGCTGCTGGGGCTCGCAGCAAGCTCCAATGGTGTGCAAGTGTGTGGTGATGATGTGGTGGAGGGGACCCCAGTGCCTTCCCTGCTCCTCACCTGCCTTAAAGCTCAGACCCTGGCCCTTCCTCTCCACACCTGTATGGTACCTATCCCTCCACCTTGCATCCCCTGATCCTCACCTGCTGACCTGGCTTCCCTGTGTGACTCCTACTGCAGACCTGCAGGTGATGCCTGGGTTCCCAGCTGCCCTCCCCATCCCTGCTCTGCTCGCTTCCCCCAGTGCTGCCTCCTTGCTAGGGAGAGCACTGTGCAGTCAGCCAGGCTCTAATGCTCAGCTCCTAGTGTGCCTTTTATTTAGCAGGCTTTTCCTTGAGCATTTTTTTCCCAGATTTTATTTTATTTTATTATTATTATTATTATTTTACTTTTAGTAACACCCTGTGCTCTGCTGTTGACACATCCAGCATTTGGGGGGATGCTTTGTTGCCTCTGCTATGATTACAGCTCTGTGATTACTTCCAGCTTTCATACAGCTGCCTTACTGGAGACTGATAGGCTTTAAAGTTAGACTAAAATCCTATACACACACACATTTACTTATATATATAAATAAACCCGTGTGAATGTATTTAACCTGTCCATATTAGCATAATTATTAATTTTTGTATTTTTAATTTTGATATCATAATAATTCCAGTGTTATGTTATAATGCACATGTTAGATAGATTTGTAGGTTAACATTTGTAGGTATATGTAGGTATACACAGATTCCTGCCACAGAGCTGGTTTATTGAGTTTCAATGGATCATACTATTTATGAGACTTTAAGGTGAATTTTGAGGAATGCCTCATTGCTTATCATTATTTGTCTAATAATTATGTCTTTCCCATATTTTCTAGATCTAAGGAGAAATTCCTACTTGTTTCTTTTTGAAGACATTTGCTTGAAAAAAGAATGTTAAAGACCACAAGTGAAATTGTCATAGTTCCACAGAGCCAAATGTTCAGAGGTCTGTTCCTGCCGTGTCTCTGTCACAGGGACAGCAGAACAATCTGCAGGTTATTTATTTATTTATTTACTTACTTACTTACTTTATGATGCTATAAATTTTTTAAAACATTTATTAGTTTGTTATCTCATAAAACTCGAGTTTTGGTCGTATTTGCCTATAAGTATCCTGGTAATTATAATAAATGTCCCGTATTTATTTAGCACCTTTTCTCCTAATGCAAAATACATTAACATGTAATGTTAATGATATATTTCACATTAATAAATGATATATCACATGTCAATGATATATCACATTATTTATTACTGCTTGAATTTCTGTGATAACTCTGAAATGCCATAAGTCACTACTAGATTTTGAATCAAATTACCCACTTAACACCTTTAAGTTCTTTCAAGACTGTATCCATTTAATCATTTCTTTGCAATGTCTGTAGTGGAGAAAAACATCCTCCCATTCTAGTCTGCTCTTTCGCAAAATCTTTGCATTTTGATTAAAGCTGAAATATGCTTCCCAACAAAATACTTGGACTCTTAGATTATCTGAAGTTGTAATGTGAGGAGGAAAAAAAATTTTTTTTAAGTCAAATCATAATGAAGCAATGTGATCTGGCCACAAATTGTATTTATTCTTTCATAAAATAATCTTTAAAAAATAAAATAGAAAAGACAATAAATATAAAAGTTCATCCAAAATGTGCTCTTTTAAGTGGCTTATACATTTTTTCATTTATGTAGATTTAGACTTTCGTTATGCTCTGTGGGTCAGTGGCTGGGGCAGTTGCAGTCCCTTCCGTGTGTGCCTTGGTGATTGAGGTGCAGATGGCAGACTTATGAGGAGCTTATCAGCAGACTCTAGAAATTGATTCTGTGTGCCAGCAAGGACCTCAGGGCAACATAGCTTTGGAAACTTGAATGCTATCAGCCTTGACAACGGTGACATTCAGAGTTAAAACTATTAGGTTTTACTACCTGACAAATTCTGGCACATAGCGAGTGTAAGTGCTTTAAACATGGTTATGTGCAGGCAGATCTGTGTGTCTTTGGTGTGTTGTGCCTTATGGAAAGGGCCTAGACACTTCCATAATTTCAGAATACTTTTTGCGACTCATGATTTGGTGTGGATTCACTGGATTTCAGGACCTGAAAGTATGTGTACAGATGGTTCTGGAGGAAGGTGGTGACAAGCTTGAAAGCTGGTGCCAGGTTACATGGGAAATTCTGGTACAAATGCCATATGTACCCAGAAATTTGTGATTCAAGATGTGAATTTGTGATGTTTCATGTGGCATTCATAAGAGTGCTCCTTAGAAACAAACTGACCTTTCCTGAATGCCCTTCTGCTGTAATAAAACATCAGATCCATTGTGCAGAACAAGGAGGCTGTCTGTTGGGTTTTATTTTTTTATTATTATTTTTAAATATATTTTCTCTTTAAAGCTGACTAAGATCTGCAAAAAGTAAAAAAAAAAAAAAAAAAAGCATATTTTCCAGCCGCCCAAGGCCTACACACACACTGGTGACTTGCCTAAGAACAGAAGCAATCTGATAACTGAAAGAGATCAGATAATTATAGGATATACTCATAATATCACATCCTCCTTTATTTCTTTCTTCCCCTAACAATATTTATCCTCTTCCAGATGTTCACACAGAATATGGTTATGCTTAAATCTGGTTGTGCACTGGACTAATCTCTTGACTATAGATTTTTATGATACATGGCACTGGGACAGAATTACCAGATGTGCATGTATCAAAGAACACAAATTAATAAGTCATCTGTTTGATTAGAGTGTGGGGACCAGGGTTACTCAATACTTCCACACTGCAGCTGGGTAGGAGCAAGTCTGGAAAACTGAAAGCTGCAGAACTAAGTGGAAGAAAAAATATCATTGCTGGAGCATTGCAATAAACTTCAGTGTGCTTCTTGCACTGTCAAGACAGTTCAAGGTTGTCTGAATTTTGCGAAGAGGATAAACGAAAAGGTTAATTACTATGTCAAGAATGGTAATTTATATTGGGACATAAGACTGCAGAGACATACACTGTCCATCTGAAGAGCTATGCCTATTGGACATAGGGGTGCATGATAAATAATGCACGATTTAACTTAGGGAGAAAAACAAAAAAAGCAAGGAGAGACTTATAGTACAGGTCATATGGAGAGGTGTGCCAAACGCCCTAATCATAGGGTTAGCACAATCAGAGGAATAAGGGTAACAATAAGTAAAGTATTTGGGGAATGAGAGGTTGTCCCTTTAGCCCAGAGCCAACCAGTAAGCTTTGAGCTGCTGGAAATATGGACACAGATATTTTTCCACTTTTAAGGACCATGTCTTTTAACATTTTATCCAAGGCAGTTCTTATCTGGACAGAGGATTCTGCATATGTTTTGGATGTCATGGTAGAGGTGGAAATCCTGTACTGATGCATTCAGTGTAATTAAGAACCACAGATTCTTTCTGCAGAGCATACTAATAAATGTGTTGTTACATATAGGATTATAAATAAAAGCTGTGATTTGAGATTTAATCCCATAGCTATATTGGTAACTCCTACCTGTGTAACAGTCACTGCAATGCTGATCTTGTTGCAACAGCAGAACACAGTTTTTGCTCTGTGGCAGGACACTGTGAAACTTTTTTCTTACTTTGAGTAATTAATAAAATATTACAGATGTAGAAATCCTAATTCTCAGGCAATACTGTTTTCAGTTTAAAGCAGGAAAGTGAACTCAGATAACCATCTGAATGTGGCGTGGACAGTTGATTTCATATGTTAGAGCTCCTACAGTGTTAAAACAATTCAGAGAATACATTAATGCTCCAGTCACATGACCCTTTTGCACAGAAGTAATTCTATCTCTTTTTGATGCTGCGTAAAGGCTAGATTTATTTATTCATTTTTCAACTGACAATGTTTTCTGATCTTTGAATGCTGGACTTCAGCATGTGATAGTGGACTGATAATTATTTTCAAACTGAAGAGGTCAAAATGCTTATGCGTATTATGATACTAGCTGCAAACCGCAGATTAAAAAAAAAAAGCTTTTGTCTTGGAATGAGTTGGTGTGTTTTGCAAAGGAAGAACATTATACAATAACTGCTCATTTCAGAAGTAATTAACCTTCTTATGCCATTTGCATTATTAATGTACTAGAATTATCATAATGTCCTAATGTATCTGAATTTCTATTAATGTTTTCTCTGCTAAATAAATAAAAGTGAATCAAGTAAAGAGATGACATTTGTTTTAATTGTTCATCAGGATTCTTTTTTTTCCCCTCATTCAAAGCCCTGATAGTTTGTTAAATAGAAACTCTTAAATGGATGGCATTTCATGATAGGTTTTGAACCTAATTATATCAAATGTCATAGCATTATTTATTTAAAAGGCTTTTCGAGATTACTGAACAAAGGAAAACATGTGTTTTCCTTTTAAAATGTTTACATTTATCTGGTCTTTTAATTTCTGTTCAGCATGTCCAAAAGTGGCTTTGAACAAGCTTACTTCTAGAATGCTTAAAAGCGTGTCCTTTAAAGGTGGTTAGTCTTGTAACTGTGTTCAGTTTCTTTGATGAAAAGATCTCTTAGACCTGGGATCTGAGTACCACTGTGCTTATTCTGAAAACTTTGGTATGGTTTGCAAGTCTTGATTAGAATGAATGTCACAAAAGAAGTTATGACCACAGTAGTCTATGGAATTCAACGGGTTTGTCTTTAATTAGAAGACTCCAGCTGAATAGAAAAATCTAGACTTTCTGTAAAGCATGTATACCGTGGAGGGAAGAAACACATTCTCAGTATATTAGTATGTTCATTGACTATAACCTGGGACTTCTACAGCTTTGTAGAGTATCAAGAGGGTGGGAGAAGACCCTAAGGACTTCTGAGCATGTAGAAATAGCAAGACTGCTGCATCAACAGAATTGTGTGACAGGAGCAAGTAGAAGTAGATCTGATTTAATTGTCTTTTGTTCCAAAGTATTTGAATTACTCTCTCAAGAATTGAGGTATTCAACTATGATTTAAGAAAAACTAGGAAAAAATGAGAGAAATTATGATTCAATTTTTTAATCTATTTTCCAGAGTTTTTAACTGAAAACAGGAAGTATTTTGTTATAAGAAGCTAAACTTAATGATTGAAAAACTACTGAAAATACAATGCAAAAATTGTTTTAACAACAACAACAAAAAAAAAAGAAAGCAATATCGATTTAAATTAATTTTTCTATAGAAAATAACAGTGGATTAGTGATATAATCACTGTCCATTGAAGACAATGATAAAGACTTCACCTAGCTCTACTGGCACTACCTAATGTGTAATTTCTTATGAATCCCTGGGGTTTTCACAGGAGGTAAGCAAAGAGAATTCAGGTGTTTTTAATCATTCTATAATGTCTGGCTCTGAATTTCCCTCTGGAAAAGCTCAATTAACTCTAAAACATAGAAGCCCTGCTTTTAACTTTTTTTTTTCTTTTTCCTTTTTTTTTTTTTTTTTTAATGTGGGTTTCTTGTACCATTAGAGAAGCATTTTACTGCATGACCAGACTTCTCTTTTGGACACCATGGCATTTAATGAACCCTGGACAATATGTCTGACTTAAACAAAAACCCCAACAAATTGTGAGGCTTCCATCTTCAGATCTATTAGACTATTAGAGTTCAATCCAGCTCATTTTTTATTTATTGTTTTATCCCCAGAGTATCTTTGGAGAGCAAGTCACTAACTGATTTTTCTCAGATTCTTTGTCAAATTCACACATTAAAATCTGACAAGTTTCACTGATTCATACTTAGTTAAGTCACCCTTTCAGAATGATATGTGTTATGCCACTGTAGACCAATGCAGTTGTGGTAAGCTACAAACATTTAATGGTGACAGCTGGACAAAATAATGCATTTTTTTCTTAATATTTTATGAGTCCTTGCTTGCTTTGAGATCTGAATGCTTGCTTTATTTCTCAAACTAGAGATTGTAAAAAGCGTGTTTGAGATCATATTTTTCAGCATTTTTAGTTTGTGCAGAATATTTAACTTGCTACTGAGAAATACAACTCGGACAGGCTCGCAGCTGTAGGGAGCCTAACAGAGAAATGGACATGGAGGTGTATGTTTAACTTTTAGTTTTAACATTAATGATAAGAAGTAAGTCAAATAGAATTCAGATGTCCAATCTGTTACATTGCTGAAAGTATTTTAACCATAGTAAGTGAATGCATCAGAACATTTTATTTTTAAAATTCTGAGTATTTCCATTTTTAGTTGGCATGCTGCATAAAAGTTATTTTTTCTACAATTCTCTAGTCTTTCAAATTTTGAGCAAAAGTTACACCCCAAAAGATCCGAACGAGAAAAACTGGTGCTTTTTGTTGCCAGGTTTGAGTTCTGGGAAAAAGATGCCAGGATTCTTAAATAACCTCAGATACCCTTTGCCTTTCAGCTCTAAACACTTGCATATAAAAATGTTGAACTTTTCACCAGGGGAGAGGTTCTCTTTCCAGCTCTGTCTCGTAACTCTGCTGTGGTTGGGTGATAATAGGGCTGGCATATTTCTAAAATACAATTCAAAGCTACACATGTTGACAGCCATCATAACAGTCATTGGTATCAGTTTAAATCTCTGGTTAGGAACAAACAAATTGTTGCGGGCTGGGGGGGATGTTATTTGAACTCTTGTTAATTATTGCTTAAAGGGTTCTGCAAAGATCAGTGATTGTTTCCCTGCTTTTCTTCCCAAACTTCTCCAGTAACCTTTTAATTTCATACCTTTACCCTTTTACAGATCACACCAGAACCAAATGTCTGCTCTATACTTAGAACAGCTGTTCTTATAGTGTTTTTACCTCATCTATAACAAGATGACAATTGTCTTCTAAAACAATTATTAATTAGCCTGCATGTGTTGCAAGTAGCCTACAGATCTGTTCTTCAATATACTGCTAGCTTTACAGGCAGACTTTAGAGTGTCTAGGGTTAAAGATAATTTATATATCATGGTAGTCTGAATGGATGTAAATTGAGTTTAGCCACTTACTGCTGCATTCTGTAGGTTAGTATTGAGAGAACATAGAGAAATAATGGCACTTTACACTTCCCCCTACTCTTCTTGAAGAAGAAATAATATCTGCAGGGAGAAAGCAATGGTTGGGGTATCCCAAAGCCTGCTGATCTCAAAGGATATACCAAACATTTGTTAAAGGATGCATGCTTTGCTAATTTATGAAGATGACCAGGGACCACTAAAATGTACACTTAATTATGCATCATTCCTGCTGCCTTGACCTCTTACCCACAATTTTGGATCTAGCTTCAAGCTGCCTGTGACAATTTGTCCAACCTTTTGTAGGGCTAGCTTTACAGTTTAAAGATGTCAACAGAGAAATAGAGAGAGGCAGGAAATATATCTCTTTGTGAACAGGCCAGTAGTCAATATATCTGACCGATACACTTGTGACCACGGCATAATTCTGCAGAACATTTGATGTTGGGTTTGTTAGACCTCCAATGGAGAGAGCCATAGGAAAAGAACTTGCAGGCTTTTTTTTTTGCCTCCTGTGCTTGTGCCCTTTCTCCTTCAAAGCAGACTGGCAACTGGAGAAGAACATAAAGAATCTGAGATTTTTATTTTATATTTCTCCAGTCACGACTGCAATGGCAAATGCTTGGACTTAAATAATTTTTTTTTATATATTTTGATGGCAGCTATCATAAGAACAAAAGGCTAAAATATCACATTAAAAGAGAGAACTGAAGAACTGACCGTGTCCTGAACTTTAAAAACACCCCAGTTCTTTAGATTGCCTGAAAACATTTCAGACCCTTCCAACACCATTCATAAATCCCAACATCTCCACTTATCTATAAGGTAAATGAAACTGCTTCTTAACTTACTATATCACATCATTTTCTTTCCCTGAAATCCAATTATTTTCAGATTTACAATGAGCAAAGTAGCTGTGTAATATCTGAAACATTACAAGTATTTCTAAATAACAGTTTTCTAAGGGTTGTAGATAACAATGTTATTTCTGACTTAGCAGACCTGAGATGGGAGTTCTAAGAACTCATATCAGAATACTTTTAGATCAACATTTTTAATTCTGAACCTTATGTGCAGATAGACTGTCTTTCAGAATCAGGACTTTTGAGAATTATTGTAAAAGGGGTAACATGAATGACGAATAAAAGAAACAGTACAGAATAAAGCCAAACAATTTTTGTTTGGTTGAATTCTTTTTTTCAATAATAAATAAGGTGAAATCTCCATAATCTGGGATGCCTGTTGTTAATGAAAGACTTGAGGTAGATTATATTTTTGAAGAACTTGAATAGCAGGGCACTTAGTCAACACATACCACTTTAGGATTTAAATTATCAAGGATGAAACAATGAGGATTATTTTCGCACTGGAGTTTATCATCACACCAGTAGTATGAAATGTATACTTTAAAGGTAAAAGCACCACTAATGAAACGTTGATATCATTCTGATTCATTAGGGATGACTACAGTTGTCACTAAGGAACCTTCCATTATATTCTGGGCATTAGAGCTTTTTTTTTTTTTTTGCTTTTTTTTTTTCCTGCTTTATACAGATCTGTTTATTACTCCCCAGTTTTCTCCCTACTCTAAATCTGAATGGATTCCATGCCATCCTCTTCCATTTTCACACATCCAAATAAGTTTTGTCAAAGACTGTAGCAGGACAAACATAAAATCGAACTTCAGTTGAATCCCAAGTTTTGTCCATGAAGACTCAAGTGAAAGAGCATTGCTCTAGGAGCATTATAAGTGTCTTTTAGTCAAATTGAGAAAAAAGACATACATGTGTTATCTATCAATCTAATAGTATTTAGCCTAATCTAATTTAGGAAAAGATACAATGCCGAAGAAAGAAAGGACATCTCCATTGATTCTGAATCTCCAGGAAGCATTGATTTAGAAAAATATGTAATTTTCTGTCATCAGATTTGGGGATAAAGGTCTGAACCATTCTTTGTAAATCACTGTAGGTGTATTACTTTATGAATTGCAATTGTTTGCTTAAAAACAGATGGTGCTCTGAGATTTCCAGAAGGTGTAACGTGAATCTAAAATATTTATTTTCCTTGTACAGATAAACTAGGCTAGTATATCTGAAAGGCACTCTTTCTATTCCAGTTTCAAGAGTGAGAACATCACATATATGTTATGGGTTTGTGCAGGCTTACTGTTCAGTGACAGAGATGTTCTTGCTTCTCATTCTCAAAATAAAGATAATGAGGGTAGAAAACTGTAAAAGGATGATTCCTTTCTTTCACCCCCTGGCAGATCCATATATTTCAAGATACCTGGTTACTGAGACATGAAGATACCCCTCAGAATATGCAGAAAGGTTTGACAGTTTGTTTTTCCTAAGCAGAGCAGCAGAATAAAGAAAATGGCTAATTAAATGTAGATTTCTTGACCAGACCACTCATCCCTTGTTGTCTTCAGGGAATGCCTGTAGAATTGGTAGATTTAGCATGTTTATGCTGCAGGACTATGGAACCAGCATTTTCCTGTCAATAGCAATAAGTCAGTAACTTTGTCTGCCAGCTACTGTAGCAAAGCTGTACCAAAGGGGAGAGGACATTGAAAGTGTAGTCTCCAGAGTCTGAATCATTTCATATTATTTGTTTGTGTTGTTCTTGGCCATCCTCAGGAGTTTTATTTCAGTCCCTAAAGAGGTGGGTTGGGGTAACCAGCAACCTCTCCTCCCCAAATAAATGTTCTGTTCTATGAATAATGTGACTTAAAATATCAGGAAAAAAAGGTTGTTTTTTTATTCACTTCATTTTTTACATTATGGACACGAGCTGCATTTGGGAACATAGCTTTGAATTTATGGTAGTGAAATTAAAGCTGTCATGTTTTAAATGTGTGCAGATCTCTGAGCTGATGGATTGCTAACATATTTGCATATAATGAATATGAGATTACATAGATAATGCTAAGTATTTCCAGTTCTAGGCTGATAGTTCTTCCCACTCTATTCTTCACTTTTCTTGTCTCTCTTCCCATGGAGAGTAAAAAATAGTGTTTTTGTTGTTGTTGTTGTTCGTTTTTTTTTTTTTTTTAAACAGACAAAAAACCAACAAACCCTCACATTTCCATGTGATGGTTCAGAATAAAGGGAACATTAACTTTTAAATATTACTCTTAAGTTATTTTCTGTTTTCCTCAAAGGGAAGAATGAAATTCTACTCCAATAGTGCATAACATTTTCTACCTTGTGTGCAATGGGAGAAGAAATGGCCCAGAAGTCATCAAACTTTTTCTTTGACAGTCTATTAAGCTTCATTTCCTGTTTGAAATCTTAGCTAATTGTGTAATTTATAAAAAAAAAAAAAAAAAAAAAAGAGGTAAACTAAAGTTTGACTACCATATGCTAAAGAAGCTTTGTTTCTTTCATGCTTTTAATATCACGTGGTGATATAATATAAGTTATGTGTTTGCAAGGAGAAAGATGGCTAAACCTTTATTTTGCTTGCCAATGCACTGTATTTTAGGCCTGCCAGGAGATATTTTGATTGCATTGAACAAATATGAACAATTTAAACTACGGGTTTCCTATTTGCTTGTGGTCCCCATTTTCTGGTCTGTTACTTTTTTGGCAATGTTCAGCAGCATCCCACAGGCGAGAACAGCACTGGTGTTTCTCAGCAATGTTTCTGTTGGTTTAGTGCTGCTCTGTAGCTTCCTTCCATGCACTGACAAATATTGTCAGGTCAGCTTCAAAGCTGAGTCAGACTGATTTTGTGGTCTATAAATCAGGTACAGATTTTCACCACCTTAGGAAGTTCTGTCTGGAAAGCTGTTTGGATGGATGGCTGTTCAACAGAAGACTGACATAGCTCACACAACAGAAGGAGAAAAGAGCTGACTCCTGACAATGTATCTTTCTGCTAAATGATCTTTTGCTAAAGTGAACTATACACAAGAGAATTGTTTCAATTTCTGTCCACATTAGACTTTCTGTGCATAAGTTACTTGCAATTGTAATGAGGATGTCTGTTTATCTTAGCTCTCATACCATAGCTCTCTGTTATCCTATTACATATTTCCACTGATTCCAAACGGTGCTTGTTGTGAGCCCTCAAATGTTAAACATGTTTCTGACATGTTGTAACATAGCTACCCTCAAGAGCTGAGACAGTCTGAGCATTTCAGTATCTCAGATGATCAGAGACTTTATTTTTGCAGAGATATTCAATAAGAACGGTGTTGAAAATCACTCATCCTTAGTACAGCAACAGCATTTTACTGACAGTGTATAAACAGATACGACACAGGCTCAAACCATTTTGAAAATACTTGTGGTCTGAATGTTTGAGCTCAGAGGGGATCAGTAATGAGGTACTTTATAAAGGAGAGGCAAACAAACACGCTACACATTTGCGTTCTTCCCCTAGCTATTGATCGTGTGGATTTTTCAAGTGTGCACTAAAAATTATTTTCTGCTGACTCATAACTGCTGTCACACAACATTAACTAACCAAACCTGGCAAGCAGCTATTATATGGAGGTGGGGGCACAAATAAATTTGTACCAGTTCTGTCAGAGGAATTCCTTACAAATATAGCACTGCACTTATTTTTTCAGACTAGCTAGACTGCCACAGAATGGAAGGAATAGAGGTCAAGGTGCTTCTCTTTTTTTTTTTTTTTTTTGGCTACCGTTCTTTTTCTTTTCTTTTTGCTTTCTTCTATCCTTTTGTCTCACCACAAATCAATATGGAATGAGATTGGCTTGCTGGACAGCAAGCTGGTACCTGATGAAAACAAATTTGATGAGACTGGATAGCAAAAAATTGAATGAAATCTTACATGGAGAAAATAGTTAAAGGATATTAACCATGTTGTTAGACCTCCTCAAAGAAAACATTTGAAAAAATCTTCATGGCTTTCAGTATCCAGCAAGTTACTCAGTAAAATATAGAGGATTATTTTTAAAAACAAATACTATAGAAAAAATATTATTTTGCCTTTGCATTATATAAAAGCATACAATTGTTAGTGGTGGAACAGTATTTACTGCATTCAGCTTCTACATTAAAAGAGTTGTCATATTCATGTCATAAATAAAACACCCACCTACTCAGCCTTAAATACCCACAGGCCCACTTTTCAGTGACTGATGACGTGCTCTATCTGCGTGACTACACTAAAGTGAGGTTTATTGTGTGTCATAATAATGCATATCAAAGATGTATATCATGAAAGCATAAGGGGATCTGTGATGTGTATCGTTCTCTGCAGTATTCCCAAGCCTGAGGGATTAGTTGATGTAAACTGTGCAGGGTCTACACCGTTTGTGGATGAGTTAGTGAAAAGACAGCACAAATGAGAGCATCCAATATGAAATAGAGAAAAATGATTCAAGGCTATACTGACTTGCAAAATGAACTGTGCCAGTTTGCACTGTTGTAAGTTCTTCTTTCCTTTATGGAATTTCTTTCTTCCCTGATAACGAATTTTCTGAGTGACAGACTCATGCTTGCATAGCAAAAAGCTAACATTTGTATCGCCCAGTTTGACCTCCACTCTATCACTGGCCATTTATGTTTCACCTAGCCGTTTTGAGAACTTCTTTAAATATATTTTCTTCATCTTGTCTCAAATCTATATTATTTGTTTAAATAATTTAACTGTGGAGACAGGGGGATTGAAAAATGACCATCACAGCTGGTGTTCTTTAACGTGCTTGGAAACAACTACTGAATGAAGCAAGCTGCTGAGCTGGATGTCCTGCCAAATAACCCCAAACACTGAGTAGGTGAGCTGGGTCCTCAGCAGAAGATAAGCATTAAAATGTTCATGTATTATTCACAACTCCAGAATATTCCAAATCTGAAAATTTGTAGTTAGCCTCTTCTCACAGAATTCCTGTGTCATGAGCTAGATGCGATTTAAACATTTTAGTGGCAATTTATCCATCACTTATGGTGATTTAAGCAGAATTCTTTACAGCTCTACCACAGATTTCTAAAATATATAAACAGTGTTTAATCCATGAGGCCATTTGTAAAGAAAAAAATAATTTATGTTCAATAAACAAAAAATCACTCATTATTTATAAAAGTCATCCTAATTTCATAGAACAATGACAGTAAAATCAGAACAATGTGCTCCTATTTACAATGGAATTTTTATAAACCCTTTTCCTGCTAAGTCATATATGATGGGATTTTTAGCTGTTTCACCAGAACTTGTAGAATGCAGGCTGCTCAGAATAGCGAGTGACTTCCTCCTAATTCAGTAAGCTGTTCAACCATAGAGCATTGACAACTGCCTTTGTGAAATCCACTATGAATTGACTTGTGAAAGTCAATTAGAATTCAGTGTTTGGTTAGAGATTCTTATGCACACAACATGCATACGCCAAGTCAGTCAGATTCTCTCAACACAGACACGTGTAGATTTATTTTACCTGCAATTTGTTTATTTACCCTATCGTGGAGTGAAATCCTTGCAATGGTTAATCCATTGTCCTTCAGCACTAGAGGTGCTGAAGCCCCCCTAGAGGTACTCAGCCCTCTGCTGCTGCTTTTCATCAGCAAGCAGAATTCCTGCCTATAGATAATTGTATCACAATGTGCAGTAAATCCATAGTGGCAGAAGTAGTCTAGACCCAGCTCAGTACTTCTATTTTCCTTCTTACTGAGCAATGAAGAATTGATTCCTCCACCCCTCGTTACCACCAGTCCTTCGAAGTCAGATATTGCCAATCCATGTCAAAATGGCTGGAGGCTTTTAGGGGCACACAATGATCACAACACAGCTGCCACAGGTTTCATCAATGCAAGCAGAGGGTATAAGGATTTTTGTTGTATGATAAGTAGTTTAACTATCACAGTGTAGAGCACAAAAAAAAAAAAAAAAAAAAAGTGACAATCTAGATTGTCTTAGATAAGAGAAAAAAAAAAAAGATGGATTGCATCATTTAGCTATCATGAGGCCAGAAAATTAAAAATAAGCAAACAATAATACAAACTGATTCCAAGCATTTCTTTTCAGGATATGTGCTTAACAAGCTGTGAGACTATATGTTTTCAGGCTATTCAAGCCTTGTTTTATTCTCTAGACTGCTCTGTAGCTCTGTTTCCCTGCTCCTTCTGTTTCTTCGATCCCATTTTTCCCTTCAGCATGGCAGATGAAATTGTTTGCAGCATGCTTTGAAGTCACTACTGTCACAAACCTTGTTTCTTTTGCTTTTGCACTTTGGAAATAGAAATGTGGCCCTTTCCACCACTATTACCAAACAAAATCAGCCAACTGTTTCTGACTGGTGTCCCCAACTGCTTGGTGCTGGGGAGCAGCAAAGGCAACCTCCCAGCCAGGGCCATGTTACCACCTGGCCTGGGAGTGTGGCGAGCAGGCACCTCTGCTGGGGACAGGCCCTGGTCTGGATCATACTGCCTGGTCTGCTAACTAGTGACTGGGAGAAGACTTCTTCCAGTGCCACAGTAGTACTTCTGAAAGTGTACCGCAGCCAAATTTTTACTAAATGTAGGGTTTAATACTTTCACTAATATACTAATGATATTTTTGAAAAATCCTTCTTTTTCTGGTGTCCCCACCTCCTTTTGAGTCTGGCTCAGAATGCAGTTAGAAATGCTGAATTATATATTTTAATAAGATCTCAATACATGATACCTAGCCACAGAAATATGAATTGTGTTCTCTTGATACAGAGCCTGATTTTGTATAGCCTCCATTACGGTGCAAATACTTTTCATTTCTGCTGTGTTGATACTCTTGTCAATATCTCTCTTAATTTTCTCTGACACTCTTCACACAGAAAAGCTTTTCTTGTGTCTTTGATTTACCTCTACAAACTGTCGTACATGACTTCAGGTGACTGAATTTGCCCTATTTCTCCCTTTATTTTCTGAGAAGAAAACTTCAACATTACAAGCATTTAACACATAAAAACAAAACAAAACAAAAACACAAGATTTCCACGTAACAGAAGTATGAGTAAACAATGCTGCTGCCCATTCTGCTCTCCTTTTACAGAATCACTTTTTAAAATGCCTGAGGCTAGAGGGGACCTCTGGAGAGACCTGGCCCAACTCCTGCTGCACCAAGGCCACCCAGAACAGGGGTGCCCAGGACCATGTTCAGGCAGCTTCGGAAGATCTCCAAGGAGAAGACTGTACGACCTCTGAGCAGCCTGTGCCAGGGCTCAGTCACCTGCACAACAAAGGATTGCAGCCTTACTTGTCAGTATTATAAATAGATGAGCACATTTCTGGCCAGTATGTTGTTGCTCTCTGGGCAGTAATATTATGCTTTAACTAACAAAAAAATGAGCATTTATTCACATAGCTACACAAAAGTGTCAGTTTATTACTTTCACAATGGAAATCGCAAAACCTAATATAGAAAGTGAAGAAATCTGGGTATATGTACCATGCTTGTGCCTGATTGTGTCTCTGCTGTCTTGTAGCCACCACCACTGCCAATAAAATTCAAAAGATAAATTGCAAGATGGTAGATAATAACATTCATCTAGCTCATCAAGCATCTTCATATGGAATTTGGTTTCCTTTTTTTAATAAAAAAAAAAAAAAAAAAGTCTTCCCCAGGTGTGTAGGAACCACGTATCATTTTTATAGATAAAAATCTTTTGGGGAGGAAGCTGTCTAGAGGCAGAATTTCAGTTATATACTCTAGTGCACATTCATATTTGTTAGGTGCTTAAGTGCAGCTCTGTATCTCGTGTCATTATTTTGAATGCATGGGCACCACAGTGCAGAAGCAGAGCTGGTGCAAAGGAAGCATTTATATCTTGTGCAAATGTTCCTGTGTGGCAAATGTACAGTCTCAAGGTCACAGCTTCATTCAGTGGGTTGAGAAGGAGTCTGGCTACCGAACCTGGACAAGCAGGACTAGATTTTAAGAAGGTTTTTGCTATGCTCACGGTTATCTCAGAGATAGAGAAGTAGGCTGGCTTGCAGAAGAGGAATAACACGGGTAAATTTCTCCTCTTTTACTTCTCAGCAAAACCAACCAAACAAACAAAAAAGCAAACCAAAACAACAAAAAACTACCATCACAACTCACAGACTAAAGGAATTTAAGAAGAAAACTCTAATTCTAGAAATTGTTTCTTCAAGCATGTGCTGTGCCCTGGGACAGAGAGGACCTGATTAGGAGTGTGGGGTGCTAGCTGGAGGTGACAAAAGGAGATGAGGGGCAGCTAGGGCCGGCTGGTCCTGGGAGTGTGGGGTGCATCTTATTAACAGGCTTTTTGAGGAGTCTGTAGCTGTCAGCTCTTCTAATCTGTTAAGTGAAGGTTTTAAGAGGCATGGATATTGGTACTACTTGTTTTCCTCCTGGAGAAGATAGAGAAGTTGCAGAAGAGTATTGAGCTGTCCTTACCTGGGAGGCAATGCACTTCCATGCCTGTCTCAGGCACTGGCTGTATAACCTGGAGCCACTCTAGTGCTGGTGTGGCTGGAATAACTGCAGTGCAGTGTTAACAGCCACAGGAAAACAGAGCTGTACTTGCTGCTGCCCTTTGCTGTGTATGGAAAGTAGCAGGTAGGAGCATCAGTGATCTGTTGTGTTTGAATTTATTAGTGTTTAAGGTTATACTAAGTATTGGGCATGTGCTGAGATGCAATTTGTAATTTTTCTTCTTCCCAAAAATATATATAAATGCCATTAACCTGTCCCCTGTGTATTTTTTCTAACTTCCTAATTTACTGCAGTGGTTTTACAGGGTCCTTTTATTATTACAATGCCTAGGTGTAGGGGGAGAAGTTATATCTCGTTCTTTGGTAATGAAACCACTCTCTGTAGTCTGGTGACAGCTGAATCAGCTTCTCTTCTTATATAGGAATATATTTTTGTTATGATGGCTTCCACCCACCCCCACCCCATTCTTTTCTTTCTCTTTTTTTTTGGCAAGCTTTTCTCAGGTGCTTCTTTTAGTAGGAAAGGAACATGCAGCTGAAAGCATAAAACTCAGAATAGATGTGACCTATAATCAATATTTTCTTCTTCCTATTTCCTAAAAATGTTTTTTCCTGGACGCTGCATGCTGCCACTTTCTTGATGCTCTCTGGCTGCCTTGAATGCTGCTGGCTACGAAGGGAGTCCCTGATATGTCTGTAGCTCTCTCTTCAGGTGGGCAGTGCTGGAGAGGAGGTGAGTCTGGGGATGGAGACCTGGAAGCTGTTCCAGGAAGTGAATCTTATTGGATTTATGAGAAGTGGGATGAAGACATGCAAGCCAGGATGGTGAACTCGAATGTGCAAGTCATTTTCCCTCATCAGCTTACAAAGATTATAATCCCCTCTTATCTGTCTTTGAATCCTTTATCCTTGCCACACTTCTTTGCCATGCTTCCTATTGTCATCTTCCAATTTTTCTTCCTGTCTTCCATGTTCATAGTCTTTCTGTAACTTAATATCTCTTCTACTAGTTTAAAATTATTTGGAAAAGCTGTAATATTTCTTTTCCTATTGTTCTTCTGCACTTCTGAACTGAAATATTCTCCAGGCTGTCAGGAGCCCGCACCTGCCTTGGATAGGGAGATGCCCACCTGTTAATTAACATCAGCATCTCACTTGGTGCAGGTTGTTAATGCCTGTGGAGGTGGGAAGTCCTCTGGTTGCCTGGCTGAGGGCTTGGGGATGTGAAACTTGGAGGTACTATGGTGAGAGAATGGGTAGGGAGGGAGCATAAGTCTTTCAGCCAGGGGTGGGGGGGTGTTTAACTGGCCTAGGTGCTGGTGGAAACACCAAGAGCTCTTGCCTCTGACCTCCCTTGTGCTCTGCACTGTTGTCAAGTAACTGTCACCACCTGCAGGTGTCCTAACAACTGAAACATCTAGCCCTTAGCTGCTGGTGTGCATCTTCAGGACGCCTTTCAACCACAAGCTTTCACCTTCCCGAGTTGCATTTGAGGTTCTAATGCTACAGAAAACAGGACTTGTCCCAACTAAAATTAATTCATTCCTTTTGATTTTTTTTTTTTGTTTGATTACAAACCTAGTTATTTAACAAAAAGCCTGGATAGTCTGATTGTAATGTTAAAGCTTGCAAAAGCTTGAATTTAAAAAGTGTATGGTGTCTCAGGAAGAAATGTGTTCCTTTGAGAGTGTGTCTCTGATGGAGATAAATGTTGGATTTGGAAAATGTTCTTCTGTTGGAAAATGTTGCATTTAGGACAGCAACTACATAGTCTTGTTTTATAGTTACATGTGCAGGTTTCATAAAAGATGTGATCAAGTGTATTTAATACAGTCTCCCCCTATTCTGTTTAGAAACTGTCTCAAAAATATCCAAGAGCAATTACTGTCCTCATGACCACAAGTAAGTACGTTGCTGCTGGTTAAGAACAGAAACCCAAGGATGTAGCCCTGCTTAATACGTCTTATGATCTGTAAAAGAAATTGTTCTTTGCTTTTCAGATGGCTAACTTATCTCTTTACTTGGTGTTAAAAGACACTTTCAGGAGCATTTCCCTGCTGCTTCTCCATTGCTCTCCCCTTTAAAAAGACAGACACGGAGCATCTGTTTTGACAGAAACATTCTCCCTTGCATTTTTGAATCTACAGCTAATACTGTATTGTTCTAAAATTAGGCTTACAAAAATTTTGTAGTCCTTCTCATTTTATACTTTAAACTTTATGTTGGGGAGGGTGGGAAAGGTCTGGTAAGGTTTATTTCTTGTAGGCCTCTTAAATTTGCTGCCCCCTGTATTTGAGCCTGCAAAATCCTAAATCACAGTAACGGGATGCCTGGAATGGGCACTGGTGGAGAAGAAGAAAAATACAGCTGATAGAGGTAGTATCTGCTATTTCTAGTTCCTGACAGCCCAGGAGTTTTCTTTTCCTTATTACCCAAGGACCGTTCTCATTGTTTCTTTCTTTTCTACTTGCAGCTATCAGTTCTGTGATGACTTAGAAACAAAAATACAAAGTAATGATATCCAGGCTGGATGGACATTACTAAAATTAGATAGCAATTTGACAGGAAACTCATCTGCATGATTGCCCTTCTCTGCAGTAGAAGATCGTAGTAGCATGATTGCAGTCATTTCTGTTGGTCAGTGTTGTTAGCATTAATGAAACTACCTATGGGGCAAGCCAGGCTTTAAGCAAGGTTTTCTCTGGAACTCAGAGAAACAAGAGAAGAAATAGTCTCCATGATATTTTGCTATAGCAGTTTCACATGCTATTGGTGGCATGCAACACAACCAGATTTCATATTTGGTTTTAGCTTGTGGTGCTATCTTCAGGGTTTGTTAGTTGAGAGCTACCTCTACAGAAAGCTAACTTCTATTACTTCCCACTTAATCCTTCCTGTAAAATAAAAATCATCTTCCTATTCTCTTGCAGTTAATTGCTTAAGTACTTGCATTTTTATCTCTGATCTGAAGATTCACTGTCAAGTGATACTAAATAGACCTTAGCTCTGTTAATTCTGTAGTCAAGATACCTAAATGGTACGATAGCTATATATAAAAGAGCATATGTTTGGTTGGTGCTGTCTAGAACAAAGACAGTGTTCTTCTTTATAGAAAATACAGTTAAAATTGGTCATGGTATTCACCCTTCCTGTCATTAAGCCAGCTGATCTAAATCTCTGTTCAGGAGGGATACTGCTCATAGGCTGATAAGGTGACAGCGCTTGTGTTTCTTTGGCTTTATCTAGAAGCCCTTAGCGAGCTCTGTATTTGAGCTAGAATTCGTGACATCTTCCAAGCTTTTTCTTTTATTTTTCTTTTCTTTCCTATTAAGAAAAATTAATTGCTCAAGTCCTTGAAATGTTTACTTTTCATCATTGTGGAAGATACTGGGGGATGCACTCCTAATCCCTTAGGTAGTATTTGCTTTATTATTGCACTGTAGTGAGATAGGGTCACTCTGTGTTACAAGTAATAACAGAATATAAATTAAGGCAACAATAACTGCAAGAGCAGAAGATAAAAAATAAACTTGGGAATTAATCTAGTAATTGATGGGCATTTTATATATTTATAAAATGCTTGTGACTATGCTTAAATATACCTTTATTCTGATCAACCAAGAAAGTGTTTTCAAATATTAAGCATATATGATTCACCTGGGATGAAAAAAAAAAAGGGAAGAATTTCATGCTTTCAGTGATAAGGTTGAAAAACCTGAATGGACTACTAACTGTATCTTGCAGTGGCCATGAGATGGTTAATTAGAATGCAATAAAAGCACAAATGGTGGTCCAAACTAGGTGTTTCTGCGTAGTTCTTTAGTTTTCTTTCTGAACCATTCCATGTCCTCAGTAAATCTCTGGATCGTCTTCATGGATATATCTGAATGACTGATCATAGGAAATGTCTCATGAGCTATCGCAACTTAGAAACTTGAGGTTATGAACTGATAACTCAAGTAGACTATGGTGAGTGTTCGACGTGGTCTCTGGCAAACTCCAGTCACTGAAAGACAGCTCTTGAAACCCAATATTGCCTCTCAAAGGCACATTACAGGAGAATGAGGAACTAGCCCTGTCTCCAACAAGCTTGTTTCCTGGATGTCATATTTGGTAGTTATTTTCTTCTGGTCTTACCGGTAACCAGGCCAATGACTTCTAATCGTTTTTGTTTAGTTGTTGTTTGAATGTATGGCCAGTTGTCCTGACAGATGGCTGCGACCTCGCTGTATTACCCTTAGTTCCTGCCAAGCTCAGCTTTATGGGAGCCTGAGCCATACGTGAATGCTGCTGTGTGTTGAAAGAAGTATTAACATGAAAGGAAAATGATCACAGATGAAAGCCTGATATATCATGATATACAAGTGTTTAATATAGTACTCTGAAGTCAAATATAACATTATCATTTAAGTACGTGCAAGGGAGCATATTCTACTTCTGCAGTATAAAAGCTTTGGGATTAAATTGATTTGAATAAATTAAAGGCAAATGCAGTCTGGGGTGATGTTATCATATTGAAACGCCTAGTATGCATTCTGCAGCAGATACTGTGTTGATGTTGACTGATAATTCTAGTAAAAGTTCCAAGATATAAGGACTTCTGGGAATCTTGGTTACATCTGGTAATCAGGGAAATGGTGTGTTTAAATATAAGCGAACTGTTAACAAGAGATTAGAATAATTTGCTGTAGAAACTTTTTTTCACTAAACTGGTAAATCAGATTGTTTAATCTTATAATTTAACAGCAATAGAAATCTGGAAAAGGGGAGATTGGAACCCATTTATTTAAATGGCTTACTTTGTAGCAGAATGCATCATCTTAGGGGCGTGATGTTAAATCTGCATCTAAAAGTCTGAATTTTCTCAGTAGCTTGTTCAGTTCATAATTTCCAAACTAAAACCTCTTCACAAAACACTGAATTGAACTGTTAAATTAGTTGCATCCCTAAATTCTTATCTGGAATGTTTCCTGTTTCCTTAGCAGAGGAAGGAGAGGGGAATGACTTTTGTATTTCTCTAAACATTGATTGCTTCCTTAATAACTAGCTGGATTGTTACAGATGACCATAGTAGCTATCTGAAAAGCAGAACTAGAAAGCCAAAAATATAAATCTTCTAACAATATTATTGTTACTGTCTCAAAGGAAGATTGAATACTTCAGTTAAAACACTGATACTATTTGTTTTTGAGTCAAACACTGAGCTTAGTTGCTGTTATGCTTGTTCTGTAAATAGATTATATTTTCTTTACAATAGATCAATGTTATTTGATAGCAGTTATTCCTTTCACTGTTTAACTTAATGTCTCCATTAGAGCTGACTGTATTCAGGAATCTCTCCCAAACTTTGCTTGGTTTATTAAACAGGTACTTTACATCTTTAGTCTAGATTCTTTACTTTTACAGAATGGGTAGTACTATTGACTTGAGTATATTGCTGTTTTTTGAAAGAGATCACTACGTGGGGAATGAAATTAGTAGGGGGTGCTGGAGTGAATTTGGGTGAGACAACATGTGGCATCTTATTAAGCATCTATTAATTACTGCACTGGATGGGATTTGAAAGTGTAGAAACTACCAATGGATTACTCACATTCATTCATTAGTCAGTAGGTCTGAAATATTCTTACTAGCATTTGTCATCACAATGCTACAGGCAAAACTTTTTGTTTTAACCAGTGTTTACATGCTTTATTTACTGTATAACTTTGAGTTATCAGTCCTGCCACTTCTAAAAATAGTAATGACATATTATGGTTTTAGGCTTATCCACTACTTAGAGTCACTATGAAAATGTGAAATGGTTGCATTCCTACTGACTATGCTATTATCTTATTTCCTTCCTCTAGCATACTGTTTATGAAATACAGTAAAAATATTGTCCTTGTATTTGATAGGACTACTGTAGGAATCCTTCTTTCCTTGAAAATGCCTAGTTGTTAGTAATTTTAAAAATATACAATCTCCAGGCACTGTGCTACAGCATCACGCTCCATCAGCACGAATATGTATTTGATTACTGCAGGTACAAACTGTGCTTCTGATAAAAGCCTTGGTGTCAATATTGTATCCTGAGGTTTGACTGTCTTGTACCACTCAAGCATAGAAGTGTAGAAGAAGTAGAGTGGGGGGGGGAAAAAAGGAAACTCAAAAACATGTATAGGAGCGGAGGTAGAAAACTTTTTCTGATAGGGCAGGCTCATCGTACTACATGTCTGACCTTCTTAGCTCTCTTTCACTTCCTAATTCTCTGTTAAGAGAATAACGGGCTACTGGGAGAAAGAAATAGAAAAGCACCAGACTCTGCCTCATCTTTGCCATATTCTTCTAGTGTAATGACTTATGGTACATTGGCATCAGCTGTTAGTTTTTTAGATTTAATTTGAAATAGCCATAACATAGGCAACCTCCGTCGGAATTAAACCTTTGTCTTATGATTATTTCTTGTAGGTCCTGTATAAACATATCAGGCTAAGAAAACTTGTGAAAATCCCTTTCCTAAAATGTTTTTTTTATCTTTTTCCACTCCCTAGCTTTAACGAATGGAGTGTCAACTCAGCTGAGAAGAATATAAAGGATCTGCTCTTTCATGTACGGTAAGAGAAGAGCTCCCTCTCTAGAATAAATACACATCTGAACAGTGGCACGTAGAGGTATATTTTCTGTCACTGACAATGTCAAGGGTGTGAGTTGCTCATTTTATCTTCAGTAAGACTTATGAAGAGTTATGTCCTTTGGGGGAGTTACATTTGGTGAATATGTTATAGGTAAATGACAGACTTTGAAATTGGGCTCATAAGGCTTAAGTTGTCAAGACTGTGCTCTTTGATTTGCTTTGTGTTCTTTTTGTTTTCATGATCTTTCTTTAGTTAAGCTATTTAACTTTATAAATATGGGTTTTCAATTTGTTTAACTATTTATCTGGACCATGAACATACTAGTAACCTCTACAACAGTGGTTGAAGCTTTAATCTGATTTATAAATCAAAAAATCAGCTACCTCTAATCTTTTCCATGTTTTCTTCTGGAATGTGAATTACATTGATTGAAAAAGTTTTCACTAGAGATGAAAACAAACATATTGCTGAACAATGGCAGATTATGAAAAGCATTAGTTAGTGCTTTATTAGAAACAGCTACAAATTTCAAAAGGCCAGGTGGCATAGTTATATTTTGAGACAGTGACTGCTTGCTTGTAGCTTCTACTCAGTTGGCACTTTTTGCTGTTTGGTGCATTCAGACTACAATGAATGGTACCACCAACAGAAGCTATTTGGCAGCAAGTCTAAAACATAATACTATTTTAAAATAACTCAGAAGTAAATAGTCCTTTATCCTTGTCACAGTGTTTGTTTCCTGCAAGCTGGAAAACCATAAACAACTTGGGGTAAGTGAAGCAAGTTTGGTTGTGAATGTAAATCTTACAGATGGCTTAGGAGCTGATCCTGTACAAATCAGGACACTGAGATCATTGATGCTAAGAATTATTCTATTCCTCTTCTGACTTTTTCATAATAGATCTCAAATGAAATGTTAATGAATTATTAATTTTGGAAACTAGTACATTCTGACCTCTTCCTTCTTATCTCCTTCAGTATTGCCCTCACACAAAGACATCTGACTACAATCTGTTGGCTGTGTTTATTAATAATGACTTTTCTTGCTCTGTGCTGTTGTATTTCTCAATGTTGTCAAGTCTGGAAAAAGCTTTCAGTTGCTTATATGCCACTTCAGATTGTTTTCATGGACTCAGAAGCCTTGATTATGTTGGGTTATCCTTTGGCTTTACCAGGTTCAGATCAATGTTGGCTGGGAATATATATATAGAGAGAGAGAGATTGCAAGTTTCAGACACTAATTTCTGTCTAAGTTTAATTTCTCTTTTTAAAGTACTTTATTCCATGTTGTCAGCTAATTAGTATATCATGGTGGTTTGTTTTGTAAACTGAAGAAAGTGTTTCTCATCATATTCTCATCATATTCTCTCTATGCCTGGCAGACCATATTTATTTCAGATATATCCAGTGATACCTTCATTTTTTTCTATATCTGAGACTTGGTCTCATTCTGCATAAGATAATACCTAGCATATGAATAGAGGATTTAAAGAATTATAGTAGAAATTAAATTATCAAACTTCTATGTACCAAGGTAAGAAATAATTAACCCAAATTTGCAAAAAATAAATCACTTAACAGCAATAATATTTCTCAAAACAATATTTAGCATCCTAAACACATTGATATGCACTGAAATAGGCAAGTGTGGGAAAATGGGCTCTTAAAGTCAGTCCTGATTTCAAAAAAAAAAAAAAAAAAAAAAAAAAAAAGGTAGTCCTTAGGAAGGCAAATAATTAAGGGTTATGCTACCTTACCAACTTCACTTGGTGTTATAGCAAGTTGGGTTTTGTCATATGCCACAAGAAAAAAATTATTACTGAATTAATTCACTGCACAAAATAGTCCCCTAATATGAAGTGTTACCAACTCTTTCCTAGGTACTTATTGACCACTGCTAGTCAGTATCATTAATTGAACAGCAGCTCCCTTCTGCTGTTGTCTGAATCTATTCTTACTAATTTCACTAACACAGTATTTCTGGCCAAAAGAGTTGAGTAACAATTCTCTAAGATTAATCATCAATTAAGCCTGGAAAGTTGACATTACACAAACTGGTATATGCAGGTATTTAGGGCTGTGTAGTTACGACATAGCCTTGCTTAGCTGTGTGAAGGAGGCCTGTTTCTAGGCCATTTTAATGAAGCTCCTGAAAAGTTTGTCTGGCAGAGGATTATATGTTTTTATTTAATGTCTGTGACTGGACAGGAGAATGGAACAGACATTTTGCAAGCACGTAGAGATGGGTGGTGTTGTAAATACTTCAAGTTTCTGAAGGACTTCTCTTATATCAAACTGGATACTGCTCCTGTTTTTCCCAAAATCTCAGGAAGGCAAGTGATGCATCTCCAACATGACATTTTTACATTTAGATGTAAAAGGTCATTTATCTCTCTTCTCTCAGTAAGTGAAAATTTATTCACATGTCAAATCTTTCATGTCAGGGAGAATTCAGATTGTGGACTCAAAACCTTTTCATGTCATGTTTCTAATTAGGTCTGTGACTCAGTCTCATGAATAATATATCAAGCTGCATATTAACATCTAATCCACCTAAATCATCAATTTATAGTAAACCTTGGCTGCAGCAACTTTATTAAAAAGTCAGAGGCTGCAACATTTTTCCGGTAGCTGTTGGAACTTCTGTAGTGTCTCTGCAAACTTACAAAGCAAAAGATTAATTTCATGTTGTAGTATTTGGGGGTGAGTGAATTTGATTAAAATCATAACAGATTTCTAAAAACGACTCTTAGGCACAAATTATTTTCATTTGTAATCTTGGGAGGAAACAATTTGTGCAGGTTCAGATGCAAGTCCTTTGTATGGTTAGAATAGATTGTGTTTTTATTTGTAAGAAACTGGTTTGGTTTATACCCGTGAGTGCTGCAACTAAAAGGTACCTGCTAATGCATGATTACAAGAGCTTTAATTGGAAATGAAATCACTTGTCACTTGACCTCATTGGCTTGGGCCTCAGTTATGCAGCGTAGTTTGAAGGATTGTCCCAGCTCTCTTATCAATATGCTGGATGGGACTGTTGGGTACGTAGCTGGTATTTTGTTTGTGATCATGCTGACAGTTATTGTCAAACAGCTTCACTCAATCATTTGGTGTTCATCACCAATTAGTCATTTGACAGCTATAATTTTTCAGTGCTCTGGACTGTAAATTATCTTTGCAAGTGTCTTTAAAATGTCTCAATTTCCCCACTGTTTGTTTTCTATCACCTAGTTCATGATAGGTTGCTGGCTCTGGCACATGCTTCCTTCCTACTTGGTTTTATAGACAGAATGATGTATTCCTGCTACTCCTTCCTTTCTGCCTTTTCCCTGCTGTTCTCATCCCTTCTCCAAAGAGTTGGGTTTACAGGAGGAGGCTTTACTTGGTGTCTACTGTGTGTTTGTGTATCAGAGCAGGGAGAGAAAAATGGAACTTAACAGTTGCTGTTCTATACCTGGTTTTTCAGTCTTTCCAATTGTTATTCCATTGCCACATCTGTTGACTTTCACGCGGTCAGAGAGCCTTTGAAAATGATACAGCTTAGATGTAGCTTCTGTCAGACTGCATCAGAATAATCAGCTTGAAAAAGACAGGTACCATGTGCTCGACTCTTCGTGCATATGCATTCTCTCTGCTGCATACATGTTTCTTCTGAGGTTGTGATCCACTCTATTGTAAAATACTGCACTGGAGATCTGTTACAGTGAGAACACTTGTGACATATCCTTAAAATATGAGGATTTTAATCTTAGTGCGTGGTCATGACTGTTCAACTAAATCTAGACAAGTTACCAGATGTGATCTGATTGTGCCTGGGCAAATTTGTTAATGAGTATCTTGTATGGAAGTGTGAGGTGTTAAAATAAGTTTGCTTTTGTTTCAGATAGAGGGAAACCTGGCTTCCAGATAGGATGTGATAGCAAACATATAGCCAATATATGCTGAACTGATAAGTTTCGATGTAAGTAACTTGAGAATGGACTGTTAGCAAAAATTGGTGGAAAACTGTGATTAATATTTCCAAGATGACTTATCATAGAATCATAGAATATCCTGAGTTGGAAGGGACCCATAAGGAGCATCGAGTCCAACTCTTGGCACCACACAGGTCTACCCAAAAGTTTAGACCATGTGACTAAGTGCACAGTCCAAACGCTTCTTAAATTCAGACAGGCTTGGTGCAGTGACTACTTCACTGGGGAGCCTGTTCCAGTGTGCAACCACCCTCTCGGTGAAGAACCTCTTCCTGATGTCCAGCCTAAACCTTCCCTGCCTCAGCTTGACACCGTTCCCGCGGGTCCTATCACTGGTGATTACAGAAAATAGGTCAGCGCCTGCCTCTCCACTCAACCTCGTTAGGAAGCTGTAGACTATGATGAGGTCTCCCCTCAGCCTCCTCTTCTCCAGGCTGAACAGGCCAAGTGACCTCAGCTGCTCCTCATACATAATCCCCTCTAGGCCCTTCACCATCTTCATCGCCCTCCTCTGGACACTCTCCAACAGTTTTACATCCTTTTCGTACTGTGGTGCCCAGAACTGCACACAGTACTCGAGGTGAGGCCGCACTAGCGCAGAGTAGAGCAGGACAATCCCTTCCCTTGACCAACTAGCGATGCCGTGCTTGATGCATCCCAGGATACGGCTGGCTCTCCTGGCTGCCAGGGCACACTGCTGGCTCATATTCAGTGTGCTACCAATCACAACCCGCAGATCCCTCTCTGCGGGGCTGCTCTCCAGCATCTCGTCGTCCAGTCTGTACGTATAGCCAGGGTTGCCCTGTGCCAGGTGCAGGACCCAGCACTTGCTCTTGTTAAACTTCATGTGGTTGGTGATCACCCAGCTCTCCAGTCTGTCCAGATCTCTCTGCAAGGCCTTTCCACCCTCAGTCAAATCTACAACTTCTCCAAGTTTGGTGTCGTCAGCAAACTTGCTCAAAACACTTTCTAGTGCTACATCCAAATCATTTATAAAAACATTGAAGAGGACTGGCCCTAAAACGAAGCCTTGGGGGACCCCACTCATGACCATCTGCCAGCCAGATGTGGCCCCATTTACCACAACCCTTTGAGCCCTGCCCATCAGCCAGTTGCTCACCCATTGGATGATGTTTTTGGTTAGTTGTATGCTGGACGTTTTGTCCAGTAAGATCCTATGGGAAACTGTGTCAAAAGCTTTGCTGAAGTCCAAAAAGATCACATCAGCTGGTTTCCCTTGATCGACTAGATGGGTGATCTTTTCATAAAAGGAAATCAAATTTGTTAGGTAGGACCTACCCCTTGTAGGTCCTTATTAACTTGCTTTTTGAAATGCACAGAAAACTGAAACTACGCTCTTATGTGAAAGTAGTGAATGTGATGTCCATGTCATGGGTTGTTGCATATCAAAATATCTATGGTACGTAAAGACTTCTATAGTTTTACTCAGCTGCGCAAGACCATGATAGTAAGCTGTAATAGCTTTTTAAGCATCTTTTAAGCATTTTTTTTGTCTGACTTAAACTTTCTGGACAGTGGCGTAGATCTCAAGGACTCATAAAAAGGGGAAGTGACTATTCCATAACATTCTGAAAGATCCCCTTAAAAGAGCGGTTATGTTTGTAATGTCAGGTTAGAAAAAGAAAGAACATGATTGCATAGACCTCATGGACTGTGCCTTCAGGATCAGAGCTTCAAGCTATAAAAGAAGAAGGGTGAGGCACTTCTAAATGCCTAATATATGCTTGTCACAAACTCCAAAAGTTAGAATATACAGGGTGCACATAAGAACACTAGTCTGCATGGGTTGATGTTTGACCTCCAGTATATTACACTTCTCCTGGTCCTGTCAGTACTAGTAGTAAACCTGTTAGTGATAATTTTCTACATGTGAATCTGAGTGCTTTATATACCTAAAAGTAGCATGCTTGTTGTTCACCATCACTGAGAAGTTGCAATTAACTTAAAAGGGTTGTCCCTGCTCTTGAGGATAAAGTGCTGATAACAAAAAGGTGCCAAAAAAAAAAAAGTAATTAAAACTGTGGGGGAAAGAGACACATTTTTTCCTGCCTGTGTGCACACCTGTATGGACTTGGTACAACTTTTAAAATTTGCCTATAATAAGCTTCAAGTGTTAGACCTTAGGCAGTACAAATTGAGCTAGGCAGTGAGCTGAAAGATTTGTTTATTCTAGCAATTAGAGATATTCATTTCATATAGATGCTACTTGTGATGAACTTGTGGAGTTCATCCTTTAACTCTTCAGCAGGTAGAATTTTCTCCAGTGGAAGTTTTGCATGGTTAGGGACTGTTTCTTGAGCCTTTTTATGTACTAACAAGAAAAACATACATATTGTTAGCTTGCTGTGCTCTTAAACAAATGGGTGAATCAAGTTCATAGAGCTTAAGAAGACAAATTGCATTTTCCAAGGTTGCCAGCAATTCTGCATAAACAGCTGGTGATTTAGTTGATCAATGGCAAAGAAAAGTATATCTGTTCTTGACTCCTATAAAAGGAACAGGATACACTGTCATATCTACTATTTAAATTAAAGACTGTGACAGTTGATTTTTTTTCTATTTAAATTACGTCTTAACTGCATCATGTTATGAACTACATAGAATTAGCATATACATTAGATAAGCGTGGTACCAAGCATGAAGGCTAACATCAGCTTATTTTGAAGCAGTGTTGATGACAACAAATAAGTACTTTGCCTGGCACGCTTTCCTAAAGTGACTCTGAATATACAGACTGAGAACTCCAATCTCATTCCATCTTATGTAGTTTCAGTTGTGATGTATTTTGCCTACATCTTGCTGATTTCTGTCTGCTTTTGTAAGCTGAGTTGATGTTTTACTTTGTTTTTACTTAGCAATCCATTTTCTTTCCACCTTTTTGATATATCTGGGCTGGGCTTTATGTTCTCATTCTTTTTCTGGAAGCTGTTTTAGTCTGTTCACTTAGAGTGGCTGATTTAAAGCAATTGAAAGATTAGGATAGTGGAGAACAGAGATGAATTGAAGTAGTTCATCTTTGTCAGAATAATCCTGTCTCTCACAGCTGTCCCTTCTGCTTTAAAAAAAAAAAAAAAAAAAAAAAAAGCTGGGCAGAAAGCTAAACTTCCAATACATAAAAAAATTGGGAAGAGGCAAAGTGAGTAAGTATCTTAAAGGTGGAGAAGAGAGTACACTTTGGATGGAGGTAAGAACATGAAAACACCCAATATTACATAGGGATCTGTAACAGATTATCAATTCACTCTGAACTGTTAACATAGCAGACCCTGAAGCAAGAGAAAATTCTTAGGAATATATTTTTCAAGGGGTAGATATTGAAATTTTTTTAAAACTGAGGAAAATGAGATAGAAGGATATCTTCTCCCAAGAAAAATAACTAAAAAAAAAAAAGTTTTGGAGGAAAAAGGTGCACACAGGAGAAAAATCTGTATTGCAGCTCAAGTGTTTTCCTGCTAAATGAAAATTAAAGAAGATTTAAACTCAGCTTTAGGATTACTAAAATAGTAAGTGGTTGAATGCAAGTAAACTTCCCTTTGGGAAAATGGTGATATTAATATTTGAAAGGAGGAAAGAGAATACAGAGTATGGTTAAGAGATTGACAAGAGTGTTAGTAGCTACTAGGTAATGTATTTCAAAGAAGTATTGAGCTGGCTGTGATCAAAGTCACTTGTACATGCAGAATTTCCAGCTAAAAAGCTATAGGAGGATATGGGTCTGATATAGCCTGGAAGACTTAGAAGCTATTCGTTATCTGAAAACAGCAGAATAGCCACCATTGATCACACTTCAGCAAAAGCGGAGGGAATCAAGGTCATAACAAAGTACGTTTGCTTGATCCGCCAAAATCCTGAGACTGGAAGAAATGATTGGTAACATAAAAGCAGAGGCTGTTGATAACTTGCTCCAGAAAGATGGAAGGCCTGCAAGCTTCTAAGAACAGGAAAAGTCAACACCTTAATCACTTGGAAGTTTTCAGAGGAATTAGATGAGATATTTTCCTGGCCCTGAGCAGACATGGTGTTTCTCTGCTTGCCCCTCCTAAGAGCTCGCTCTTACCATCTGCTCTGTGCTGAAGCTTCCAGTCTGTTATGTTGAAGCAGTCTCCAACTGGTCTCCCAGTCTAGCAGAAGCACATAATTTTAGGGGTTTGGTGGGGAAAGGACACAGAGATGGTTCAGATGCATATGTAGAGTGAATAATAACAGTGACTCCTCTGGTCTGTCTGACAACCACTCTGGGAGAGGAAAGCAAGCAAGTGATGGAGGTCAGGTGTTGGAGCAGGCTTGTGGGGTGTTATTCCTTTTCCAGCTTGTATGTAGCATTACAGTTGCAGACGTAAGTTCAGAGTCCCTGTGATGTGATTCAGAAACAGGCATTCAGCTAAGTTTTGTGTGTATAGAGATTTTTTCCATGAAGATGTGCTGTGGGGCATGTTCAGCTGTGCCAGACACTGCCCCCAACCTGTCACTGCAATCAGCATCATGCAGGGGAAGGGCCCCCACCTGTGACGGAGGTGGACTTGCTGAGGGAGACATAACTTTGAAATTTAAGGAATAAATTACAAGAAATTGAGAATGTTTGTTAAATGCAGCTGACTTAACATAGCTCAATATAGCTGTTTCGAACATTGAAGGCTTGAAATTTCTTTATTTTCCTTAGAAAAATGCTTAACTCCCCATCTTTTCTGTCATATGACCTAAACTATAAAGCCCTTTGTTGCAGAGGCTACCTATAATACATTGTTCAGTGGTTATGTCTTAGCTAAAAACCATCGATTATAATGCTTTCTTTTGCTACTGTTGCACAGTTTTACTATGCAAGACTGGCAAGTCTGCAACATATGGCATGGCTATATTGTCCTATAGAGAAGGAAATAACTGTGTATGACTTATTTGGATGGTGTAGTCTGAAAAGAGTCCCAAGAGTTACTCTTCTAAAACTAAAAGCCAAGGTGTTTGATGTGATGTCAAGGGCTGTTGAAATATGTAATTCATTCCATCTGCTGCCTTTGGTGCATGAGAACAACACGTCAGTGCCAGCTGCATATGCCTAAAACAGAGAGAGGGGAAACCTTGGCAATCATTCTGTTTACTGTGATATGTGTAGAGTGCCAGTGAGCCACAATTTCTCTTTTATTTTTAGCCCATGTGTCCTGGTTTTCCTGACATACCAATCTTAGAGGGATGCATGCTGCATGCACCCAAGCTTGGGAGGCTTTCCTTGTATTGCCGATGTTGGGGTTCTGAAAATTCACACCCATTCACCAACTTTCTCTTGCCATCTGTCCAGGAATTCAGCAGCTCAGGCTTTCTTATTCTGGGCTTAGCATTACAAATTTCTTATTGCTTTCGTTTTTCTTCACCTGGTCCATCCAAGCTTATCAGCTACCAGTTATTCAGAAAGTGTAGTTAACAGTGAGTTTAGTGACCTGAACAAATATTTACAAAATAGTTGCTTTTTAAGAATAAAGATCTTCTCATATGACGTTCTTAAGTAAAATGCAAGGCTTACAAGCATAGCTATCTTATCAACAAGCCCTGAGATATAAGGTGTTTTTTTGTTTGTTTGTTTGTTTGTTTTAAATCTCAGCCTTTGTAGTCAAGGATTAATAGTTCCTTTCAGTCTCTTGTCCTTCAGGAGCTGTCCCTTCTTCTCCCTGCCTCTCCCCCAGGTAGAGGATAATATCCCTGGGATATTATATCCAGGGAAAATATCCCTGTTGGCTCACTAGTATGGATATTGTATGCAGAGGATAAATTCAATATATGAAATAATTCTTGTCGTTAAGTAATTCCCCAGTTTTAGGGAGGCTTATCCTGGGTAGCTTTAGGTCTTTGTGAGATGTTAAAGTGGTCCAAGAAGAGTCAAATGGAAGTGGAACTTGTTCTTTTCCTTGAGTATTTTATTCATATAAGTAGTAATACTTATACAAGTAATATAAAATATTGTGTAATAGAAGGAAGGAAAAAAATATTATCGATAAAATCATCCTCTTTCATTTATCAGCTAATTACTAAGGAAAGAGCAAACTAATCCCATAGTAAATTTACCTTCAGCCTTTTCCTCTTTTTCCATTATTCATGGAATGGTGGTGCATGGAAGCTATTTTGTCTGTAATATAGGAACAAGGATTTGTACCTATAAAGAAAGACCATGTTGATGAGAGGTCATGGGAAGAATTATGGAAAAGGTACCACAGGACTATGCAAAAAAAAAAAAAAAATGTTCACAGGCAACAAGATGTTGGAGTAATAAAGCTGCTGGGTCTTTAAAAATAAAAAAAAAAATCATTCAGCTGTGTACACACAAGTGTAGTTTTGCACTACAGAGAAAAAATAAGAATTAAGATCCAAAGTAACTTCTGTGGCTCTGTCACTGTACCCCAGTATATGCGTGCATGTAGTCTCAAATCCGCGTGCCGTTTAAAGGATTCAAGCTAGCTGCATCCTTAAGCAACTGTCTGAACTGAAGCCAAAGTTAGCATGCTACATGAATCCAAATTGGGAGAGGGGTGTTTAATGGCACTTCATGGGCTATTGGGTGTTTTTATCCTGAAGCTTTGAAAGCTGTTTTGGACTTTCGCCTCTAATTTAAGCTGCATCATGCATCCTATGTTGCTCAGCAGTGACTGACAAATATTTCTGCACTATGTGTTGCCAGTATAACAATAAACCCAGAAGCACATGTGTGTAAAGTCTTAATCTTCCCTTATACGTCTTGCATGCTGTTAAACACAGTTTATACATATCTCTACAACTATATGCTCTGGCACAGTGTTTGTGCGATAAGTGTAATGAGTTTCTGGTCCATCAGCAGATTCCTCCTTGGAACAAATATTACTGTACATTTAACACTATACAGCTGATATGCAGTCATCTCTGCCACTATGACACTGCATGAAGTGTATTTGGAGAGAAGTGAAGATAGGTTTATCTATTGCCAACTATGTGGGAAGTTGAATCACAGCAGGTGAACTTTATTTACCTAAGGTGGAACTTAACCAGAACACCAAGGTTAATATCCTCTCTTTTGCAAATATGCTACAGGTTCATTAAAAACTGTGGATAATCAGCAGATCTGCTGAATGCCACTTCTTCTGCAGTGATTCAAAGGCACATTTTTCAAATGCTTCTGCAGTGAAAAGTTATATAACATTCAAACATGACAGTTAAAGTTGTTGTCTTTTAGTCAAAGGATTGGGTTTTGTTTCTCAGAACATGTTGTTGTCAAGTACAGATTTGTTTCCTCATGCTTATTTCTCAGTGATGCTTCATGTACCTTGAGTACCAGTTGATCAGCAGCAAGGTGAGACTACTGTTTATTAGTTCCTGTAGGCAATTTAGACAGTGGATAGCAGATATGATTGCACATAATTGCACTGCAGGCAATAAAAGAGGTGAGTAGTTACTAGTTCTGCAAGCGAGGTGCTCAGAACTTGAAATGTTTTAGCTTTAGGACTGCCATAACTGCCTTGGATATCACTCTTTTGTTTATTTAGGGTGGCTATCAATTAAATTCTTGAGATTTCACATGATGAATTAGAATAATATCTGTTTTTTTTTTTAAGTAATTTGGAATATTTGTGCTTTGTATGTGCAGTTCTAATGGAGATTATACAGAACAGACACCGTTGTTCCATGGTACCAATGTGTTGATGAGAATTTTATTATCCATTCAAATATTGAACATATTTAGGTTAATGAAGCTATTCAAGTCTTAAAAATGACGAATTTTAACAGGAGAAGTTAGGCTTTTTCAGAAAAGATCTCAAAGCTCCCCTTAAGGAGGCCTCTGTAATGGAGAACCTTTCAAAGTTTCTTGCACAAGTTTGTTTTTTTTTTTTTTTTTTTTTACTGATCTTCATTTTGAGGTGTGATTTCTGGAAGAGTAACTTTTCATCTCTTGGAAGAGAGAAGCCCAAGAAAAAGTGGATAAGGAAGTATCTCAACATTAATTTTTATTTATTTCATTGTTCAAATCTAAAGATAATATTTTGTGTGGGTATCCTATGTTTGTAGTGTAGAATCAATTTTAATAGACTAGGAAACTATTACAAGTAAAAAGGTAAGGTTGTATAATAAGGAATAATAATGTTGGAGGCATAGGCACATTATATTCCTCTGTTCTCCCCACCCTCAAAAAGCTTGATTATCCATAGGCAACATTTCTGCAAAGTATAAGTAAAATAGGTGAACATATCCTCTACTAATATATAAATTCCAAACTACTTGATTCCTGTAGTTTTGAAAAGATTCCTGTAGTTTTGAAAATATACGGGAAGATTTTGCAGAAGAAGGAAATCAGTTATATGCAGTGTTCTGAAGATATTACTGTAGCCAAATCACTTAGCAGCTTGAGTCCATTTATCTGGGAAAACGTCTTGTTTGTCTGACCAGATTAATGTGTTACTCTTGTATTTGAGAGATTTGTTTTCATTAGTATAACTTGTATGTTGTTGACATAGCTTATGGCAGACTAATTTCATACTGTAAGAAAGGACTGGCTAGAGCTGAAAAATAATTCTTTGCCCCTTTGGCTTTGGGATTTATATGCTTATTAGAAGGTATTTTATGCACTAGACCTTAAGATTTTGTAGATTCTGAAGAGAAAACTTGATCCATTATTTCCTGTAAATGTTTAGGTTTTCTTGGGTATTTTGTCACATATTAATTCTTCCCCAAAAGTAAGGATCTGTTTTCAGAATGGGTGAAGAAAGTCCTGTATTCCAAAAAAAAAAAAAAAAAAAAAAGCCAAAGGAAAAAAAACTACTTTTCAAAAGAGGTGTGTTTTCTTCTTAACTTGGTTAATTAGTATCAAACTGCATTGAAATTACATTATATTTAAGGGGTCATGAAGGATGCCCTTAATATTTATATGCAGCCAACTTACAGAAAAATCAAGAATGTTAGTACTTAAAAGCACTGAATGAATATCTAGAATTCTCTGCGTGGGCAGAGCTTGATTTACCTGTGAAATTTGCTGTTGCTCTTAAAAACCAACCAAACAACAACAACAAAACACACGAGCTAAAAACCTCACACTTGATTGCTAAGGGTGCATAGTGGAGATACCAAAATTGGCTTTAAAGGAGCAGTGGGGAGCCTTAATGGGCTACTTGCCCTCTCCAGAAGGGAGTGAGATATTTCTGGACCAGAGCTTCTCAGTATACATGCACCTGGCTCCCAGCAGGATTCCCAAGGGCTACCAAGAGCGTGGGGGGAAGGGGGGGGAGGGGGTATGTGTATGGAATTTATTTTCTGAAGTCACAAGCGAAGATGGTAGATATTGCTATATGGTTTTACTACTAAGTATGGCAAATTTTGTGCTACAAGCACAAAGCTATCTGTGCACAGGTGATGCAATGCGAATCACCAGAAAAGTGACCTACCAATTTGGTGATCAAAATAGGTGTTATTTATGCCTTTTACTTATACTTAGCTTTGAGAGCACAACCTGTTGTGAAGTGTTTTTTCTCTTCTGTGGGAACATATATTACTTGAAAACATCAGCTTCCCAGCTGCAGATTTTTCTATTCACTATTTGGTGCAATGCTTACCAAATTATTTTTAGATTTTAAAAATCTACACAAAATGTCAACCTATTCCAATATTTATCTAGCCTTACTCTTACTAGAACTATTTTTTTTCTGAAATAGACTACGAACATAAGTCCCAGATGTGCTCTCTGAATCTATAAATTGCTCATTGTGAAGAAAATACATTTTTGTATAAAAATGATGGATTGGTGAAACATAATGGCTTGCTGCTGTTGTTATAGTTAAAAATTTATTTGAAATTATTTCATACTGTTTAAAGTTTGTACAGCTTCCATAGGGCTAGACAGATGAGAAAAGTGTACTCCTGCAACTGAAATAGGGCAGCTCTAAAGAATTCTGATGTTACATAGCTCTCACATTTACTTTTAGTGTCTTTACTCTGAAATGGTGTGGAAAATGTGGAGTGCTTTCTCTTTGTTAGAATATTACAGACATGACTTGCATGTACTTGAACATCAACACTCTTTACAGTTAACTGTTCACATATACAAGCAAAAAATAACTGAAGTGCAGATGCTATTTTGTTTTCCTCCTACAATGAAGACTCAAAAATAGGACTGAATATCATTATCATCTGCAATGACACATGTGATGGCACACTTGTTTTGAACAAGACATTGGAAAGAGTGACTGAATTTGTGAGAGTGACAATTGTGACAATTGGTAATTGCAGAGACATTTCTTCCATCGTTTTTGCAGGTAACTTAGGCTTGCTTTTTTATTAAGAAATTAGATAGTTACTCAGCTGAACTATGGTCCCTGTCTATTCAAAAGAAATTATTTGTTAATGGCCAAAGAGATTTCACTGCCAGAAAAATGAGCAGGAAGCAACATTTCATGATGACTCCAAGATCTCTGATTTTATACTCAAAATGCATATTAGTGAAAGCTGAAACTATAACACCTCTTGAACAGTGAGAGGAAGGAATTTGTGTTATTCATATATCACATGATGGTTTAAGTAATTTTCTTCACAATCTGTGACTCTAACACTGCCTTGTACTGGTGCTTTTTGGAACCATCAGTAGGGAACTCTACACCTACTGCAGCTCCATCACCTTCTGTCAATGTCATTACTCTTATCAAACATTACCAGTGAGCCTCAAATTGTTTTGATGTTGTTTTTAGGCGAATGTTTGATCTGAAGAGGCCATAGAGTTAATGGACAGTGAATGGATTATTGCCTTTTTGAAGTGTCTTAAGGTGGTGACAATTAGCATATGTTCCTGGAGTACTCTTATACCATTATTGAATTTTTTTTTTTTTTAATTTCTTTTACTTTCAAATGTTGAGAAGTGTTATATTGACAAGTGTAACATGTCAAAGAACAAACCAAGGTGTGTGCAGTGAAGAGGGAAGGTAACTCTCAATCATAAGCCTACAGATGTGAGATTTTGCTTCTGAACCTGAAAGCCACTATTCATTTTGGGTGAAGTTTTTGTAGACCAATGGAGCAGGGACCAGACTTCACACTGTAATCCGACTTCAAAGCAACCTTTACACTAGAAGAGGTGAAAGGTGCGTTTGTATGAGCCATGGAATACAGTGCAGGAATACAGTACCACACAGTAACTTCCAAGATCTGTTACTGTATAGCTTGGAGTGTGAATTGTTAAAACGAACTTCAGATTTCAGGCACGTTTCACCCCCAAATGCAAAATATAGTTATCTCTAAGCAGGAGGGTTAAGATTTAAATCAAAACTCCTACTTCATTCAGGAAGAACTCAAATCCTCATGAAACAAAATCTAAAGTCTTTAAGAATATAATTTAGTTATCTCAAAAATTTAGTTTTTGCCAGTGTTGATAGCATGTGATGCACTTCTAATCATCCTTTTTCTTGGTTTTATTTATTATCTCCTTTGTAAATGAAAGGAACAGCTCAGTTTGTTAGACCTATGTGAGGGTAGGAGCACAGAAGTCAATCTTACATCTCCTTTTGCTAGTAATTTTGGGAAATCAAAATGGTTAATAGGCTCAAGAAGTACTGAAGCAATGAAACTGATTTAGCTCTTCTATCTGATTCCTGTATGACTGAAAATCTATGGTAATAGTTTTAATTTAACATATAACGATATACTACTTGGACTTTTTTTCTCTGATTAGTTTGCATATTTTAAGTAATACTACTTACAAATTTTGTACTCAGAACAGTATTCACAGAATCTTAAGAGTACTGATTCTCATATGCATGTAAGATACTTCTTGATTATATATATATATTTAAGTCAGAAGTCAGACTGGAGGGAGCAAAGTTGTAGCTGGATGCCCAAGGCAGCTGTAGTCTTGTCAGTTGGTATTAGGATGAAATGAAATAATAGGAGAAGTAATATGGATTAATGATGTCTGTGGATTTATGGAAAATGCCCTGTCAAATAAGCTGGCTTCACTTTCTGACAATTTAAATGTGGCAAATATTTCTAATTGTGAAAATGATCTATTTTCATCTCATGCTGCATAACATTTCTGATCGTGGAGGAAGAAGTTACTCCTTTATTTTATCCCTTATGTGCACCTGAGAAAGGATGAATGCTTGTTACAGTTCAAAACAATTGTTGCAAGAAATCTTATTTGAGAGAAGAATAATTGTGGAGATTTTTTGGTGCAAATTGGTACAATGTCCAGTATCACTCAATATCTAGCAATGATCTGAAAATAAAGTACAGGTGAAGGGGTTTACGTGGTTAACAAAAAGGTAAGTGAATCAATAGTGAAGTATAAATAAATCTGAAGAGCTAGGCAGATTGTGTGGTGCAGATTGTTCTGACAAAATGGTTCCAATTCAAATAATTACTGTTAGTAAAACCCAATGTGGGGTTACGGATATAGTACCCCACGGTGTTGAATAAAGATGCTTTAGTCACTTATGGACTGGAGAGGGGTCTGGGCTTCATGTCTAACAATTATCTTGATTTGAATATAACAGTTTTCTGATTCTTGAATAGACAATCAAATACAAGTACAAATACAGAGGCAGCTTTTGTGACATTGAAATTTAGAATGAAGTTAACTGGGGTTTTAGTGTATGCACTTAAAAATTAATGATCAACGTTAGAAAGGTGGGGAAAGCAGCTTCCTTCTGGAAGTTCTGAATAGAGCAAATATTCCTGTAGAGAATCATATTTAAAAAAAGTTAAATATCTAGTCATCTAATATAATTATACATGTGTATATTGAATTTATGTAATATATTGAAAATCACATGTAGTTTGCCAGTGTGTCCTTACAAGGAAAGCAACAGGTGAATTTTTGAAGGGGAGCATTTGTCAAGAGACAGTGGCAGGAAGGTGGAACCCCAACAAATGGGTGATTGGACCTTTTTCATACATAAAGAGGAATCTTTGGAACATACTGTCAGAAATAATTAGTTTAGGTTTTTTGTTTTTTGGTTTTGATGTCTTCATAAGAAGCTTTGGCACCTTGAGAAAGGTAATAAATATAATTAATTGAATCCTGTAAGGGAGAGGTAGCTGGTAAAAGTGAAGTCTGGTTTGCAATATGCAGCAGGATTACAGATTTCATAAACTAACAAATCATCTTACCTCAAATATCTTGAATTTCTGCAGCTACGAGGTAAAATCCTATTAACTCAACAAAAATAATAATAATAAAAAAGCATCCTTTCATTTATAAATATCTCCACTACATACTTTCTTTTACCATTAATATTTAATTGCTTAAAGTAGCACCACTTTTTTTGCATTTCCATTTTGTGTCAGATGCATAAGATGTGTGGAAATCAAAGAGAACTTTCATATGTCCATTCTGCATGCATTCTCCTGCATGGCAGCTCCTTGACTAAGCAAGAAAAAGCCTTTTTAAAGGCTTAAGCGAAACAAAAGCACAACTCTGTTGTGTTGAGCATTGCCTTACATCTAGCAAGTAGTTTGATCTCCTTTCACATTGCAAATTTGGCCTTTAGGTACTTTTGCAATTAGACTTAAAGATAATTACTACACTTGATGGTGTATCTTCAATGTATGTCCTCATAATATCACACTTATAATTCTATGGACAAACTATGCAAAGCAAGCTGCATGTGTCTTTGGAGGGTTGGGGAAAAAATAGGCATAATGAACAATGAAACTGTCTGGGTTGGCATCATGCTTATTTGGCTCTGTAGTTTCATCATTTCTGTTGAAGTGGAATATTTGGGAGTGGTTGCAGCATGTATACCAATTTGCTTCAGCATATCATTCTTGCTGTTGTTTAGTACCTGGCTTTGTATTTCTTCTAGATTCCATTGTATAATCATACTCCTTCCCTTCTTCTCTACAGGCTTTCACAAATAATTGAAGCAAACGTGACAGGGTTTTGGCAGACCATCTGTCATGTGTGGTATCGCATCCCCAACAAAGACAGAGCGGTCTCATGATAAACAAGTAGACAGATTAAGGACTTAATGTTCCTAAACCTTGGAAAAAACAGCTTTTTCCTTTCTTTCCATTCCAACCACATTGATTGGATAATATAATCACTTTCTAACATTTCAGTATTGATGACAATTGTCAGAAGTTCTGAGTAAAGAAAATAGATAACCAAAAAAATCTCAAACTCATGATATTAGGCACTCATACTTAAGTCTTAGTGGCTTAGTGACTTTACTGCTTAAGGTGAACAGTGTTTGAAGTGAAATAGGGAATTCTTCACAGTAAATAACTTCTGCAACTGGCTTTTGATTTTCAGAACTTATTCAGTTACATGTAAAAGTAGGCATACTTTCCAATTAGTCTCATAAAAATATTGAATGCAAATATATTGAATGAAAATATTGATGGAAATGATACTCCAGGGGATATCATATATTTCAATTTGTCATTATAGTTAAATAAGGGTTTAAACCAATAATGTCAATGAACACTATTGAAACTCTATACAGTGATAAAACCAGAATGAAATGTTTGCATTTGTCAAAGAAAATTTAATGTACTTTGCAACTGCTGTAGCAGGCTTGAGTTTATTTTGAACATAAAGTTGAGTTTACATCATTAACCTCATCTGTCACCTAGGAATTATTGCATTACATACAGGGCAGTTGACCCTAAACCTGATGGGATGATTGTTCACAGTAAGGATCTCTTATGTAGCATTTTATCACAACTTGTACCTGAACTGGCAATACAGCTTAAATCCACCTGTTCCCCTACTTACACTGAGAAACAGGTACAGATCAGATTGTGCAGCTGAGCTATGGGCTGCTTTATCCTGCAACAGAGCTAGGAGATAAGTTTGAAATCTAAAGTCATCTTGGTGTTCTTCATCCTGAGTTTGTTTGTACTTAAAGAAAAACTTTATCATGTTTCCCTACAGATTGCAAAATGGTCTCTGTAAGTCACTCAGAGCTCAAGGGTGAAAAATGGGAAAAGGCCCACAGACTTTGATTAGGAGTCTCCCAACCCCTCAGTTCTGATCACTGTCTCGTTTGAAACATGCTTCATGTATCAAGGAAAAGGATACCTGGAAGTGGAGGGCATTACTGCATGTTCTGTGTTACATAAAAACATGTGTGTTACATGGTTCTGTGTTACATAAAAAGCAGTTTGATATGGCCTAAAACACAAATTTATTAGCCAGCTGCAGACTAGTGAAGCTTGGAAACTTTTGTTAGTTAAAGGTCTGTTGATATTGTCAATATCCTCTGTGAAAAGGATAGATCATACTCAGGAATGTTCCTGTAATTTAGATATTGGAAGAGAAAGCTTTCAAGTGCGACCTGCTGAGCATATTACCCACCTTCATTTTACATAAATGTTTGTGACTACATTTATTTGCCATCCTTATAAAGCTGGTTAAATTCCTGAGTTCTGCCCTACTTGTATTATTCTCAGTATGTGCTGTTTTCTGTTTACTTGCTGTGAATGTTTCTTGAAGGTATTTGGAACATGCCTATCATCAAGGCATATGTGTGACTTCATACTTGGAGCATGTTTGAAAGTCTGAGTCTTGCATCTCTTTTCCTCAATAGGAGTGCAGCCATGCCATGTGTTCCCTTTTTGGAAATAATGTCAGTGGCAGATAAGCTATTCCGTTATTTTGAATATATTTCTAAAAATCGTATGAGCTTTTGTCTTACAACTTCAGGTTCCTTTCGCTTTTTTATAAACCCTTGGTACTTGATCATTTTATAGCATTTGATACAATCCTCAGTTGCATTTCTGTCACTTTGTATCTCCATCAGTGCAAAGCAATTCTTAAAATGGTCAATATAGCCACCCAAGTCAGAACGATTCACTTTAACTCTTTCTGAGAAACTGCAAATATACAGCAAGGTTTTATGATGTTGAAGCTTCTCTTAGCATCTCTAAAATCTTCTTAAAGCCTTTTATTGGCTCCTCTGAATACTGCTCTGATATTGTTTAATATATTGGCCTGGGACATGAACAGTCCCAAATTAGGGGAAGTTTGTCGCTGAAGAAATGTCTTTTTACTGGTACTTGGTGTTGCCAAGTAACATACTAATTTAAATCATTTTTCCAACATAGAAAATGGGTGCCATAAGATTTCCTGCATTTCTTTCAAACACATTTGTGGAACTGATGTTTTTCACCTTAAATGCATTTTCTTTTTTTTCTTTAAAACAACGCTATTTCTAAGTTGTGCCCTAGACTTGACAATCTAATATCATGCTTGTGTTTCCTCAGGGAATGAGTCAAACCAACACCTGCAGGAAGGTCTCTTTAGACTTGCTAGAAAAGTATTTCGGCAGTCACCTTCACTTTCCAATTGATTTCTTCTATTGATTACACCATTTCAGTATAACACCACAAAGTGTACTATTTTGTGCTCTTTTTCAGGGTACTCCTTTCATAGAAGCTCCTTATTTCCTCTCAAGTTTAGTGAATTACAGTATCTCTAACCCTCCTGAACGCTTTGCAAACTTACGCCCGGTTATACTAGGAGAATTTCTCCTTTGCGTTCTGTCATAATTCAAAGGACTTAAAAAAAAAAAAAAAAAAAAAAAAAAAAAAAAAAGTAAGTACCAAACAGGATCATGTACTTATATAAAATGCTTGTATTGGCTTTAGATTTTTACATGTATATCTCAACTTGTGAGAAGCCCAGTGTTTTTTCCCTTTTCCTCTTGGGCCTGACAAACTCTCCTGTGTTTTGTAGTACCTGTGTTCCTGGCTCTTTTTTACAGGAACGTGTCTATAATGGAATTCTGTAGAGTTTTTTCCTCTTATTTAGCGTTATTTAGGATATGACTAAAGTTGTTTTTTATTGTATAAATTGTGCCCATCAGAATCTCTAGGCACATGTTCATAAATTAATACATAAAATTGACCTAGTTGGCAAATAAAGAACTTGCCAACCTTCTCTTTGCTTCTGCAGCCCAACCCCTCAGGTGAAAGCCTGAATAAATAGATAAGCCCTGCAGCATGCCCTGAAGGCTTGTAAACTTGGACTCTGCCAGACTATTGGGGTTAGGGAATTTATGAGAGTACCTTGCCATTGGGCAACAGAACATATGCGTTTAGGGCTGTTGGTGAGAGCAGATAGCTGACGTCAACTTTAGGAATAGGACAGATGGATGTAAGGGTTCAGAGACTTTTAACTCCAAGCAGCACCTTGAAAGCTGGTGGTTTACATGTAGTGTGATGCTGCTATAGGATCTTTGTTCTTGCAAAAGAGATGGTTATCAGCACACAGTATTTTTCGAACTTTTTCCACCTGGAACACCAATATAGCATTTTGAGAATAAGTAATCAGGCCCAAATACAGAGAAGCAATTATCTAATTTGCAAAATTTACATTTAAAAAAAAATAATCCGCTTTATATTGCATTTCTGATTCTGTTGGTATTAAAATGAAACAAAACAAAATCTTTATGCTTATTTCCCTAGGCTGGCTAGAGTATAGTGCTAAAACAGCAGAAGGAAAAGGAGCTCTTTATTTATGTTACTTCTTAATAATTAACATGGAAGTTTGGTTTATTTTGGCTTGATATCTTTTTTTTTTTTTTTTTTTGGGGGGGGAAGAGTGCAGCTCATAAAAAAATATTTGTAATAGAAAAATACTTTCCATGCATACCATATGTTATCTATACTATAGATTTTCAGTGTTTTTTTTTTTTTTTTTTTTAATGCAGGCTGTTAGATATTTAACAGAAGGGAGGGAAATAATTTGACACTGAAGACCCATGCTCCACTGATTCTTTTAAGTAACTTTTTATTTGAAAAAGAAGTAGTATGGCAATACTATGGAACTCATGCTATTACTAATGTAAATGTACTCATCGCTCATTAGTATAAACATGCTTTTAACGAAGTGAGGGGATAGCACTAATGTAAAGTGGAAATAAAGCAAGAAAACTCAGTGAAAACTAATCCTCGATTGGGAACGTGACCTGCTGGACACGCCTGTAACATGGTAGAATGTCTCTTGTGCTTTTAAGGCTGATTGCAAAGGAAATCTTAAACTTAACATAACTTTATTAATTCTTTGCAGTTACTCTAGGGGTTTATGCAGTTTAATATCCTTCAAATATGTATACATATACTAATTGCAGTTAAATCTGCCGATGGAAAGTAGGGAAAAGAAGTGGTAACTTTAGAGTGGGAAGTGAAACACTTTAGATATAAACTGACTTGAGACTTTTTGAAAAGAGCATTGTGTGGGCTACTTTAAGGTATATGCTAGTATCAAAAATCTTGATATTGAAAAGTTGTAGTGAATAAAATATTCTTGCAGGTGAACCTGAAAGTAAAGACCTAGCAACTAGCCTGGTGAGTCTAGTAAGTACTGCAGTACTGTCTTTTAAACAACAGCATTGGTTATCCTTATTCATCTCATAGGGTCAGGATGATGTCTTGTTCTATGGTAAGAGTTGCAATTCAAGTTCTCTCATAACATGTTTTAAAATAAAAGCAGAGTATGAAGAGATTGTTACTTCACTTTGTATTTTCAGCAGTTTTATTTGCTATACAGTAGACATTGTACCTGAAATCTTTGAAGTGCTTTGTATTCACCTGGCCAAAGTTGTAGGAATCTCATTGACATGACTTGTATAGGAGTAAGTTCAATGTGGAGGTTTTAGTACCTTTTTTTTAGCTATCTTTATGCATAATATCTTGAAGGAAATGAGACCTAATCTGATTTTTCAGGGCTATTTTGATAAGAGAATTGGCTATTTTCAATTGAGTGATTTGGATGGTGTTTTATATAAGTATAAAAAGACCTTCAGAGATGTCTTGAAGTGCTCATTGTGATGAAGTGTGTAGGATTTGGCTTAGATTTTTGAAAGAAAATAGTTATCTTTTTTCCTAGTATATTAGTGTTGGACAAAAGCTGTTAAGTAAGCCAAGTTTGTTTTTTGCACATAATTGAGAGAATAGCATTTTTGATTACCAGAACCGAAATATAGTAGAACCCTTACTGTGACACTGTCTTGCACTAAGGGACTTCGAGAGACCGTAGTTCCAACAAGGCATTCACAGAAGGCCATTTATTCTGAAGTCCTAGGATGAAAACAAAAGGTGAATATCAGGATAGAGAAAGCACATATCAAAGTTCAATTTCACTTTTTTTTTTAAAGATGAGGGGATCAGTAATCCATTGGTAATAAAAAGAAAAGCTTTTAATGCTTCTGAACTGAGCAATAATCTTTTCTTAATCGGCATTAAATCTAATGTGAAGTGACATGTAGTGTCACAGAAGTAGCAGAGTATTATCTTGGTATTTACTTAGTATTTCTGAAGAAGTTGAAAGACAGAAAGCAATTGACCCCATTACCCAATTAAGTAAATAGCTTGATTTTTGAAGTGACTTCTGCATAGGCCAATATCTAACTATCATTCTGAGAAATAATAGGCTTTGGTTGCTTTCTTTAAATGTTTTTTTTCCAAAAATGAGTCTAGAAGATTCATAAGATGTGGCTGAATCCCATTATAAGACTAAGGTCTCAGCTTGCACAGATGAGGAATAAGGAAACATTTTTTTCTGTGAATCCTGGAAGTTTGAAATTCTGGTGTGCTCTATAGAATAGGCAATGAATTTGAAAATATAAGAGAGAAGTCTGACTCAAATTTATAATCTGTAGTTGTTATAAGTTGTTGATGAACTTAGTACAGAAATCAAACTTGGACAAAATAACACCTAAACACACTATAGCATTACTTAAAAAACTAAGCAGCAGAATTATTAAGCATGTAGCACTCTTTGATCTTACCCCTAAATATGTATACCAAATGGTTGATCTAGTTATCTGTAGGGTGGAACTTTTTCAATGGAAAACTGTCCTAAGTTTTTGGGAAACTTTGGGTCAGTACTTCCTCTGGCTAAAATTGTTCTATAATGCTCCATTAAGCACCTGCTTCTAAAAATATATCACAAAATATTGGTCAGTTCATCTTTTCTGATGATTAGTGACATCTTAGTTTTATTTTGCATTTTTCTTATTGCTTTTCTTATACACTAGGAAAGAGCATCATTCCCATGTTCATATATCACATCCTTACACTAACTAGCAGTTCTGTGTATGACACCGTCATTTATATCTTTTAAGGATAAGTTTACCCCAGTAAAACAAGAAGATTAACGTTGTTTCTCAAAACTAGGCCAAATTTTTCTTCCAATGAAAAATATGAATGAAATAATTTTTCACTTATGAGAAATCTTCTACAAATAAACTTGTTCCTTACCTCTTCAGTGCTTATTTTCCTTTCATACAGAATTTTCTGCTGTTTTATTTTAATTAAGCAACAGATTAGTGTAAAGAAAAGAAAGTTTTCTAGCAATTTTTGAGAAGAATTTTTCCCTTGAATACTGCTGATTTAGGTGTTTGTTTTCATAAACAACTTTAGATATTAAAAAAATAATTTCAGAGTAACAAGATGTGAAATTCCATCCTGTTTTTCATGTGGTAGATGTATAAAGAATGAGATTGTCTCAGTGAGAATGGTGGGAGACACACTTTATTTTCCATTATACCAGGATTTAATCTTTTCTATTTATATTTCGGTGCATTGTAAATACTCTGGTAAACATAAAACCATAAAACTCTACTGAAGGAGTATCATATTCCAAAGGGTGAGAGAGAGCCAAGGGCGTAAGGTGCAGGAACAGGAGTTAAATGAACTACTCATCATCTCCCACCCCCCACCCCCCCCCCACCCCCCCCCCAAAAAAAAGTATTTACTTTTGTTTAGATTTTTTTTTACCTTTCTATAGGTTGCTTTATCTGATCATGGTTATCCATCAATAGTCTAAATGTGTACAGCAGTGTGGAAGAGCGTTACCCTAGTGGTAGAAAAAAATTGTCACTGAGAAATGTCATGGAGGAAAAAGTACGTTTTCCTAGAATTCTAAAGACTAGATTTACTGTAAATGATTTGCAAACTTCCTTCCTTGAAGTAAATCAGTTTAAAGGAAAGCTATTTTATCAACTTTATTTTTAATAAACTGTTAAAAATAGTACACTATTTGAAAGCTACAGACTTTCTTCCAGCACAATTAGAAAGAGCGGTGTAGAAAATTGAAAATAAATTACTGAAAACATTACTGTACATTTATGGCTTTGATGCTCCTTTTCCTTTTACAACAATGCTCTTTCTCATCGTATTACACATTTCTAAAGTTCAGTTTAAGATGGAACATAATTTATTAAATTATATTTTTTCATTTAAATGTGACCCATTAATCAGAATTATTTAAAAAAAAATAAAATTAAAAAAATTGGAATTTCAGCCACGAACACATTTCATGCATTCAGCTGGGGTACTTCTCTCCTGGATGCTGAAAGCTACTAGGTGGAAAAAAAAAATCCAAATTCCTGGGATAAGGCTTACCTGTGAAAGTTTTCCAAACATCTAGGTCTTCTAACTTTATTAATATAATTACAATTAATTTTATTAACTTTTTCCCTCCTAATAAAAGGAATCTGTGTATATTTTTTGAAAGTAAAATACATACGTACCTCTTTGGAAATTCCAAAGATGTTAATGTTTTGTGTGACTCTTTTTGTAAAGAGTCTTGGTTGGCTTCTCTGAGTGACCTGTTGTGAACATATGTGTAGGAATAAGTTGTATTAGTATAGGATTCAAAAGGCAATTCTGATTTGCACATCATAACTCAGTACTGTTTAATGATTTTAAGGGTTGAGTGTATGATTTTGTTTTCTGGAAGTTGAGTTTGTGTGTCTCAAATAAGAAAAGTATGCTAAAAACCACTGAAAACTCAGGCCATGGACTCTAGTCGGCCATGGACTCCTGTTTCCTTTGTCTCCTACTACCTTTGGAATCCATGAATTCACCATAAATCCATTTTGACTGTTTTCTCTCCTAAATATTATTTATTTTCCAGTACTGTCAGTTTTTATTGAAGCAAATGAAACTTATCTGAGATTAATTCATTTGTTACTGTCTGTAAAATGTCTCAGTTTCTCTGCTGATAGTGTCTACAGTGTGTTTCATTCAAATACAAACTGTGCATGCAAACATATATAGTTGTACTTACATTTTCACCCATAAATCAGCAGAGTAGATGTAAAGCATTAGATATAGTACTGAAGGATTTTTTCATTTATATTTAGCTTCCATTTCAAACCATATGTTTTTAATGACCTTACAAGATTGGAACGGATTCCATAATCTGGTTTTTACCTTCCAAGTATAAAAGTTTTCTATTGTCCTCAAAAATGGATGGCAATATTCAGTATCGTGCTATGAAAAATGGGTAGTACATTTTGTTTCATATATTAATGCCTTTTGTACTTACCTGTCAAATAGAAGAATAATAATGTGTAATAAAACTGAATATGTCTTCAGGTTCAGTTTCAAATATAACCCTTTCAGAACACATTTGGATTTGCTTTCATAAATAACATTGAACATGATGAGTATATACACCTCCAACACACCAATATTTTGAAATACATTCAATATTTATTCTAATATTCAGAACTCAATATCCAGCATTCAGTACTCCAAAACAAAATGCTAGCGCAGTTTTACCCTGTTGACCATTTTGAAAGCTTATGTTGTTTCTATTTTCTCATTATCCTACAGAGGATTGTTTTTAAAATAAAATCTTTCCCTGAAAGTCTGCTCTCTGTTTTCATAAACTAGAGTGTTTTCTGCTTCATATTCTTCAAATATGGACGCATAATACTTCAGTTACAGTAGTTCAGCAGTGCATCGAGCATGCCCATAGTTTTTCTGTGGGTTTCTTTGTGAAAGCTAGTTGTCATCTTCTGCAGGCCACTCCTTACCTTGAAGGAATTTACTTTTGATGAAATAGGGAGGCTGAAGACTAGCATCACTGTTACTGTCCACTATAGGTGATTTCTCAAAGTGTGAGATTATAAAGACCAGGTGGTGAGGAATATATTCTACTGGAAACTGAGGCAAACTATGCTCAAGTTACTGAAGTTCAAGTCACTAACCCTGGTGAGACAGGACCAAAATTTAATAGTAGAAGATCAGACAAGGGAAAACACTTCAAAGTAACACCTCATATACAGGGTAATTCTGTATTAAAAGGATGAGTGAACCTCTAGCAAGTCTTCCATCAGCTTTTGTTTCTGCCATCTCTTGCTCTTAAAATGCATCATTCCAGAAATTTCTAATAAATGCATCTTCTTCAATTATGCATCTCTTTCCCAGTGTTTGTATTGTACTACTATATTTTGATTCTGTCAACTGCTACTTAATATTACCTGATCCTATATAATCTGTCTATATAATGATAACGTATGTAAATGAAGGAATAGATGTAATTCACTTTGTACTTGTTACTGATGCATTGTATCAATTTAATGTCAGGCTATACGGTAATGCATCTAATAGGCTTTTCCAAATTTTGTAGAATGCTTTTCAAATAAAACTCAAAATTGGATCTGACAATCAAGGAGAAAATTCATTAATGCTGTGTTTTCACCCCTACTGCTTCCTCTCCCTCCCACTGTTCCCCTTCTTTTCCTCTGGGGGAACAGGGGGGCCTCAGGAAACCCACCTGCCCCCCTTCCCCTCAGGTATGTGTGAAGGCATCTTTATGACTGTAGTGTTTCCAAATTTCAATGACATTGAACAGCCTGGAAGGCAAGACAATAAACAAACAGTCCGACTGCATTGAGAATCGAGTGTGTCCATGAGAAAGTAATTTAGTTTATAGTGTGGAAGAAAAGTAACTGAACAATAATTAGTTTACTATATTTTTTTATAATAACATTATAAGACTAACAGAACATAAGTGGAAGATGAGTGAGGGATTTTGCTTTAGTACTATGGATTGTCTCAACCTTGGTATAAACATGAGAAGATTAGCTCTTTATTAATATGCCTGTTAGCAAAAGATGAAGTATTCCTGGTGTTCTTCAGTATAACATCCATTTTTTCTCTTAAGAAAACAACACTCCTTTTCCAAGCATCAAAGTTAGTAGAAGGACAGAAATATACTTTCTTGGGTAATGATGCTCAAGTCTCTGACAAAGCAGGAGGAATACCGTAGATGTATTTTCCTTTTTTTGGTAATGGCCAGGTTACTGCTTGGCTTGGGAGAAAGGCATATTTTAACAAGAGTCAAACATTGTAGTAAACTACGCTTGATAAGCAGATAGAAAAAACTTTCTGAGAATTAGCCAATGTGTGTTCTAATTTGTTTTGAAAGAGGTTTAATATCAAAATGCGAAACTGAATACTCAGAATTTGTGGTTTCTTATATTTGACTATTTCATATTTTTCAGTGCCAAAGACGAGGAAAGTAAGAAATATTGAGTTTGTGTAACTTGAAGTTTACTTTAGAAATTTCCTATTTCCTTACAGTAAGACAGTTGGTATTTTTTTCTCTCAAAATAAAAAGTTAATCTCTAACTAGAATGATTTTGTTCTTCATCTGATAGAGCTGAATGTTACTGAATACCAAAGAAACTGGTAAACAGTGAAGTGGCTTTATCGTCTTCATGTTGAAGAACTAATATAGGCAAGAATCACAAAATCATTCAGGCTGGAAACGACCTTGGACATCTCTAGCCCAACTTCCTGTCCAAAGTAGGTCAACTATAAACTTAGCTTCAGATCCTCAGGGCTTTATCCTGTTGGGATTTTGAAAACCTCCATGCATAGTGACTGTGCAGTCTCTCTGGGCTGCTGTTTGCTGTTCCTCTACTTAATTTTGTAGTGACTTTCTCCTTGTTTCTATAATGCCATCATAATGGTGTGTCAGCTTGCTATGCAGATTGTGTTTATCTTCCTCATTCTCCCTCATGAATTGTGAAATGAAAGCTGCTTTTAGATTTATTTTTTTTACAGATATATCAGCAGTTTGTGGATGATTGCTGTCACAGGTACTGTAGAGTTCAGTGAGATTGGTTGTATTTTTGGAATTTCCACAACTCTCATGTGATAAAATTAGTGTTATATATACAATGCATAGAACACAGTTTGTTTCTGAAACAACGAACTACCCTATAATATATACTGAAGTGCATCTTTTATGACACTTTTAGGAACTACTTGTAAGGTGATGGAAGGGCCAGATAGATTTATCCATTTTCTAGATGAAATTGTTGTGATATCGCACATAAAAATGGTTAGCTACTCATCTGACTGAATTCCATGCACTGTGATCCTCGAAAACTCGCATGTACTTCAGGAGGAGCCAAGGCATCTGCTTCTTGTGAAGGTGTAGAGGATTCACATAGGAAAGTCCCAGATCCAGTTCCATAAAAGTTTAGAGGGTAAAGAACAACGTCATATCTTGTTAGCATTTGAGATGAAACTCTGCATGAGTAGGTAATTTTAAATAAATTTTGCAGAGAGCAAAGGAGCTAACTCACTTCTAGAGTAAAATTTATGAAGTGTGATAACCAGAGTCTCTGTTGGATTAGATCGGGAAAAAAGTGTTAATACCTGCTATATGCCCCAATGAAGGGGGGAATTTATTTCTTTATCTATTCAGACATTTATGCTCCATGTAATTGTATGTTTCCTTCATGAGGTTTTAGTAAATGCTAGATAAACTTGGGGAAGGAAAAAAGCAATGTAAATATCCAAGTGGGTAGATCTATTCCAGGCGGGGAGGAATGATATGGTCGTTAGGATGAAGTGGAAAGTGGCTGTGATATTTTAGGTTGTAGCCTCGTTGTCAAGTGAGATTTAAATAATCACGCTGCCTTAGGCTGTATAGCTCCACTGTTTTGTGTGAATACACAGCATTAACTATGAGGCTTCATGCAAAGCATCAGGTCCATCAGCTTTTGCTGCCATTCTGCAGTGCTCACAGATGCTGAGGGAAGTGCTCAGGCAGCTCCACTGACTGTAATCCCTTATTCATGTATGTGCCCTGAATCTGCTTGGTCCTATCTGCTGTCTCTAATGACAAAATGTTCTTGTTGTTTGCTATACCTGTTGACCCAGTTTGCCTGCACTATGAAGCTTAAGGCTTTTCTTATGCATCATTAATATCATTTATTTGTGCAGATCTTGTTTAGAGGCAGCAAATCTCTTAAAGTCCAAAGGAGGTAATGATGGAGCTTGTGTTTCAAGGTAAAGCTGGGTGACTATGCACAATTAGCTCTGTGTGATAGTTGGCTTGTAAGACTCATTAATGGTGAGTCCAGTTTTTAAGGACTCGTTTGCTACCATGCTTTCCAAGAAAAAATCATGAGAAATACAGGTCTTCTGGTGGTTGTTCAATATTAATTGGACCTACCTTGGCCATCTGTTTTGAGAAAGAAGCGTTGGTTTTAACTGTGTAAGATTTTTGCTGTATGAAATCCAAGTTGATGGAATACTGAGTTGAAGAAGGAATACTACGTGTTCCCAAGCAGAAATATTTTCATGGCTATTCTATGTTTTAATGAACTGTTGCATGATTTTTTTCTTTTTAACTGAACTAACATTTTTAGACTGTCTAGTTTTCTTTTCTCACTGTCGAGGGCCACTATTTGCATGTGCCAGGTGACTAACTGGCATTTATTATAAGCAGCTGTTCTGGATAGCATAATTTTGGGAGTTAGATGTTGATTTTTGATCTTTTAATTTTCGATTCCTATGTGATAATGCATAAGTAAGAGTAGAGAAAAAAATAAAAGCTTTACTGTTAACAAATATGTAACAATCTATCTGTATAAAAAGAAATGTTTTTTAACCAGTTTAGTGGTCTAATTCTAATGAAATAAGAGTATTGGAAAAATGTCTATAAAATCAAATACAGATTAGAAGTCCTGTATGAGTTGCAATTTCTCCCTTGCTTTTCAAATGATACACCTCATAATAGCTACAATTAAATTTTAGTGCAAACTGTCACAGGTGAAAATGCATTGTCATAACTAGTAATTTATGATACCAGGCCCTTTCAGTTATTTTTTATAGCTACAGTATGCCTCATCTACTGCTTCTACCATCACTTGTGATGGATCTACACGTGCATTTAAATGACTTATAATACTCTTGATTATAAGACCCAATCACTTTGAGATTTTTTTGTTGTTATACATCATAAGCTTTGAAATAAATTGCCAATGTAGTTACTGTTCTGGAGACATGAACATTTAGTAATTGCCAGCTTGTGATGATATAACGTGAAAAGACAATCTCATGTTTGATAAAGTAAGAAAGCAAGCTAGATAGCTTTTTATGGGTTTTAGAGATTTGTATTGCTTAGTGGTATGTTGCAGGACAGAATGTTTTAATATAGTATATCAGGACAAATGCATTTCTACTTCATGAGCTTTCCAAGTTCCATGGGTGAAAAGAGAATCATCAAAACACTAGTCAATGGAGAGTAATAGAGGCAACAGCTGTATCAGTACTGCAGAAGTATGAGGCATGTCTCTCCCAGCACATCTCAAAGCAGAATGAAAATGTGCTGCTTCTCCACTCCTTTACTTTGCTGTGCAAATAAGCCTGGTCACGCTAGCATCAGGTTCTCTCCTCTGGATACTTAGAAAGCAGGGACTGCAGAAACACGCCCTGATATAGATATAGGTTAGCCTGTCTGTAAGAATATTCTCATATCTCGTCTTGATGGGTCACACCTTGATAAAAGTAAGGGAAGATGGGGCAGCCAGCTGGCTCACCATGTAATTAGGAAATGTCTCGGAACAGAAAAGGGCATTTAATCTTTATTACATATCGTACTTCTCAAGTGATATGTGGTTTTGCGTATCCCTGATCTCAATAGCTGCCTTGATCCAGAGCAGAGCAGTATTGAGGTGGTTTTATTCTGATCCAAAATCCAAATATTTCTTCTTATTTTATCAGAAACGCTGGCAAATATAAAGCAATAGCCCAAATTAACATGCTTATGTCCGCAGTAGACAATGAGAAATGAACAGGGAAAGGAGATGTCTGTCCGTACATTACATTTTCAGATTCCAATGCTTTTTGTGTTCATGACATATATTGGTTATTGCCTGCATGAATGCAGAAGTGAAGCGAAAGTAAGATATATTCTCCCAAGTATTTCTATCATAATGCTGAGATAAGGAAATATAATTGTACATCGGAAATAGTATAGAATAGGTTTTGTTTGACTGTGTAAGCGTAATTTATGTTTTTAATACCTATCCTTCCTTTCTATGCCCTTCTACCTGTACTTTTTTGCTATATGTGTCACTAGCTCTACAGGCTCCTAGCCAGTCCTCAGCATTCCCTTTACCTGTCTTGAAGATTTTTTTCAAAGTAGCATGGAACTCAAGTTAGAGAGCTTGAACAACTGTGTAGCTTTTTACTTTGTTTCTAGACAATATTTTGTCAGTAAGCAGGTGACTTCAATGACAGCTATGTTTGTGGATATGCAATTGGTCCCAAAGGAATGTGCCACAGGAGATAATTTCTTGTCATCTGTGAAGATATGTTGAGGTAAAATTAGCAAGTGAAGAAAAATATGAAATTATATATTTAGCCCAAAGAATGAAATTGAAAACATATAGAGATACATACATTTCTGCAAAACTCTGGGGAAAGGAAAATTATAACCAAAGCTTACAACTGGTTTATAAAACCATCTGATTAAATGAAAGTCTGTGAAGGCTGACCTGTTTCAATTAAGATTCTTCAAAAATGGCTAGTGTCAGTTTATCTTTTCCCCTGCAAGATCTATATTTTGGCCTAATGGTTTAAAATGAAGCAAAGGCTGTTTGTTCAAAATAATGTATCAGTCTTGAATTATACTAATACTAAAGTGGGAGGTGTTCCAGAGGCTTCTGTCATGGCATACCCATTTGATGTAAAACCGGGGGAGAATAAGTTAAGTAGTCCAGGTTATTACTGCTGTTGTCTTTTTAATATGTAGGAGGGATGATATTAATGGGAATCTAAATTAGGAAGAAGGGTATGGAATTGAATCTATGATACAAAAAAGGACATTATCGTGAGTACTGAGGTGTGCTTGAGCTGACTACAAGACAACATAATCTTGGACCATTAAAAAGACAGGGAAGCAGAATGGAAGCTTTACGTCATTGCAGGTTTTTAAATTAATTTTAATTTTCATGCAATTACTTAATGTGCCTGGATAAAATGTTGAAGTCTAACCTATAACCCTAGTCCACCCAGACAATATGACACTTTTGGCTAACTTTTTGAATTGCTTTGATGTCTGTAAGAATTAAGGGAAAAGTTTCAACTATTGGGAGATAAAGTAAAAACATTAATCCCACAGCATGCTGTATACTGTGAGCTAATGTATTTAAGCTCATAAAATTGCTGCAGGGGATGAGGTAAGACAATAAGGCATGTTACCCTCTGCATTATTGCATAAGCTACAAAAATCTTAGAACCAATATTTTAAGTGTAATTCCTCATGATGCAATTGAAAGTATTAAGAGCTTGAAAATACTTCTGCACAGGAAGCTCCTAGATAGTACTGGTAGCATAAGATACCTGTAATACCACTTGGAATTAAGTGTGCTTTAAATGGTATAACCACAGGAGCAGATGCGCATGCGTTAAGCTATCAGTCTTACATACAGCTGAAGTTTATTTTCAGGCTTGTAGGAAATCTTGATGGAATGTGTGACAAGTGGTCATTTTGCCAGAGGTAGGATGAATTTGCATTTTACTTACAATAACTTCATGTAATTTTTTCTTTTTTGTGAATTTTTTCTTTTGAATGTGAAATGAAAGTTGATTTCATGATCTTATCTTACCAGGTTGACAGCTTTGGTAAACAAAACGCTTCTTATTGTCTTCATTTCTAAACTGGAGGAGAACCCATTTGTGAGAAGCAGGTTCCTTCTCCATAACTTTTTTCCTTCTGAGACTTGTTTGATTACAAATGCACCATGGATATGCCTTTCTGTCTTGCATATTGGGATAATTGGAGAGAGTCTGAACTCTAATCTCATGGGTGCTTCCATGTGCTTATATGGTATCTGAGTTGTTCTAGGTTTGAACCATTGTTTTCAGACACAACAGAAGTTCAACTGTTGTTTGAGTTGTTCTGCATTAGCCTGATGGAGTTTATAGTAATTTAGGAGTAAGTGTAGCTCTGCTTGTAGCTCAAGAAATCATACTTGTAAATACATCAGATAGCCAGGAAAAAGGGACGCTAGTGACTTTCACACAGAAAGAGAAGGGTTTGGTGATAAGATATCTAGATATTTTGCTTACTCTAGTGTGTTTGGAAACAAGGACTTATAGGAATGCATAACATGAGAATGAGCCAATATCAAATATCCTGAATTACTGGCATGGAAAGATTAAAAGGCTATCAATGGAGTGAGCTTTTAATTGAAGTTGGGCTGATTGTAAATTTTTCTGAAGGAGTTCCTAGCAGCCCAATAGTAGGAGCTACTACACCCTGGGTGTAACAATTTGCTCTAAAAATGCTATCATATATAGGTAAAGAGATTGTAAAATAGTTGCCAGAAGATCTGTGTCATGATTTTGACCCTTCTCTTTGACACCTAAAAAGACTATGGATTTTTTCAAGCAGGTGGCTCTGGCCTCTGTGTCTCCTACTTAATCTCTTGGAACATTTTACATTTGTTTCAGTACTAATAGTTGACCTCCTCTGCATGCAGTACTAATCCCCACACAGGTCCCATTTCTCCCAGTGAGATGTGTAGCTAAAACAGTGTCCTCAATTAGTTTGTGACACTGGAAAATTAAACAGAGGTGGTGGAACTGAAACTTTGCATGTTTTCAGGATGAAGTACTTGAGAAAATGGTCTCTGCCAAAATGTTCCTTGCAGCTAAAGTACGAATCTTTTTCAGAATGTGCTCTGTGGATTTGTGCGAGAGCAACTAATTAAATCTATAACCTATTCATGTTGATAACATGGAGCAGTATGTTTGTTCTCATCTTCTTATTAACTTGGGTGTTCAACCTTATAGCAATTAATAGCAAAGAAAGAAGAGGTTTTGAACTACTAATATGCTCGTAGCCCAGTGTTTTCTTTAAACCAATATACTGCGCTCTAGGGGAAAAAGCGCATTAAATAGTAGTGAAAGTCTCAAGCAAAGAGAATGCTATTCATTTGAAAAAAAAAAAAAGAGATCATTTCTCAAACTACAGCTGCCAAAATTTCATTTGAATAAGTAAAGATGCTATGAATGTACTCAGATTTTACAATTTTTACAACTTAAAATACTTTTACAATTACAAATATAAAGTACCATTGAGATAAAACAGAGGAAGTTGAGGCTGAGTACTGGAACACTGATGTAAAGTAAAAACAATTTCTTGCTGTATTTTTTCAGAGAAATGATGTTCATGGTCTTTGCCCAATATTTGAAATGTTTCTGTTCAAACTTTCTAACAGTAAAACATGGCATTCTTTCATTTTAATTCATGTTTTAATGCTTGGGACACTGCTTTAAAACTTCATTCAAATGTCCATTTACTTGCTTTCCAATGTAAAGTGTCAGGAACTTTTAAAGTTTCACTTCAGATTCCATCTTTCTCTTCACTTCTTAACGAACCTGCCTGGAGTTTTGTGGCTTTCCTTTTTCCCTGACAGTCTGTCCCCAAAACATCAGGTGTATAGCCCAGGAGTGCAGATATGAAGGCAAGATTCTTGCTATTCCTCACAGTCCCTTGCTGATCTAGGGAAACAAGGTGCATGTGCTTCATTTCCACAGGATTATAATGCTGTGTTTCACTGGGTGAACAAAGCCCTCTAACGACCAGCCATCGTGTTGTACTTCCATTTAATAATGGAAAGAAGCGATTCCAATCCTACAACACGGAACCTATTAATATAAGAAAATGCAATACTTTTCTTTGGAAAACAAACCTAATCATTCTATTCCTTCCTTCCCTCCCTGCTACTTCTGTCACAGATATTTCTGCTGTGTTAATATATTTTGTAAAACATTTTCTAACACTGAAAATCCAGAAGTCTGAAGGTTTATGTACATCTCATTGAAACATTTTGCAGGTGTTAATGACAAATATTCTCTCCCATTTTTGGAATGTTTGTAGTCTCTCTAATTAGATCACATTTTTCCCTGAGTTTTTCATTTCCTCTGAGACTTCTGTTCTATGTACTTGGATATATTCTGCAGGCCATTAAAATATCTATCACTGAGGGTAGGTTGAGCTGCTGTTCTCAGAATGACTAGTCTAAATGGCCATCTTCTCTTAGCCTGAATGATGTCTATTACTACTTCTGTATTATTTATTATCAAATAGATAAATAACAAGTGTATATATAGCTAACACATTAATAAAACCTTCATCTCCTAAAGACATGCAACTAATCCTGCAGCACAGTTTCATTTTTTATAGTGAACTCTGGCAGGTCTCTTCTCCTTTTTAGTTTATATTTCTCACTTTCTTTGAATGAAAGTATTTAATTTCAGAACAAAAGTTAAATTGCTGTGATGTTCACAGCCAGTGTCTTTCCAGTGTTGTAAGTCTATGCAATTGAAGTTGCTTGGGCAACTTAAATTTGCTGCACTGCAGTACATGGCCACATACCGATTGTACCTGTAAGGCACATCCCAGGTGTTCTGGCTGGCTTCCAGGTCCAAATGATATCTTTGGCAGCTTCCTCATGGATGTATGGACAAGATAGGTGGTCCTATACTTCTATGTGCATTTAGTGCTAGTGGAGGGAAGCTATTGCCAGTTTTAAATGGTTTGGGTAGCAAGACTACAAGGCCTACACTGGAGCACACCTGCACTGCATAGTGCAGAGACGAAGAATCTCTCATAGACAAAAGTTAAACATCAACAAGCAGTCTTTAAGTATTGCTTAAATATTAAGATTAGTCTTGCTTTATCCATCTTTCCTACTTTCAGATGTAGACTGATTTATTCCTGGGTTTTGACTAGCAATTTAGAATTCATGTGGTTAATGCATAGCAATTCCTATATTTTAATACTGCTTAATGTGCTAAACAAAGTCTATTCCATAAGACCCTCCTCATCTTTGCTGGATGCTACGTAAAGTTCAGTACTACTTTTGTTCTAGGAGGCCCACAGGAATGCTGAGGCACCTCCACGTAGCTTGTTATGAGGTTCTGTACCTGCAGAAAAAATGTTCAGTGTTTTGTTTCCTTTTCCTTTTATAAGTATTTCTCCTGTCTTAAAGCTCATCCTTGGAAGTGGATCTGTATGAGTCTATAAATAAGCACTAAAAATAAAGTTCAGTGTTTATGAAAAGAATAAAAGGGATAAGTTGCAAAGATCAAAAGCTGTGTTCTGCATGACAAATTAAATTTCTTGACAAGCAATAGGGACCATGTCCTTTCAGCAGAGGCTCCTAGTACATCTTGCACAGAAATTCAGGCAGTGTGTTGTTTCTTTGTTTAGGGTGTGGATTTCTTCAGACAAAGTACTGTCAAGTAGAGTTTATGGGATAATTCAGTCCAACTTGCTTTGTCAGTAGCCATTAAAGTTAAAAGAACTTTAGAGTTTATTTTAAACTTCATATGAGGGCTGTTTATCTCTTTTTTAGATTAGAAGATTGATTTGTTACAGTCTCTTCTAACAATTATTTTATTTTTCATTTAGTTGGACTTCAAGTATGCAGTAGGGAGACTGTTTTTCTTTGCTTCTAAAGAATTACTACACAACAACCACAGAGTATTTGTAAGCTGTATTGTAGGATCACAGTGATAACTATCATTCCTTTTTTTTAAAAAAAAATATGAATTTTTCTTTACTTGAAACAGGCAGAAAAAAGATAGTTGTCAATATACCTGAGACAGAAACAGCAGCCATGGAATTACCTGACTTTCCAAAAACTCATTAATATGTTGCAACTTGATTTTTCTCACTAGGGAGAAGCAAAACCTAATATAGTTTCAAAACTGAATATAGCTCAAAGTCCATGAGTTCAAAGTACTCTAGCTGCCAGCTTGTTACTAGAGGAATCTTCTCCCAGTGTGATTACTGGTGCTGAAATATTTTGTGCTTGGGTAGCACCCGGCATGAAGCAGCAAATCTGACAATGAACTTTTTGTCAAGGAATTTGAATTAATTTGTAAAACATCTCCAAAGTCAGTTTGAGACTTTCCATATCGTGCCTCTTTATAAGGATTTCACATGTCCAGCAGTGTCACTAAGGTCATATTATGCTCCATCCCTGGACAGACTTAATGTTAAATGGGCAAGAAAATAATTGCAACGGGTTATAGCATTCTAAGTTTTTAGTTAGTATTACGTGAGAAATGAAATAACTAAGACTTCTGTAACTGAAAATAGCCTTCTGAGCCAACTTTTAATGGTTTCAAAAACATATTTCTTAATGAAATGGGAGTAGGCCATCCTTACGTAAATCTTCTGTGACTATAATTTTTTCTCTCAAAAAAAAAAATCTGATTTCTTGCCAATTTGTGATTGAATTAAATATTAAAATTAATTTCAGCTAAGATGACCAAATTCCAGATATTTTCCTTGGCATGCCACTCCATACTTGTGCTAAGCATATAGGTCATCTTTCACCAAAGGAAGAAAGATTATATTTGGCTTCACACACAGTGATAGCCTAATTTAACATGTGGACAGCGAACCAGACTGCTCAGCTGAAAGGCTGAGAAATACAATTATCTGCAAATTGTATGGGAGGTGATGAGTTCACAGGTGATTTAACCAGAACTGATAGTGATTTAGTGATCAAAAAGGAGAGGTGACTCAAGTGTTGTTTAGGAATGAAAAACAAACAAGAATGAGAGACCCATTGTAGTTTTGTGTAGGAAAAGATGAAGAAAAAAAAAAAAGAACAGGTGCAAATGGAGTACCTTAGATTTCCATATGAATGTGATTTCACAATCTTGAAAAAATGAGAGTTGCATTTAGGATTAAGTCTAGAAGAAGAATGTTTGATTATTCTTTGCCAGACAAGATTGTGAGTTATTTGAGATATGTGTGGGAAGTGTTGTTCAGTATTCATAAATGCGAGGTCAAGCAGTGGAGGGGAGAACTCTTGCATCATATGGCTTAGATGATGTATAGTTAGGAAGCCTACCCGGGCATCTTGTTAGACAGCTCAGTGGAAAGCACTGCTCAGGGCACAATTGTGATTTGCAAGTCTAGAAATCACAATATAGTGACAATTAATTTACTAATGTGTCTTATGTAACAACATCTGGAACAGTAGCCAGTACTAATTGCTATATATGTATATAAAAGTAGAAATATCGAAGAATTAGAGGTAATCCGGAGGATAAGAATGGGAACCATCTCTCATAAGATGTTTAATATGTTATATGGAAATTTATAAGAAATAAGATGAATAGTGTAAAGAAGATAAATCAGGTGGTATTCATGTCTTTTTGCAAGAAAAAAGGGGTGGATAGCCTTTTCAATGTGATAAATGCAAAACCATAAGTTTTTCCTATTGGAAAAAACAATACTTATTGAGGCCATGAAAATGTAATAAATGCTCTGTCGAGTCAGTGTTGGTCATCTCTCCCATCTTGTATGGTAATAAAATGCTGTTTGAGGAGAGCATCGTCACCTGACTTGTTTTAGTTTCATGTATCCTTATAACTTCCACATCCAGAGATATTTGGGATGTTAGAGGACACTATTAAGGGTTTCAGTATGTCTTAATGGATCTGTGATCACTGAATAATTTAAATTTATTTTGTAATATGGTAAGAGTTTACCTCTTAAATTGCCTCTCAAATTCTGTGAGGACACCACCAGCTGTGTAAATACAGGCCTTCTTTACCTGCTCCAACTAATCTACTATTTTCTTAAATAAGTGTCTTCTACTAGTATTGTGGGATCTGCTGAACAAAGTTCTGCCTCCACTGTCTTTTTTGTGAGTTCAGAAACCTTGAAGAGCTCCCCATCAGCCTTCTCCCCACAGACTGAGGAGCCTCAGCCTTTCAGTCCCCCTGTAAGGCAGCTGCTCCCCCCCCTGCAGCACGCTTTGCCGGCCCTTCTCTGTACCTTCTCCAGCACCATCCACTGCAGCCAGTCAATACATCCTAGCAAAACACTGCTGCTCTCCAAGGCTCTCACTGGCCTTCCAGCAATGTCCAGCCCTTGTTTTGTGACCTTTCCAGCTGCTGCTCTTCAGCGAGGGGATGATTTTGCCAAACTGTGAGTGGTGACTATGAGCTCATGTCTTCAGCTGGAAGACAGGTCCTCATCAGGTCCAGCATTAGGTTATGGTACTTAAGTGCACAACCACACATTCATCTCCGCTGAAGGTCTTTGTCACTTTTTGCCTGTTGTCTCAGCTTTTTTTTTTAAGTCTGTCTGAAGTACTTTGTTGTTAGATGAGGCATTTGACTCCAGAAAGACTTAGTTTTCTCTCCTAGTTCCCTTTTCCAGGTTATTTCTCTATTTTCCTGCTTTTGAACTTTTGCTTAGATCTTCCTCCCCCTTTTTTTTCCATATTGCTTTGGTAATATCTAGGAAGTACAGGATTCTCAATATTTCCCCTCTCACCCCTTTATTAACTACAGTAAACCCTCAGCAGCATTCTTTAAAGAGCTGCTGTTGTTGTGCCCATACATGAGGTACAGGCAGCTTAGTTGGGATTAGGCTCTTTTTTAGTCTATTCACTTCAGGGCTGTCTCCCTCGGGAAGCTTAGCCTCAGGCTTTTATGTCACTGATAGAGTACTATGTGATATAAGGGGAATTTTTCCCCCTAATGTTAGTCCAGCTGTAATGATAGAGGAGCCTGTGCTGGTGTTTGTAGCAGTGCCTGGTCCCTTGGAGGTTCTGGAGTTCAATGGCTGCCTTTGTCTGTTTTGTACTTGAATCTTCCATACTTACGAGCATTTGTCTGTACAAAACCTCCAAAACTGGACCAACTGCAGAGTCTGGGTGGCCCACAGCCTTCCTCCAGGTTATATAGTTCAATCTGTCAGTTCCCAATGCATCTTTTGTCATCATTTTCTTCCTGTAATTCTCTGTTGGAGGAATGTTTTAACATAATAAATCATAGAATCATAGAATGGCCTGGGTTGGAAGGGATCATCTAGTTCCAACACCCCTGCCATAGGCAGGGACAAATAATAAATTTCATTCTCATTGTGCACAAACCTTGACACAAATAATAGTTTTTTAAAGTATCTGGAAATTATCTAGACTTACTCTGTGGTGTCTTTATGTTGAAGAAGAAATAAAAGGAGATTTTTGTTAAAGGTATAAAAGGTAACAGTCTTTTATAAATGGATTTTCTTATCTTTTCCACATACTACTGAATTATTTTTAAATGTATGTTTGATTAAAAGTCAGTCTTAGAGTGTGACGGATATTCATGCAATGCTCCTGAAAAAGTTGTTGCTGTTTATATGATAAGGCTGTGTGCAATGGCCATACTGTTCTCAAGTGCACTTTCTCAGAAGTATGGAGCTGAACTTTCTGCGAGTTACATCAGTGCAATTAAGAAACAACTGGAAAAAAATCACTGTACATACTTCAGTTTTGCACTGGTGTAAGTGAAATGAAAAATCTCTCCCTGGAAGGCTTTGACATTCAAAATGAGCACTCAGTGAATATTGAGCTCATAATGAAATTCCTTGCTTCTGTCAGAGGTTTGGATTTCAGTGTGTTCAGGCGATCTATCACCTGCTGATGTCAGAAGTGTATCCAAACAGAAAAAGGTTTTCACAGACCGTTGAGACAATAGCCCGGTCCCAAGCATCTTGGCAGAAATGTGGACATGTTCTCTTCTCATAATGCACAGTGCTGTAAAAAGAAAGAAGTAATAATTGGATATTTCACAACAAAAATAAAAATCCTTGAAGCAGTTTCTTGGGATAGCTAGGAATATTGAAGTACTGATCCAGTCTGTACTGTTAAGCCTTACAAACCAGTAAAAGGAGTTTGAATATTGGTTTTCTTCCAAAATTTATAGGGAATTCTGAAAAATCTGAGCTTCTGCTCAAAGATATTTTCAAAATGACTAAATGACTTTTTTTTTTTTTTGGGGGGGGGGGGGGTTAATCTCCATTGAAGTCAATGCAGGTTACACTGGTCTTTGAGGAATATTTTCAAGTTAAACATTTAGTTTAAGCAGGTTTTGACAGTTCTGCTGTACCGTATAGACACACACTAAAACTGAAAAGCAAACTATACTAGGATTGCACACTGAATCCTGCTTTTTCCTTGCATATACATTCAATCATGGTACTCCATGAGGACGTCTGTCTGTGGTCCTTGTTTTTCCTTGATAGCTTTTATAAATTTCTGAAGTCCTTCAATTCCACTTATTTTTACTTATCGAGCTCTATAGGTACCTTAAAAGAGGCTGTAGCAAGGTGGGGGTTGGTCTATTCTCCCACATGCCTGGTGACAGGATGAGGGAGAATCAGCTAAAGTTGTGTCAGGGGAGGTTTAGGTTGGATATTAGGAAGAACTTTACGGAAATGGTTGTTAGGCATTGGAATAGGCTGCCCAGGGAAATGGTTGAGTCACCATCCCTGGAGGTCTTTAAAAGCCATTTAGATTTATGGAGCACAGGAAGTTCCGCACCAACATGTGAAAGAACCTCTTCACGGTGAGGGTGACAGAGCACTGGAACAGGCTGCCCAGGGAGGTTGTGGAGTCTCTTTCTCTGGAGATATTCAAGGCCCATCTGGACGCCTACCTGGGCAGCCTGCTCTAAGGAACCTGCTTTGGCAGGGGGATTGGACCCGATGATCTTTCAAGGTCCCTTCCAACCCCTTCAATTCTGTGATTCTGTGATTTAGAGCTTAGTGACAAGGTTTAGTGGAGGACTTGTTAGTGTTAGGTCTGAGATTGGACTAGATCTTGGAGGTCTCTTCCAACCTAGATGATTCTGTGATTCTGTGATTCATGGCAAATACAGGAAAGAAAGGCACACCATCTCTTTGACACTATTCCTTCACCTTCCTAAAAGCTCACAGAGCTATTGATCATGGCATTTGAACACAGAATTATGAAGCAATTATCTCAGTAATAGCCTCAGTGAAAATCATGGGATTTTCCTTTTATAAATGGTACTTTCAGTGTTGATGTAGCTGAGAGTGAAGTAAGAACTACAGAGTTCATAGAGGTATTAGGTCAAGGATGTTCTTTCATTTTTGCTTTTTCCCATCCACCAAGAATTCCATAAATCCCAGAGAACCTTAAAGATTTTGAGGCCAAATTGCTTTGTTTGGAGCAAGGCCTTAGAAATCACTTGGACTGATTAAGTGAGAGTAATTTGCATCAATCTGCTCCTGCATATTTGAGTTATAACTATTTCTCTTGTTCTTTAAACTATGAAAATGTGATATGGTGCGCAATTCAGACTGGAAAAGTATGTTTGATTTAAGTAACAGGTTTGGGTTTGAGACCATAAAACAAAATACAAATTTTCAACTTGCAACTTACTTTGTCACAGTTGCTCATATTCATATTCACTACTTGGACATGTTCTGTGTGATTGATTTCTTATCTGCTGTGACTTATAGAGAATGGTTGCTTGCTTCTGTATATGCAGAACTGAGACCGGTGCTTCATGTGAATGTGCTCAGGCTGAGGAATATGGACCCCAAGCTGACTGATGTTCCATCCCTTTGCTGAACACAATACAAATCTGTGTTTAAAACTTTATCATTTTTTTTCTAAATATTGAAAAGGAATTTTCATTATGGACTGAGTCCTTAATGACACCAGGAAGAAGAAGACAAGTCTGTCCACTGAGGACCAGGCTTGCTTGCAAGTTTAGAAAATAGAGTTTTTTCATAAAACACTGTCAATAGAAATGTGATTTTTAGAACAATAATTCTTGGGCTAGCTACCTTATTTTTTCCCTATCAAGATTAATATTTAGACTCACTATTTTAATCGATACTTCTTAGTAATGGAAAATAAGTTGTCATGGTAGTTGCTCAGCAAATAATGCATCCTTGCTATAGATAGTCACTCAGGTATTCCTGTGACTGCCACTCAAATAGTAAATCTGATGGTGCCATTAACAAGACAACATAGAGTATGAGAATAAAACAATCCCTCCTTCCAATGGTATGCTCTGTGCATTCAGTGTTAACTGACAAAGTTAAAATTGTCACTATGTTTTAATACCATCTAACCAGAAGATAGCATGTGAAAACCTTTCTCCTCGGGTGTGCTGCTTTAAGTGATATAAGGGTAATAGGTGACAGAATTTTACTTGTTATACTCTGAGTACATAGAGCATAGAAAACAGTATGTAAAATGCAATTTGGTATTTATAACGTTGTATTTAAAAGAAAAAACTATGGCATCAATTTAAAAAAATCATTTTTTTATTTAAAAGTATTGGTTGAACTGGATATGCCCAAGACTTCCTGATTTTTTCATCGGAGATTTTTCTCTGACTTGTTTACCGTGCATTTTAGTTCTTCCTCGTGTTCCTCAAAGGAAAAGGTATATGGGTAGCCTTGGTGCACAGTAATAAACTTTTTTTTTTTTTTTTTTTGCATTAGAAGTGACTATGGGTAATTCATTCCATTTGGTTATATCCTGAAACATAAATGTCTTTTTAAGGTCTGTAGAAAGCAATTATAAAGCTGGTAACTTTGAACTATTGAACTGCATGCCCCAGTGCTGTTGGCAATGCTAAAAATGGGAATATTAGATTAAAATTTTTCAAGCAGAAAGTTCTAATAACTCAAGTAATAATATTCATTAACTTCTATTTACACCATTTTAATCTGAATCCACATTGTATGTTTGTTTTATTTTTTTCAGAAAACCATTAAAGCCTTAGCCAAATGCATATTTCACCGTATACGCTAATTCAGATTTGGTATAAATTATGGTTAAATTATCAAAGGTGGTACACTACTGCACAGCTTGGGGTTTTCATTTGAATGGGGGGAGCATTAAGTGGTGGCTTAGTCCTATAGTGAGTTAACAATTACAATGCTGTGCACTGTAACAGCACAAAAGGTGACCCAGGTCTATTAGTGCTGAGTTGAGCTTGTAAAAATGATGGTGTGATGAGGCATCTGAGCCTTGCTTGGGCTGCTTGAGGTTGTGTATGAGGAGATGACTTGCCTTGCAATGAGACCTGGAGATATTTTCCCTAGTGGGACGGTCAAATGCTGACCATGGTGCTGTGAGAGCAACATGAAGAAAAAGTGGGGTGTTTGTGTTGAGAGAGAGAACTGATAGGAGAATCTATTCAAAATGACAGTTTGATATTTATTTCATTAAGTTCTGCCAAACTCTTCCAGTTGTTTGGTTTTGTGACCGATCTCCTTCCCATTCAATACAAAATGCTCAAATCTGTCCTGGAATGAGTTAAAGCCTTTCTGACTGCCAAGGCTTTGGGCATGGTGCCTGGCAGGAAATTCTCTCTGCTCAGGAATTGATAACAGTGCAGGATTTGCAAAAGAGAAGACAAAAGACTTAAATGTTGCTTTCTTGGCGTCCTTTAAGAGAAAACAGCAGGAAAGAAGAACATTGGTGCAGATGTGAACAGAGATGAGGGTATCCAGGTTAAGCCTGCAGCTTCTTTATTAATGTAGGAGTGCAGAAGCTGATATGTATATATTGCATAGCTGCATGAAAAGAATGAGTATCATGGTACTGAGATGTGATCTTATTAATTTTCCTTTCTTAATAGGTTTGTTAGGATATGACTCAATGCTTTTGCTTGGCTACTCAACACTAGTATTGTCACGGCTTAGGTTGTTCACAGTAATAGAGATTCATGTGGGATAAAGGAAATGAAGCTGCTTTTCATTGTCATTATAATTATTAAAAAGGCTTTTCAAAGTCCTATCTTGCTATCAGTGCCACAGATCAGCACACCCCTAAAAAGTGATCGAAGAGCAGTGTCCTGCAGAATACATTCATCCCCTGTGGTGCATCATCAAAGTATTACTCTATTAATTGCTAATGAAAACAAAACAAAAAAAAACCTTTGGAATTGGCATTAGTAAGGCTGTTGCTCAATAACGGTGTTATAATATATTGTGTTGCTATAATACCATTATACCCCCACCCCACTCCTTTTGACTTTGTTTTTCCCCTGGCTTTAGCGAATATAGCTGCTGTCATCACAGCTACAGTCATTTCACTTAGTAGCTGCACTTGTTCTGGTTAGGGCAGACTTGTAGATTTCTTGCACGTGAGGAGCATCTTGAAGCAGTCCTTCAGATTGTAGATGATATAGCTGTCTTGTTTTTATGCATCACAGTCTGTGCTTTGATCGTCATCATGCACAACTGTGTTGATAGGAGTAATTCTGATTTTGGCAGTGCCATTAAAAAAAATATCCACAGCCTGACTTGATTTTTCTACTGCACACTAGATCACCTGACTTCAAGATTAAGATGCTCCTTTTATTGTGAAAGGTTTCAGAATTGTACAACTTCTTGTAATAATTTTTATTCACTGGTTGGGTATTGTGGTAAAAGCTTCTTTCCATTTCAAGTATGAAACACTATTTTTGCATGATGTCTACAGTTTCTGAGCCACAGCAGTATGTGTGGCTTTGCTACATCTCACTCCATTTCTAATATCTTACAGTGTGTTATGTTTCCGTGTGTGATAGCACTCACTGGTCACTAGTCTAATTAACATCTGCCCATCAAGGTCCAGTGAATACTTTGTTCTTTGATGCCCTGAGTATTCTGTTCAATTTTAATTTTAAGTGATTGTTTGCTTTCAGTTCATCTCCATTAAGACTGCATCCTTCAGTATGTTATTTCCATCTGTGAAAGCAGTCTTTTACTGTCAAATATAGCCAGGTTACTCACCCATTAATTGTCTCGGAAGGTCCCTAATTCCTTTATAAACCCATTTTCCTTACAATGCAGTACTTTGCTTTAGGAAACAATAGGTTTCAAACAGCTCTGTAGCTGTAATATATATATATATATTTTTTTTAATTATTTTTTTTTTACTCAATGCATCCTGGAAAATAAGTAGCTGTCTGGATGCAGCCTGAGTACTTGCATCTGCAGTGCCAGTTATCAAGTTCCTTAATTCAAACTTGATTCATAGCAGATTTCTTGAGTTATTACTGAAGCCATCGATGGATTGTCTTTTGTCCACTTGGTTTTATTCTTTAACACCATGTATTATCATAAACTAGACTACTAGCAGTAATAGAAGTAGATGCAGAAGAAAAGAAATCCTAGCGCTTGTTTCAAGCCCCTGGATACTTTAAGTAGCTTTGCTAAGAAAGAGCAATCATTTATTTTTATGCCAGTCTTCTGGAGACAACACAGTTCAGTGTGCATAGCTACAATACTATAGTCACAAATAATAAAGGTAAGAAGGCTGTTGTGGCTTGTCATAAGGGCAGCCTGGTTCAAGCCTTACTTTTCTTTGTAACTGTAAATTGAAAGATTGTAATGTGACTTCAAAAGTGATGTCTGTGACTTCTTATGGAAGATGTATGAGAAATGGACATGAGAGAAACCATAGGAGAGAGCCTGTAGAAGGCAAAAATTATAGGGAGTGTACTCAGAGAAAAGTCCCCAAAACATCACGAAGCAGGTGTTTGGTAGTATTGAGTTTATGCTTATAAAATGAGAAGCTAGCTGCAAATGTTTGTACTTACACCATTCGCTGCTCTGAAATTGTATGTAAACTTCTGTAAAACCTTTTCCTCTTGTAGACAGGATGTGTAATGGGTTTCTATCTGGTTGTATTACTCAAGGACACAGATAGAGGCGGCAGTCTTGACTCAAACCATGTGGTGAGTGCTAGTAGATACTTATTGTTAGTTCTCCAAGCTTGCTAGCTTTTTTGAGGGAAAAAGTCCTGGAGTGAAAGAGTAAGGAGACCACGTATTAATCCCTTTGTTTCAGGTATCGTTGGTTGGCTCTCCCAGCTCCTCACTGGATAATGATAGAGAACCAGTGACTAAGTGGAAGGATGATATGACAGCTCAGCTGCGTAAAAATAATTTGCAAGGGTTAATATACCCTAGGAGTAGTGCTACAATGGGAAACAATAGCTGAGTAACAGAGAACTCCAGCCTAGAATCTGTTGCTCCTAAGAATGTTCCTAAGTAGCATTTTAGATACATAAACACTGGAGAAAAGAGATGCTAATGGGTCAGTGTTTAATATTCTGTGGAAATGGAATTGGTATCCCAATTTGTGAGAAATGCTGATGTAAGAAAAAAAAAATTGTCTGTACTTGATGTCTTACTAAAAATTCTAGAAGATAAAAATGAAGGATTTAATTGTGATTTATTTTATATGCACAAGTATTTTCACTAGTTTCTGTAGGATTGCTCTTTTGACTTATTTTTGAAGTTAATAGGCTGCTCTTGCAGAATCCCAGAACAGCTCAGCTAATAGATAGAAAACATGATATACCCTGAACAGGCCTGGACAGATCATTGGCACAGACAGTAGTACAACCATTGTCCCATCTCTCCATCCTGTGACTTGAGGATTTGATTTCCAATGTTGTCAGCTTTTTCATATACAGTATATTAATTTTCAAACAATAAAACCAACTTTGAAGCAGACTTGGGACTTTGAGTTTGAAAGGAAAGGAAAGGAAAGGTAGTATTTGACCTAGACATGAAAGAACAGAAGCTGATGTCCAAACAGTCTGTCAAGAAGTTGTGAAGGAGCTGGATGAAGAATGTTTAAAAATCATGTTTCTAATGGCTTGATTTTTATTATTTTTATTTAACTGATAAACTTTGATTGTTATTTCAGCTTGTGAATTTGGACCATAACAAAAAAACAATTTAAATGTTATACAGTTGGACAGTAGCTGCAATTCTGTGTTTAGACTTATTAAGCATTATGGTGCATTTTTATAAGCTCCCATTCAACTTAGCTCAATGTTTGTTTGTTTATTTTTCCCAAACCTTTTTTAGTAACACTGTATACAGCTACTCCAGTTCTAGATGCATACTGGTATATTAAATTTATAATGTTGAAAACACAAAGTCCTGCTAAGCACCAAGTGACTTGTTCTACTGCTGAAGGTGGGGACATCAGTGGAAAGAGGCAGTAAAATGAGTATTAGAGAGTAATCTCTGTTCTTATGCTTGGGAGACACATTAGCTTGTAAAATTGAAGTAAAAATTTCCATCATATATAAATGTAAGTGCTTCCTGTATCAATGTGTATATATATAATTATATAATTATACAGTGTGTCTATTATATAATTTCTGAAACTCAGATACAATATAAACTCTGCTACCAGCCTATCCCACCTTTTGTTTTCAAGTGTGTTAAGTGTCTGAAATCAAAACCAGGACCCAGTTTGCATACTTCACAGCTCAAGTTCACGTACTTTGCAGCTTTTTCCTGGATAGATTTTCTCTCTTTCTCTCTCAGATTCTGTGCATTATGAGACTTCTACCCTGTGTGTCTTCAGAGTGACCAACATACTGCTTTTCTCACCTTTTCCTTCTGCTATTGAAGTATAGTGGTACATAATGCTCAGATTTTAACTAGTTTTCACGGGAAAGTCATAAAATGAGCAGACCCAAAACTGTACCTTTGTTCCTTCCTTCCATTACTTTTTATAATTAGATCCCTAAGTACTTCTGTGAGAGACAAATATTTAAGTGATATTTCTTCCATGCACACAAACCTCTTCCTGCAGAAGTCTGCAGAATTATAGCTCTATAGCAAGAAAGAAAAAAAACTCTTCTAGACCATTAATGTGTATCAAATGTGTTGTATGCTCAGCTCAGCTGTACAATTCATTCCTTATACTGCTGAGCCACTGAGTTTGAGAACTCAGGATTCCAACTTGCCATATTCCTGTTGTGTTCAGTTCTAGTCGTTTTCTGTTTTGTCCTTTTTGTATTGAATTTCACATTTTTTGCTTCATGTCTTACATTTTAAGTTAGTCAGCAATGCTAAGATGATTCACCTTTACTTAATTTTTACTATCAAGAATTGCTGAGAGAATAAAATAAGATGTAAGAATTGTTCTGTTTTCAAACTACTAATACTTATTCATAACCAAATGCTCTCAAACATTGGTCACATCTCATTAAAGCTGTGCTTGCACAATAAAGTTGCAAGATACTCTAGTAAGTAGCAGATATGTAACTTAGCAAAATATTCTGGTAACGGCTCTTCACTTCTGCTCCCATTCCCATAGCTTCAAAAGAACTTGGAGTTGGAGTTAACTTTGGGTGGGGGGGAACTCAGCAACAGAAGCTGATAATATATTGCATTTTTAAATAACAGTTACTGATAGGTTATTTCAGGGAACAAAATACTGCTAATTTCTGAAGTTTAGCTGGCAGTTGACTATCATTACAAGAAGCAGCACACTTTCTGTTCTGAAGTTGAATTTGTCATGCAGCTAAGTTTCACAGCCAACAAGCTGCTTCAGGGAAAAAAGTTTTTTTTTTTGCTTAATGCAGAATACTGTTCCTACTGCTTTCCCTTCATAGTATTTCTAAGTTGAACAGTGGTGTTTAGCAAAATGATTTTGATCTATGGGATGAATTCCTCTGATGTAGGAGATAGTGGTAATAAGTACCATATTATATGCTTTCATCTGACAAGCTTCCTTTTTTGAAGGCCACTGTTCAGCAAAGTAGTGGAGGTGAAGCATACCTTTTAGTTTGAATGATGTGTTAGACTTCTACATATACCTGAATGCTTTGCTGTGAGGCATTACATTTTTTTGTACTATATAGCACCAGCGACCTCAAGGCTAGCTGAACATCTATGTTAAGTATACATTTAAAATGCATTAAGCATGATCTTAAAGATTTGCCAGGCAATGGTAGAGTAGTGAGCAAGGTATGTGGTGCTGTGGTTCATTGAGTCCTAATTGTTTCAAACTGTTATTGATCAGACAAAATAAGACTCCACTCTGTTTCCGTTAATAAATATTGGAGACTATGGGTTCAGTTGTTTAACAACTCCTGAAATGATTTTTGTTACGTTCAGCTAGAACAAAGGGTAAGAAAGAAATTAGGCTGAAAGTAACTTAGGGAACTGAATAATTTCCAGCATGATGGCAAAAGAGAAGCATCTTGAGGAGCTGGAGGGGACAACAGTGGGAATCTAACATTTTAAGGGAGTATATCAGCATAGCTCTGCTGATTCCAATAGTGGTGAATTTGTTTTCCATCAGTTATAGATGTATCAGCAGTTGTGAACCTAGTTGTTTGTCAAAAATATTCTTCACTTTCCCAGATTCTTAGTATTGTCATATCTCTGTGTGCATATGTGTTTCTGTAAATCACTCCAAGTCAAGTGTTGACTTGCATCTCACTTTTGAGGTTGGTGTCTCAGGGATATACTTTCGCATATTCATGGCTTTGCATATTAATGATCCTTTAATTTATTTTTTTTTGATAATTATTTCTTGAATAGTTAAAACATACTGTCATATTCTTCCTTGACCAATGAATTAGTTCTGCAAAATTTTTGCATTGATATGTGACCATGAATCCTCTGCTGCTTCAGCCTGATAAAAGAATAGGACAGTTAGGAATATTGTGGGTTGTGTGTGTGTGTGGAAATATTGTCCAATATTAGCATTGAGGAGGCTTTTACTGTTAAAAATGACAACATCAAAACTTCTGCGTGGGCTTCTTCAGCTACCCGTTTCCTTATGCATGAAGTACCTCATACAATTAATTAATCCTGAAGCCTAATACTTCTGGGAGAGAGAGAGAGACTTGTTATGAAGGCTTTCAATATTACTCCAGGGAAACTAAATTCTTTAGTTAGATGCCAGAATAAAGAAAGTCATGCCAGTAGCATAAAAGGAGAAGCTGGGAGACAGCATGTCAGATGTCATTGCTGATTTCCTTGTTCCTGTAGAGAACATGGAGCTATGCTCTTCATGGAGGTGCACAGGCAACAGGCAAAAAACTGGAAAATGGGAAATACCAACTGAATATGCTGAAAATTCTTCTCAGCCTTGGGGGGTGGCCAGCCCTGGGGCAGGCCGCTAAGAGAAGTTGTGGAATCTCCATTCTCAAAGATGGAGAAACTAGGTAATTCTCAGCAATCTGCTGTAGATGGATCTTACTACACAAAGCCCCTGGACATCTCTACTAACCTAAATCAGTCTGTGCTTCTAACATGTGCAGTGGTACCAGCAAATAAAGCTTCAGTGTTGAATTTCTATTCTTTTTTTATTATTTTCTTCAGTGGTTTTCAGTGTACTCTGTTATACTTGGAATCTGTGAGCTATCTTTTGAACCAGAGTTCTTGTTTTATTCTAAAGCTCTTGTTGAATCCTTGGGGGTTTAATAGTCTCTAGTTTAGCTGAAGTCAGTAAATCAGTTCCTGCACTGTCAGTATTTGAGCGCTAACTACTTGGAGATGGACAGGTTGATGGAAGTACCAATTTTTTTTTTTTCCTTTAGTACTGAGGAATTGAAGGAATTAAATAGTCAATGCAAAATTATAGTGAGATTATGAAAATAATCTGCAGTTGATATGCACAACTATCACCCTAATGAAGTTTGCAAGTGATTCTAGTGGTGGAAAACAAGAATCACATGAATACCAGTAAATTCTTTGCTCTAAGTTATCTTACAAGATGACATGAACTTCATTAGAAAGAGAAAGAACTAGCACAGAAATGTTTTTCTGCATATAAAATTCTCCATGTAGCAGTTATAACCAGAAGCCAAAACTGTAGAAATTTGCAAATATATTGCCTCATAAAGTGGTTCTTCAAATGGTCAGCATGCCAGATCCTCCAGCCATTACTGAGTTGGGGGATTAAAATAGCAATTTTTAGTGACAATTTTAATAATAGGGAAATCAAATAAAGTTGAGGAAACAAATACAAAGTCAAGGAACATAAGCACATCTGAATATATGGTCAGAGGTCTTCTGACCATTATTTCAAAATTACTTTATTTTGGACTCAGGTATGAGTTTTTTATAAACTTGCTTCTATAACACTGGAAGTGGTCAACAACTGATTCCTCAATGGTAACTGCGATACACTAATGGCTCCTTTGTTGGCTACAATAGATTTAGAATGGGGTGTTGTCATTGCATGTATTTTTAAAAGAGAAATATTATATGTGTAGGATTTTTTTTTTTTTTACAGATGCTGTGGTATTTGAAAAGAACTTGTTTTATTTTTGTGATTAGTTTTTTGTCAGTTTACTTGACTTATGTATTTGCCTTAGCTGTATGGTGCATAATTGTAGAGTGCAGATGAAGTGAATATGTTCACTGATGTAATGACTACAAACTCATACCAATGTAAGGCTTGCATTGGTTTAAAATTAGAGGAAAAGCTATTTTAAGTTTTCTTTTTTTTTTTTATTAGAGCTGTTTTGTTTATTTCAGCATAGGTTGAATTGCTAGTCTTTGAAAAAGCAGTTGTTGCTGATTGCTGACATTAAATACTACCTTCAGAAAATGAGTTGTTTTTTTCTCCAAAGTACAAGCATGATGCTTAAAAATAATAATTACACAGATCAAGAAGGAAAAGTGCATATTTTTTCTCCCACCGTAAAACCATAGGAAAATAACAACTTCATACTCCGAGCTCAAAAATCAGCACTCAGGTGGGTAGGAACATTTCCCAGTAATTCATAATCAAATGGTGCCAATCTTATCTAATTTTCAAGGTTTATTGAAAAAACAAGACAACTAACCTTAGACTTTTTGAATTTTTTTTTTTAGAAGGTAACTTTGTTTCATTATCTCTGTCGTAAAATAATTCAAGGTTGTGCAAAGGTGCTTGACCTAATTTTACAGTATCTGTGCATCCCAAGCTAGCTTTCACTTCAGAGAGACTTGAGAATTCATGACTTTGGATTTAAAATTGACCAGCACATCTACTTTTGATGGATGGTCGTTTAGTAGACTTCAACATAAAAAAATTTGAAGTAAACAAAGTCAAAACCCTGGGCCTCCAAGCAAACTTGTTTTCTTTGTCTATTTAAAACAATAGTAACGGCTAAAATCTTCAGAGTAATTATATCATGGCCTCATAAATCTAATGATGCCTCATTCTGCTAAACACACCACAGTTATGGAAATAAAAGGCTAATTTGCACAACTGTAAAGTGCCTCATAAACTGTATAGCAGTGAAGTTGCATGAAAGACTGGATAACTTTCATCTGACAAGAAAGAGTAGGATGCTGAATCTTTTAAGTCAGAGCTGATGGGAGTAGTTTCCAGACTTTTCCATACTCCTCCCTCACTCTCCAAGATTCTCCTGAAATTGTTAGAATGATAAATGTCGTAATGGTAGACATGTAACTTGAGTAGTTTAGAATACAGTTTTATTCTAAATAGGAGATCCAGTCTTAACCTGGTCTGACAATGAATAGCTATTTTTAATGGTCTAATTTAAAGACTTTGTGCTGGCTGGTTTCATCAACAGTGATATGATTGAATTTAAAAATTACAGAACTGAAAAAGTAGCATTAGTGCAATATATCTGCAGAGATTGAAATAGAACTTTCATCATACTTATTTTATTGTCAATGGATGCTACAGCTTCATCTTTCAGAGGGATGTGAGTTTTTGCAAAGCCCCTTCCCTTCATCAGTCATTTCACTAATCATGACCAGGCTGAATAAGCTGATTGCTTTTCTGGAGTTAAGGTAGAAGCTGATTTCCATCACGTGCTCTGTTTTGACTGCCAACACTTCTGTTTCCCACCTGTTTAATTCTGGACATTGCACTACACTGAGACAGATGGGAAAAAAAATAATCCTCAGAACAGGTGAATCTGAAGTTAAATACACAAACTAGCATATTCACATAACCTAGCTTACAGGAGTTTACATACTAGATATCTTTGGCTGTCTAAATATACTAGCTGGCTGAAAGAAACAAGCAATTTAAGGATGTGGATTACTTTAAATGCTTGCTTTGCCATTGTTTCCTTATTCATTTTCCCTTTCTAATGTTTTCGAAATAGTTACTATTGTCTTAGAGGATAACATTTAAATAATACAACTCCGGATAAGTTAGCTGTAAAGGTAGAAAAACATATATAGATAAGCTAGTTGAAAAGATTATAGAGAAATATGATGAAAATTAGAAGAAAATATTTTGAGCAAGAATGCATATGCTGGCTTGAAATGCTTTGAAATAGAATAAAGCACTCAATGGCAGTAAAACCCTGTCACTGCACTGAACTTGAGAAATTCCATTAAACAAGGAAATTTTAAATAAAAAGATAAAGCTTAAAAAATGGGAAGGAAACTTTTGAAGACAGTTTGTGGGTTTATTAAAGTTCAATCATGAGCCAATTAATGTAAGAAAGGTACAAACTGTTTTTATTTTATTTGATAAAACATCTAGCATTATATTCACCCTCAGGGCACAAGAGTGTGACAGACTGCTTTGTTCACCATAAAGCTTGCTTTTCCTCTCTGCTCTTACAGTCTGTGGTTAAAATACTTGCAGCGCTAGCCTGGATTTTGGTTTGTTTTATTTTTTTTAAACAAAATCAGTTTACAAACAGCTAGCAGTACAATTCAATGGTTGTTTCCACCTGAGAAGCAAAAATACAAACAATACATTCTTTTCTTAAAATCAGTGCTTTGGAAGCAAAATAACTGTTTCTTTCCTACAGAAGAGTTCATGAGGGACAGTTTAATTAGAGTGCATAAGGAAAACGGATTAGAGTTTTGGATTTGGATATTAATTAGATTTTCAAATGTTCATCCTATAGTATCCTGTCCTCCTCACTGGAAGAAAATGAATTAAGTAACGTATTCTCATACCTACTATTAATTTTTGGTATTGTTTGCAGAAAAAAAAATGTTAATGCAAGACATTAATTTTCCTCTTAAAAAAAATATAATTTCATTACCTATTTTTATGAAACTTGAGGAAAAAAAAAATAATTCTGAAAAGAAATAAGGGGGGAGGATAAAATTTTTGATGAACTCTAATTACCAAATTATATCTTTTTTTCCACAATGCATTCACTTACTAGACTGGGAAGCTGTTTCTTTTATAGGACCTTACAGTCTCAGGGAAAGTGGATTTTAGTAACAACTGACAGACTTAGCAAATGAACAATTTATGAAAAGTCAACTTTGTTAGAATTTTTGTGCTCAGTAGAAACCTTTTTCCCCAGTGACTAAATAACATTTCCATTGGTGGTAATGTGTGCAAAACGTGGTAGCGAAGAACACTGCTCCTCTCCATTTTCAGCTCCCTGTTTCCCCGACGAAAGGAAGTTGTCATTCTCTGCCTGGAGGTAATACAGCTCAGATCTATCAAAATCTTCTTTGTCCCAGGGTAGGTCCACTGATGAGTTGCATATCTTGAGGTACCTATTTCTTGTATTCAAATAAGGTCTGTCTTTAAAATGAGTCTGCTCAAAATAAGTATCTTAATTTGCTGTGTACAATGACCATCCTAGTCCAGTGTCTGTTTCTTACCAGTTTCCTAATGGCAAAATTACTCTTTACTCTGGTACTTTAGGGTATGAAATAGATGTAGTTTCTTCCTTGGTCTGTAAATACTTGGTTTGTAAATAGAACCAGTGTATACTGATGTACTGGAGAAAAAGAAAAAAAAGAAAAAAAAAAAACACATTTAAGTGAAAAACATGTATCTTCATTTAATATTTTAAGGTAGGAGATAATTGACAATTCTCATCCATAAACTGTGGATATGTGAAAGGTAATGATGATGGGTTCAGCTATTATATTTGAATTTTTACTTGTATCTTAGTGTGTTGAAACAGTATATATAAAACTAAGATATATTGTGGGGAAAAAATGGTATTTTAAGTGAATTTAACATGCTACTTCTAGACTACCAAAGAGTTTTGCATGCATATGAACCTATTAGCAAGGTACATAAAATATTACATTTACTCTGACATAGCAAATAATTTTACCATTCATAATTTGACACAATCAGCAAATGTAATAAATAGTTCAGAATTACTTTGTTCAAAAAAAATCAGAGCAGCTGTGAAGCATCTATTTGAGACTGCAAAGGAGCCAATGGAAAGCATATGTATTAAAATAATCTGATTAGAACAGTACTGCAGACAGCTAATTTAGCAAGTGACATTTTGGGTGTATAGGGTCAAAGATTAATAAGTGAGATTGTTGCAGAACAATCCAAACCAGTAAGAATAAGTTGATTTTAATTAAAACCTTGTATTTCTAAAAGCGATGTGGAATGTGTGGAGAGTTTGAGCAGCTGCAGTGTTTCACGTCTATGGAATTTTTGATACGGGCTGCAGATTTCAGTGCCTATGTCTACGTTTTAAATATTATCAGTTTTCAGATAATAGAAAGTATAATTATTCCTTACAAAAATTACATGGCACAAAGTAGAAAATGTCAAGCCAAGGAAGAGTGGACTTCTTTTTGATTAAGGTAGATTTATTCATTATTTCTTTACAGACCTTCAGACCTTGATAAACTGGAAATTTCAGAGATTTAAATTATGACTTAAATAATCTAGTTAGGCCTCTAATTTCTTTACCTGTTCACTACAGATGAGTAAGTTGGAAGGCTTTATCTAAGATCAAGAAGGGAGGAGAAAGACTGGGCAGTTCAGGGTTAAAATGTAATTTCTGTTCTGAGAGCACTACTGATAATTAAAGTGTCAAAGTATTTTCATTTGTGTTCCAAAGAAAGAGCAGAACTACTGGCAAAATTCTGCTGAGATCACATCTGATTCCTGACAATATACATGAATCAATAAACAGTTGTATTTCTGGTACTTGAGAGAATTTTGGAAGTAATTTGTGTTTGTTCCCAAGCAGAATTTGACTGATAGGAAGTTTGTATTGATAACAGTTTAGGATGAAATACAATTAGCAGGCCATGTAATGATCTCTAGACCAGTTACTGTAAATCCAAGGAGTTTAGGTTTAAAAGAAATACAAACATGTTAAAGACTGAAAATGCAAACTTAATTAAATGGTCATCATGCATTTAATTCAGTAATGTTAGTGATTTTTTGACTATAGCATCTTGAGTACCTTAGTATGCCAGATTTGATACCATTATTTTCTCCAGATAATGCAACCAATTAAAAAAATGTCTTGTTTTCCCTTTGATCAGAGGGCATATGGACAAGAATGAGGTTTCTCTTCTGATTGCTTTTGTCATTCTCCTTTTCCCTGTATTTTCTACAAAAAAAAAAAAAAAAGTATATGAAGTATACCTCTGAAGTGTTTTCCTATTTATTCTTTTGAAGCATGCAAATTAATGGTATTTTTTTCTCAAAAGGTAAGCTGAACTAGTTGCAAATATTCTCTAATCTCTTCAGTTTTTTGATAATCTCTATTTCAGAACAGTAGTAAGAAATAAATACATTAAATACAGTCCTCTTTTTCTTGCACAAAGAAAATCTCAAAGGGAAACGAAGGGGGGGGGGGAAGCCCCCCACCTGTCCTAAACCAAAACCTATTCAAAATCATTTTTGAAATTCTTCAAGATTTGTTTTCTGAGGCATTAGTACAGGTGAGAAATATTTTACACCTACTATTCAGTATTTAGTAGAGCATAATCCCTTAAAGACTGTGACCTTGCTAAGCTCCTTAGTTAATAGAGGTACAGTTCAGCTTGAGCATCACAAACAATAGGAAGAAAACATAATTGTACACACTTCACCTCTTTCCACAGTCTCTTCCCAAGTGAGGAACACATCCAGGTTAGCAATTTTTCCAGAGGAAAAGCTGAACAAAAATGTCATCTGTCAGAATGCAATGTAAATCAGCCTTGTTTCATTATCATTAGCAGTGTAATGAAACATTAGCACTTTTAAATTGCACTTTCTTTGGGTATTCTGTTTGGAATGGAGGCTGCAGTTGAGGTTCTCTATGTTTGCATGTGTGTATATCCATATCATAGAATCATATCCATAATACGTACATGTCTATTATATCCACTGTCTTCTGCCTGAGTTGTCTTACTATGAATGGAGTTTGACCACAGAACTTCTTACTCACTTTGCTTGTATGCATTGTTAAGCAATCCTTCCTACAAAGGAATGAATAAGCAGGAAAAAAGAAATAATAATTGTTTTATAAACTATTACATTTTGCCAAGTAAACAGGAAGAAATGTATGGAAAGACAGAAATATCTCTTTAATACAAACAATTCAATTTTGGGAAGGGAGAGGGAGGCACACAGAGCAGAGGGGAGAGAGATTCTGGTGAAGACTTGATGCTTAAATAAATATAAAGGGAAAAAAAAAAGCCTGAGATGCCAGTTTTTATAACTAAAATTGGCTACAACTTTTATTTCTCTCAGTTAGAACCAATATAAAAGCTGTTAGGCTTCATATTTTGTGGTATATTTGTCTCTTAATCATTTCCCAAAAGTGGGTGTTAAAGGAGGTTTATGTATCCACTCAGAGAACCGGTGCTCTTCAGCGTTTATATCTGCACAGTGCGTTACTTTTACAGACTTCCATGAGTTTTGTCAACAGTGAGCTCCAGTGCCTCACCCCACTCTGCCTGAGCACTGCTGGGGCAGGAAGGTGCTTCCACAGGAGCTGAACTCGTTCAGGAGGGAGTCAGACTGATGTGTTGCCCCAAAGGCACCGGGGATGAGATTTACTTGGTGTTTTAGCCTTGAGTTGTTTCTTAGTTCGCAGAAGGACAGTGGCAGAAATGCTGCACATTTCAACTGGGGACGGAAACATGGTGGGTTTGATAGCCTGTCCATATTCATGAGCAGGCTCTGCAGCTGAGGTTTCTCTGACAACTCAAATTCTTGAACTAATCACTTGGGAAACCTTCCAAGAAAGCAGCCCTTTATGTAATTCAGTTGCTTGCTTGCATTTCCTTTCACCAATGCTTCAGAAGAAAAATGGTGTTAATGTGTCCTATATGCACGTGTGTGTATGTGTATATATTTTTTAAGAAAAGTCTCAAGAATAAAACCAAGCAAATATGTCTCCTAGAATATCACCATTTCTTAACAGCCAAATAATAATTAGTTATTAGAATGTGAACGAACGAGTCCAGCTCCTAGCTTTTTGGCATAGGCGTAATTCACGGGTGAGTGTATCAAGACTATACAATTAAAAACCATAAATACAAATATGGAAGGGATTAAAAACTGGACAGGTTAGTTACACCTGTCATACACATAGCTGAGCATTTCGCATAAATATTTGATAGAGGCTCATTTGCCAAATCTTTTTTAGAGTATTAGCACTGCAGCTGTTACCTAAGGAAGTAGTTATCCATTCTGTGTGCTGCTAATGATCTGTCTTCTCTAGGGTGACACTAGTAATTAACCCTGAGTGCTACTCCCACCATCCTCTCAACAGTCTCTGCTACAGTCCAGCTTTCAGGGGAAAAAAAAAAAATCTTCACTTAACAGTGATATTTTCTCTCTCCTGACAGAAGATTCTCCTCTATTGGAGGTAAATTTGATTTCTGTACTGATTTCATATATTTGTCAGCCTTGCACACATGTTAGTGGTGCAACATTTTCCCACACACAGAGAAGGAACAAGATACAGGCTATGAATGGAGCTGGAATATGAACACAGTGTCAGTTGTAATCACAAATTCTTTTTTTTTTTTCCCTGAAGTATCAATTTTCTGTACAGTTCTCTGCCTTCAGAAATACATACAAATTGATAAAAACTTTCCTAGTAATTGTCTGTGAGTTTGCAAGTATTTTAGTTGGATGAGTTCATATGCTATGAAGTAGGCTCAACTCTCTAACTAGAAAAAAAAAAAGTTAGCTTGTTTTTGAGGAAGTCAAATGTATGTTTTAACATGGCTCGTGAGCTCTGCCATGTTACTTTTTAACCAAGCAATGTGAAGAAGCCCTTCTGGAGCAGGAGCAGTCCTCTTCTGCTTCCCGCTCCTCACTCTTTAGCCTCCATGGCTTTGTGCGCCTGCTGGGCTGCGCCTTTGTTGTCCTAGGGCTGATGTGCCTCTTCGTCAGGCACCCAGAAGGCTGCTCAAGGCCTTGCATGGGAAAAAGAAAAGAGCAAGTCTGATTATTTTATGGAGTGATTTTTTTTCTGCTGGCTCTCAAATTTCAGCACATTAGATAAAGAAAGGAAGGACTTGACTGTGACTATAGCTGAGTGAAGGAACAGCTCCTAATAAATAATGTTCTGCACTCCTAGGACTGCTTGCTGCAAGCAGAGAGCGAAATGAGGGGAAACACTCAGATAAGACTGAATTGGTAGTCCTGCTGGGAACAATTAGGACAGTTGGTGGCTTGCTCTGGCTTGCTCAGCTGGCTGTTTTCCCCCAAAAGGCCGTGAGGGAGGAAAGGGTAACAAGAATGCCTGGCACTCCAGCTACTTTCCTGACAAGATTTTGACTTTGTGGTAAAGGGAAACCTGAGCAGAGATGGGACCTGCTCTTTACAGCTTGGAGTACTGCATGTTATAAAATCGGTGAAGCTGAAGCTGTATGACTTGGGGGGCCACAAAATCAGGTTCTGAGAAGACTGTACCATTTGTGAAGTTATCTTAGTGAAAAGCTGCACGCTTGGTGGTAAACAGCCTACATCTTGATTAGCGTGCTGGCAGCATTTGTAATGCTCTAGCAAGTAGATTATAAAGTTCTTGCTTGAATATTTTGTTCTGTTGTGTCTTTTTCCTGCAAAATGTTCCTTCCTTGTAAGCTACTGTGTGCCTCAAACTTGTGTTTTGTTGCTAGTATTACAACAGAGACAACTGCATATCATTATTCATCTATTTTATTTAATTATTGATCATTTTAACTTTACAAGACTTAATTAGAATTTGCTGTATTGAACGAAACAAAAAAAATTAAATTTGTTGAATTAGTAAATAACAAAGAATTAGTGGTAGTTTAGTGATTTAATTAACACAGCTTTATCCCAGCACACTAGTTAATGAAAGGCAAGCATTGGGCCATCTGGTACAGTTTCAGGAAATGTGGAAACATAGCTGCCTTACTTTGTACCTTCCTCTCATTTATTATTTGTGTTTTGATGAGTCCACTGGCTCTTTTCTTTCAGACAAATATTAAATTTCCTGGTGAAGTCCCTAAAACACTACAGAAACCTTTAGGATTAAATGCTCTTTATAATAATAAGGTGGTATTAGTCCCTATTCTGTTTCACAAAACTGCTCAGTACTCTAAAGGCTGAAAGGCACGATAAATATGACCTGTCCAGAAGGCCTGTAGCCATCACTCCCATGCTAAGTAATTAAAAATTGCCCATCTTTGCTCAGCATTGGTCAAGCTTAATTGCTCAGTCCATTATTGTTGCAGTTCCAAGGGACTAGGAGCTGTGGAATCCTTTTCAGAAACAGTACATTTATCTTGAAAGTAAAGAAATTCCAGGTTCCCAATCAGAAATAATGCAGGATGCAGTGTGTTCTCAATGAAAACTTTTCATGAACTTGCGCCATTCTGCACTCTTCTAGTTAAAAACTTAGTTTAAAAATAATAAATATATATGATGGCTTTTGTGAAATCTTCTTGTTTTGTAGATAGGCTAATTTATTTAAATTTATTTAAAATAACATGGAGTAAATATTTTGGTGTTAAAATACATGTCTAGAGAATTTAGGTTTTTAGATTCATGGATGCTTCAAGTTTCCACTTAACTTAGAATGTCACAAAAATACACTGTCTGCCAAGAATTAATCAGTGATATTTTGATATTTGAAGGTAACAAAGGGCAGGGGGTCTAAGCAGCAGCTGAGTGCTTCTGTTCCTGCATTTGCCTGAAAATATGGAAAGGAAACATTCCCCTAAAGGATTTGCTTTTCCTAGCAAGTATTTCTTTAAAATCCGTGTCTGTTGTGCTATCTACTTGAGCAACTGACAAGGGTAGTTCTTTATTATCATTTCAACAGTATGAGAATGTGAACAGAACTGAAGTATAATGAAAGAACTGAAAGATATTGATTTCTGTGCATTATAATGATTTGTTTTGGCTATCAAAAGCTTCTCATTTGTACCGATATACTACCTGTATCAATATGCTTCCTGTGAATATTCAAATACCCATACATTTTCTTGAAGACCTGAGCAGAGAAAGACTTAGGATGTACTGAATTAAATGATAACTTCAGTGTTCATGTCAGATCTTACATTTTTAGAAAGAAAGTAATGATTTTAGTGCCATCACTTTGGCTTGGGAAAGTCTATACAACTTATAAATTTTAGTTGATCCTAACTACAGAACTGTAATGTTTCAGGGAGGAACTTTTGCTTGAGTTTACTTGGTGACATTGGGACAGAGGAGATGACATCTCTTTTGCCTAACAACAACGCTAATTATGTTTCCGAGATTAAACATGATTACATGACAACTCTTGTTTCAAAACTGAGGTTTCTGTTTGCTCGTTTTGGCTGAATTTATTCCTGTTACTTCAAATGTGAGAAGACTAGCAGTGGGAGCAGAAGCTTAACAGTATTTTTTTTTCCTGATTTTTTTTTTTAAAGCACCCAGATGCCATTTGCATGTTTGGAGGATGGTCTCACATTCACACATTCTAGCATTCTTTTGGTAAAGATGTATAGATATTAGAGAGGATCCTGAAGAATGGGACTGGTCACCATGAAAGGACAGTTGAATGTCTCTCAAAGCTTTCTAGATTCAGACAGTCAAACTAGAGCTGCTTAAGGTTGAAAAAAAGGTGTCTTTAAAAAAAAAAAAAAAAAAACTCTTCCTTGGATTCAACTGGCTAAGTACTTTGACAGCAGTTTGAGTAATGATGTCCAACAAGGTATTTACCTGAGCCATGTTGACATAACTTCTGATCTGTCAAGGCAGGTAGATTTTTAGCTTGTGCTATAGAATATATTATTCCTAAACTTTAATTTCATTGCTGTCTTTTTCACTGTAAAATTCAGGTTGTGAAGTGAGTTTATTAAAGTCTAAATATAGCTTTAAAGCTATTGCCTACTTGGTGGGATGGAAACAGAAGTTATTTGCCTTTTGAGTCAGTGCTAATTATATTTTCCCATGAAAACCTTTGACACCAACTTGGTTCTGCAGTTAAGCAGTGCAGCTGAAAAATGTCTGTTTTCTATCCCAAAAATCGTTAACCAAGAAAGTTTAAAAAAAAAAAAAAAAAAAAGCCAATCTTGTTCACATGGTTCTCCACACTCTCTTTCTTGCATGTTGCATAGCATTGTTTAAAACAATCAGAATACGTATAATCTGCAGAAAGAGCTTTTTATCCAGAAACACTAAGAGTAGCTTGAAGTCTGCTGCAGGTCAGTTTTTATTTATCTTAAGTATTTCATACTTTTTTATTAACTTAGTGCCATTTAAAGAAAACAGAGCTGGCCTAAGGCAGGCATGTTGGCTGTGAACTTATTAACCACCTTGCATGACCCAGCTGGAGCAGTAAATCTTTATAGCAAAACAGTTGGTAGTAGGTACCTAACTTCACCGAGTGGGTTTCAGTCATTAGCTGTTACCTGCTCCTGTAGACTAAATGTCTGTTGGAGGTTGGGTCTCATCGGATTGGAGTGAATCTTTGATTAGTTTACTCTTATAGGAACGTGCCTATCAGGGCATGCTATGTGCCATGGCCATTTACAGGCTAAGAGGAGGTAAGATTGGAAGATTCATTTCTGATCTGGACTAAAATGCAAATAGGCTCGAAGAGATGTGCTCCATGAGTCCATCTTGTGCATCCAACCTCTAATGACCATTCAGGTGGTCAGTTCTATCAAGAATTTTAGGTAAAACCAACCCAAAATGTACTAATGTACAGATGTTGGTACTGAGTCCTGCAGTTTGTCTCTGCAATTCTGAGGCAGGAAACTAAGATTTCACTTGTCTCAATATAGATGGTAAGAGTCAATCTATGTAATTTTGCATAATTACATGGTCTGATACAGGAAAGGTTCAAGCGTTTGTTGTGTTCTGTCTTTGTAGTCTACATATTATATAGCAAGATGTGTAGGTCTCACTGTGGTATGTTAAGGGCCTTACCTCTTCTCTCACTGAAGACGAAGTAATACTCTATGGAACTATAAAATGTGCAGTCTTTTACCCATGAATGGTAAATTATTTGGGATCAACGCTTTGAGTGCTTCCCAGAAGCCCCATAATTTTCCTTGATAATCACTATTTAACTGCCATGCTTCCCTACACAAATTTAATTTCATTTTTTCCCCCACAGTTGTAGTAATTTTAAATGCCTGACTGCAATTAGCTAAAATGCTAACTATGAATTGAGTTTGACACTGTTCATTCAGCACCGTTTTTATGAAGAATTAAATATTTTTCATCCTTTTTGAAGTCTGAATTTAGTGTTTTAGCTAACCATCAATCAGAGGTTCATGTCTGCTTTCCATTACCTTTCCAGTCATATTCTGTTAGGCTTCTTTCACCACTTCAGTATCCAGGAGCCTGGCAGCTAGGCACTAAGTGATGCAACTCACATCTGTCATGTCTGTCTCATTCCTTCTCCTATCCCCAAGGTGATAATTGTATCATCTTTGTAGCATTTTGTTTTGTTGCCCTTTCTATTATTTTTATGTATATGCTCCTATAAAAGCAGATGAAAAATGAATCATTGGAAAGACTTTTCTTTCATAGATACACATTTTATCCATGCTGTGTCCAAGAACACACGGAGTAGCAGGGAGTCTAAGTCTCCCCTGGTCCTGTATGCCAGTAAAGAGAGGGGGAATCTCAAAGCAATTCAAAGTAGAAATAACTCGGGCTATGCATAAACTGTAGTTTAGCAGTCAGCTTAAAATGCGGGGAAAATAAGTGTGCTGGTAGGTTAGGCATTTTGAATCAGCTTTGGATGTGTCTCATACCGATATGGTTCTCTGCATTTGCTTAGACAACAGTGTTGGCTGCATAAAGTCAGACAATATGAATACCCACACTTTTCCTGCTGAAAAAAAAAAAAATCCATAATGTCATCTTTTAGTAGGGTGTTTTCATTTCCTTACTACTTACTGGAAGCTTTCTTTTGTAGTCACAGTATACAGACTTAATCTCCCAGGCAAAATTTCTGAGCCAATCGATTTGTCTTTGATACCTTTCTTTTTCTCCATTATGAGAATTTGTGAATCAGTTTCTAACCATAGGGGAAAAAGTGCTCTGCATTTGATAAGCAATATATATATATTGCAACCTCATAGACCAAAGAGAGCATTGTTTTTCACATCAAAAACTTTAGTAGATGCAATCTTCACTAAATTCATTGCTTCCCAGTGAGGTTATTTGGTTTAGAGTTCTGTTGGATGGAGGAGATGTAAGACAAAAGGTTGAACTAAATTCTGGAATTTCAGATTTATTGCATTTTAAAATATGGTGTTACATGTCTTTAGCTTGTAGAAAGTCTGTAAGGAAAACTCAGCTGGAGGATTTGCAAGGTCTGATAACAGCATATAGTTTTGATGCAGAGAGAGGTCTTACTGCCATAAAATATTTGTAGTGCATAAATAAGAAAAGCCAGGCCAGTGCAATAGAAAGAACTTTCTATGCAGACGTGAATCCACTTGGAAAGATCTTTTTTAAAAGACCAATGAGAACTGCAAGGCCTTTTCTGTGTGATAAAGCTGTAGCTATTCTCCAACAATAATGGATTATCCACACAGCTCTGTTTTTTTTTATTCTTTATTGGTATTAGAAGATTAAAAAAAATAAAAATAAAAATAGAGAGTCAAAAGCTGCAGGAAGGGCATGGAAGGCATTTTTATCTTTTAAGGTAGATCACTTTCTTCTTAAAATATTGGATCTCTCTGCTAACCTTGCAAGGGCAGGATATTATTGTTTCAACCTGGTGTTCTGCTGGTGCATGCAGTTTTCTACTGCAGAATACACTGTCAGTTTTTCCTTTCACCATTTTATGCCTACTCTGAGATAATACCCATTTACACTCAGGTAAATTAAAGTAGAAGTGGGAAGGTACCTGTGATGTATCTTTTATTATTAGGTATTAGAAATGTAATAAAAAATATTTAAGTCCTTAGTAAGACTGATTTATTACTAGAATGGCAGGGAATGGTTTATTCGCAGGTGTATGAGGTAGAACACCGTAGAACTCATAGCCACGCTGAGGATCCTGAAAGCAACGGTAATTCGTATGATGTTTAAAACATCTCCAAGCAAACTGTAGAGCATCTTGTTGTAATTGGAAATTATGTAAAATAGCCTGTAGTGGATGGTATTTTGTTTTGGAGGGATTGAAGAGATGGCTGTGCTGTTCTATATCATCATCAGTATATGACGTGTTCCAGCTACTGTCTCAAGAATGAGTGTACAGCATGCAGGAAAGCTGTTTTCAGCTGGAGAGCTGCATGTAAGCATGCACACATGCATTTATCTATGCTATATGGCAAGTCCTGGAAAAAAAACTGGGGTTAATTTGCAGCATTTTTTTTCTTGAATCTAGCTGAACTGGAGAATCCATTAAACTGTCTTTCTGCAAGGAAATACACCTAAAAGGAAATATACATACATCATACATGTCACCCAATCCTTTGCTGTGTTTTTTCCCCTTTATGCCATTTGTTTAGTTCCCAAATATAACCACAGGTTAACATCCTTTTTATTTGTAGTACTTTTTTATCCATATGTTCAGTTGATGGAATTATTTCTTACCAAAAAAAAAAAAATCTTTGGGGTTTTTGTTTGTTTTCCATCCATGCTTATATTGAGCAATGTTTGATTATTATTGTTATTTTTTTATTCTTATTTTTTCTGATGAAAACCTGAGTTTATATAGCTGAAATCTCATGGAAGTTGTTCAGATTCTTAGATTTATGTTCTAAAGGTATAAATTATGCTGCTTAAAAAATTATTTTTTAAGAAAAAAAATACTTTATTCCTGTGTAATTTCTGAAGATAGGATAAGTGTCCCATCCCGTCCCCCCCCCCCCCCCCCCCCCCCCCAAAAAAAAAAAAAGTTCATAAGTGTGTTTTGTGCATCATGAATACATCTTATGGAAACTACATGATATATAAAGTGACAATATTTACTCTTTCAGAATTCTTTGTTACTGTATGAGTCCTCATGACTACATTAGCAAAATAACCCTGCAAGAAAATTATCTTAGTCCTGGCTAAGGGCAAATTTGCTTGTAACTGCATTTGTACTAGGAGTACTATTACCAGCAAAATGCAGCCAGATAAATCTCAAATGCAAAGAACCATTTTTGAGGATTTTAATTGCAAATGGAGATGTTTTAAATCTAGTATTGACTTTCTTTGTAGTGTTATCTTGCTTTTTAAAACAGAGGATAAATTCTTCGTTAATTAGTTCCTTCAAAACAGATTTATGTATCTGTATCAAGTTAAGGCTAAACATTTAGTCAAGAAATGTTGGCCATTGGTAACATAAGAACTACACTTCTTGTAGTGTTGTTGAGTCTTCAATGTCCTTCCCTCGAATGCTAAGGCTAGATTCCAAGTTGATTTACACACCATTAGGTATAATGGGCACAGATTAGTGCAGTAATTGGCTTTGGCACTTGTCTGAGGCCAATTTTAACCAAAACCTCAAATTCAGCAAATTCACTTGTCCTGCAGGAGTTTTGTCCCTGACAATGCTGTCTGTAACTAAGAATTAGCTTCATTCCTTGTTAAGAAGAAACACATTTATGTATCTCAAAGGGAGCAATCTCTTGTTCAAATACTGTAAATTGTGGGTTTACTCCCATGGCCTTGATGCATTTTTGGATTAGATGTTAGAAATTACATGGAATCAGAGAACTCTGAAATGGATATTCTGGCCTCACCTAAGGGAACACTGTACCCAAGGCCCACCAGTGCCATACAGGTGTTATTTGTACTTGCTGCTAGTAACCGTTTTTCTCTTCTTAGTACAATCTGAACTTGTTACCTTCCTTTATTATATTCATCGGACTAAATTATATGCTTAGATTTCATTTTGTCTAAAACCATACCGGTTGTGACACTGGTGGAATCATGCCTCCAAAGGCTAGTGTTTTCAGAAAGAATCTGGCCAGAAAGCTGTGGACTTCTACCACTGCTGCTGTGTACTGTCAGTTCCAACTAGGCATAGATTTAGAGAAAACTCCAAAAATTATTTTTCAGCACTGATCACTTCAGTGGTTTCTCTTAATTGCACTGTTTCTAGCTGTAACTGGCTTCAGATGTCACATTGCCACAGTGGATTCTTAGATGTACACTAAGGAGGAATTTGTATTGTCCAGGCCCCTCTGATGTCCTGGCCAATCTCAAGACTTGTCAGTATTTTTCTGTCAGTAAGAAATACTTGAGAAATATGTGAGATAATTTGCATTTTTCTCCATCTTCCTTGAATGCACATGATTGCACCTCCCAGCACAGCTTGCTCCAGGGAGTAATTAATTTACTGCATATCTCTTCATGGAGTATCTTGCTCAGACAGTTGCTCTTTCAAGGTGGGCTGCACAGTGATTCTTTGTTCTCTCCTCCTGTGGGTGGCACTTTAATTTTAGCAGGAAAGAAAGGAGGACGATTTTCCATATGTTACAGAGAAAAGTCTGTGAAATGTTAGCTATACTTAAGAAATATATCAATACTTGGAGATGTTCTTTTTAAACAGTCACTGAGCTAGGGTGTTATTTTCCTGTATCATAACTTTGTCATGGATTTACTATGAGTTAGCATTCTGGTTTAGTTTGTTGCCACAACGTTTGTTTTCAATATTTGAGCTCAGTTTTATGGTTCTTATTGGGAATGGAAGACCACTGCACTTGTTAACTTAGATCATCCTGTTTATTCCAAACATCAAGCTTTATGATAACTGATTGTGCCACCTCATTGTCAACACCCTTGATCCTGTGAACAGTCAGAAATGTCTAAAGTTGTCTTTATAAAGTATATAAATAGTTTGCTTTTATACATTGAGACAACAAATCCAATTGTAAACTCTAGTCCTTGACATCTTGACTATCTCTGCAAAATGAGCCTTTTGCAAATCCATTTATCCAATTTCTCATAGAAACAGAATACTCCAAGAACTGAGCGGAAGATCTCCCCTCTGCCCCACAACCTGTTTCCTCTCTTGCATTTGGAAGTGGTTGAGTGTATTTCTGCCTTGAAGTAAATTTCAGATTTCCATGGAAGTTTTCAGCTCTGTAGTGTGTGTTTAAAACAAGAAATCTTTCCTTTAGCTTCTTACTCAGTAATTGTAAATTATCCCTTTTTTTAGGCCGTTGGTTTTCTTAATTGTTTTCATGTTATAACTCTAAAGGTATTCTGAAAAAAAAAAAAAATATATATATATATATAAATACTTGAGCAAAACTATTTACTAATGCAGTCTGTGAGATGGTGGTTATTTTTGTTTTTGAAATTAGAAGTGACAGGTAAACAGTAGATTACAAAACTATTCTCATTTTATTTGTGGACCACTTGTGAATTCTTCTATTTCTGGAGATACCTTTAGAAACGTGAATTTTCACATTTTAATGCATCTTATTCTTTTGAGTTGAGTCATACGTTATTTTTAATGTCTGATGGTGTATCCACCCCAACATAGATAGTTGCCTTCTACATATTCAATAATATATTCAAACAGGTTTTTATGTGAAGTACAGGATTGTAACAAAGATTTGAAATGTTTATCAGAATCCTAGGTGAAAATAGTAATGCCTCAAAATGTCTTTGACGGATGGTTAATAAACCTAAAAGAAAAGAATTGTAAGCAGTTATTTTATAAACTAATTAATAATGACCAGTAGCATTTCTTTATGTTTCTAGTCCTGCTGTTCAAGTGAGATGGTAGATATAGCTGTGCCTCTTAACACCTGGGAAATCGGGCCATTCATTTGTAACAGAAGCTACCCTGGAAAGGAGTTTCATTCCACCCAGAAGAATAACAGCAGTTTAACACCTACTATCAACTGCTTATTACTTGGATAGTCACTAATTAAAAAACAAACAAAAACAAACCAAGCCATGTATTTTAATCTTACCCCAACTGGATCAGTCTTCATCTCTTCAGTAATGGGGTACTCCTAAACAAGAAGGAATTAGAAACAAATGGAGTAGAACCTCAAGTCTCAGGCTGGCTAAAAAGTCTTCTAAAATTTCTCCAGTACAAAGGACAAAACAGATCACTAACTAAACAAGATATGAAGCACTTCACTCCTCAGAGTCTGAGTGAATTATTTGACCCTTCTCAAATTGTCAATTTTCTTTTCCCAGTAGGTGTTCACATGACTGGTTTTTAGGGACATGAATGAAAATATTCCCTTGGGGATGGAGAGGGAGGCAGACAGGAGACCTGACTGGTAGATCTCTTGCATTGTGAACAGCAAAGTTGCCATCTGCACTTGGTGATGCCTCGTGAGAAGAGGGGTATCTGTATGAGGTTGAAATTCCTGTCAGCTAATCTGAAGTAAATACTGGTCTAAACTTTCTCATCTTTGAATGGAACCAATTGCTGTTACTTCTAGAGGTATCTAATTGAATGGAAACCTGCAAGTCCCCAGACAGTTATAAATCTTTTTTTTTTTTGCTAATGAGTGAGAAGTTTGTCAGCCAAAGACAACATCCTCACTCATTTGAACATGGATCACAGGTTCCCATAGCAGCTTTCCACTTTCCTATGCCACTCAAGAGCACAACATGAGAACTTGTCACTACTCTGTCAGGTCATACTGTACCACTGGGCAGGTGAAATCCAAGCTGAAAAAATAGGCAAGTTTAAATTAAATCTATTCAGTAGTCAGCACTGTGTTAAAATAGATCAGGCAAAAAATAAGCCTGTTAACCTCAGATCTTATAAAAGAAAAGTTAGAGAAAAGAATTTTAGGGTAATTACTACTCTTATTTTTCTTAAGTGATTTACATCACAGGAAATAGAAGGGTAATTTCCTATTAAGTAGTGCTTATAAAATACTTCATTGGAAGAAGCTATGAAATATGCATATGACTAACTGAAAGTATGAATCTTAAGAAAAAAAATCACAATTTTCCTTTAAACATTGTGGAATAGAAAAATAGAAAAATAATACTCTGATTATAAGATTTTTTTGTCTTAAAATAAATGCTGTTATGGCAGCATATCAGTAAAGGGAAGTATAGATTACTTTTCATTTTTATGGAAATATGTATTTCAGTATTCCAGTATTGAAAATGTTGAAGACATCTTCGTGCACTATGGTTGTTTCTTTGTTCTTCGAATTATCTTTTTTTCCTTTTTTTTTAGTTTACTCTGTTTGCAGTGTTGTTTTTCACAATCTTTTGGTAGAGAGTAATCCATAGGATTTTGAGGAATTCTTTTGAGGCTTATTCACCAAAGATTGAGAGTTTATTTTTTTTGCCTGTGTAAACATCCTAATAAAAGTACAAGTTTTTATTTAGTCATAAAATGTCTTTAGAGAATGGAAACCAAGAGCTGAAATGCTGCATCTTGAAAAGTAGAAATAAACTCATCTATCATCCCAATAAAGTTCATTATTTCCTTCATGATTTTTCTTTAGTGTTACACGCATTTGCATAGATATAGCAGAACATTTTCTCCCTCTGCTTGCTGAACTTTTAAGCAAAATGTCCTTCAATATTTCCAATTTCTGACCTTCATTACCTGAGAAGTAATTGAGGCAAACCTGTTTTTATTATTTTTCAACTGTTTCCTTATGATTGTGACTGTTCTGGAGGAAGTCTTTCTGCTGCTGCTTAATAACTGCTTTTTCCCTGTAGTCATGCCGTTCCAAGAAGATGAATATAATTCCACATTCTCTTTTCAACCTCTCCTGTTCAGTAGCAAGCACCTGTTTCTCGTAAAATATTTTAAAGTTATATGGACACCACCTTGTGTTAGTCATATATGTCCCTTGCTATAAGATCTCATGGATTTCATGGATACTCCAATAAAAAGTCATACTGGTATTCTGAGGGGTGTATGTGTGTGGCTGTTGTTTTGTTTTCATTGCTTTAATAAAAGGCTTATTTAGAGCTAGGATTGTACAAGGTTGACTTTCTGCAAACCCAATGATCTCCTAAAGAGCTGTGTTACTTTGCTCTTCTGCTCAGACAGTAGTCGTGTTGCCAGGTCAGGCCATTTCATAGCTGCTGCAGCAGAAACGGTGGTTTGTAGCATCTAATACTGCTGGTGAAAAGAGATGTTAACAAGGCACCTTATTAAGCAGAAAAGAGACTGCACTCTGCTGGAATGGCTATACTCTGTGTTATTGTAGGCACAGATGTATGTATGAAGCACGTATATATTCGATTATCTTAATGACTTTATAGACATATGGTGTTTTGAGGGAGAGAAGGAGAGTGCTAAATACACTTTAAACAAAAACAAAACTAGGTCCAGTCATTGGAGGGTGCCTGAGGTTGGCAGGAGATGTGTTGTAAATACTCATGTGATGTAAATATTCATCAAAGAATTAGGGAGGATGTGGACCTGGTGAGAGCAATGGGCGCATTCCCTGCTGCAATCAGCATTCAAAAGCAGCTCCGGTTAGCAAAATGAATCTGTCACACACTGCAAGTCAAAAACACAAATGCTGTTAATTGTACTGTGCTATGCTGAAATCCCAGGCTTTGCAGCTATGTCAGGAGTTTAAGTAAAACTTAAAAATGTAAGTAATACTTGTGTATAGCCTGCTAGAAAACAGACTGTACCTCATTTTACAGTGGATGGCTGATATGTATCTACCCCCTCACAAGTTTCAGGATGTCATTTTGATGTCTTCTGAATGGCATTGAGGAATACAGCTTACATGCTACTGTTTTTTGTTTGTTTGTTTGTTTTGTTTTCCCCTCCAGTTGTAGAAATTGTATAAACATTCACATTTAATATGCAGACTTCTGATTTTGGGGGAGAAGGAGAAAAAAAATCACAAAAAACTGCCAGCAGTAAGGTGCTTGTTTAGATAAAGCACGAGCTGCCATTCCTGCAGCAACTCCAGCACTAGGGGTGTTGTAAAGCCATGTGCGTAATCACACTGGAGTAACAAAGGTTGTGTCATCCTAACATTGCAGTATGTTTTTGGACTACTTGCACGTTCTGCAATATTTATCATCCAAAATTATTTACTGCATCTATCTGCAATTAAGTCACTATGACTCATGAATGGTTTCTTGCTGATTTTAATAGCAGGAAATCAAAGATGTGGCTTACCTGCTGTTTTCTTCCCCATTGACATGTCTAAATTAACCTAAAGAATCATGTTGCTGCTGGCTATAACCACAACTGTAAATTCAAAGGGCACTTTCAGTAAATATTTTGTAGCATTTGCTTAAAATTCACAGCTCCAGCAAACATTTCTGCTAGCAATTAATTTACTAGAACATGCTAAAAGCAAACACAAAAGGGATGCAAAATTGAAGTCCAAGTAAATGTGTTTTAAAACTGAAATGAATATTCATAGATAGTATTTTGCAGCATTGACTCAATTCTAGTGGCAGTTCATGAGGGACATGTTATCTTCTCCTTCCTTAACTAGTGGAGGTATCATTTGCGCTAAGAATAACAAGTGCTGTTCTACCTGTATTCAAGGAGAAGCAGACTTCTGAGTTGTCTTTGACTCAGTCAAAATATTTCCTAGTCTTCAGTCACCTCCTACTGTATTGGAAGAACATAAAAACGCATCTCCAAGAATCACTACAAAAACAGTAAAATAATTTGCTAGTTTAAAATCATTTCTGACAGCAGAGAGACTTGAACTAGGACAACTTTGATCTTAGAATAAATTATGTCTTAAATTGCTTAGATCTCCTGCAGATAGTACAAGAGCAAAAGATATGCACCTTCATCTCTCCTGTCACTATGTTTTTATTTTTGTTTTTTAATTTCAATGGTATATTGAAACTGATTCCTTCCTTCCATGTTGTTCTGTAGTATGAGGAGCATTTCAGCAAAGGGCTCCTCCATGTGCCACTTAGCCCATACATCATAGTTTGCGCTTAATTGATGTATTCTGGAGTTGCGTTTTTAGAAATAGTTAAAAATTAGGATAAACACTTACTGCATTTCAGAATCTTATAGATATCAGGGTTTCTAATGTAGAAAAAACTGATTAAATACCAATTCAATAAGTAATTTTTTATAAGTTAAATGATTGTAGATAGTGAACCTCTGGTAGTTGATTACCAGGAGGAGATTCTGTAGAAATTGTTCTCTGGTTTGCATTCTCTTTTTATTGTCTCGAGCTGAATGATTTGTTTTGATGATTATAGATACTTGGTATCGCTTAGACTACAGATTTATTTTACATGCAAATATTATCCAATTTCATGTCTTCATTAAACTTTAATAAGGCTTTACGAACTTAGAGCATAAAAGACAATATTGAATCAACAAAGCCTGTATAATGATGATTGAAATACAAGATCCAGGAAGAGCGATGGGGGAGGTAGCTCAAGTGGTAGCAACATTGGTAAGCTTGCAGATGCATTAAGCTTATTTTTTAATCTCTAATAGTTACAAAAGTATGAAGTAAGAGTCTGGGGGGGGGGGAAAAAAAGAGGGAAGATGAGTACTGCTGTTGCTGTCAATGGCATACTTGAAAGTAAATGCTAATGATGTTAGTTTATATGTAGTGCATGTCATTTCTTTTAGTGTTTTTAAGATGATAAAATAATCATAAAAAGAGAATCCGTTTGTGGGTTATGGCATATGATGAAAAACCTGAGTAAAAAATGCCATGCTATTGCAAAAAGGCAAGGATGATGATGAATCACAAATAAACCCTAAGTAGAAAGTATTGGGTGAAGGAATCAGGTCCTAAAAAACTGCATTAAATACTCAAGCATAAAATCAAACCAAATGTTCTATTCAGTGCTGTACTGATTTTATGGCAGTAGAAGTAAGACATCCCTGCTGCTTTCTCTGCTCTGGCTGGTACCACTCAAGCAAACCCAGGTATGAACACTAACTAGAAATCAGGAGAAACTGGCACGCAGAGAGGAGCACCTAGCTTTTGCTGAGACAGCCTACAGGGTGTGGATGTGGTTAGTGCTCAGTTTGTTGCCTTCCTGGTCTTTTCAGAATCAAAAGTACAAAGACAGTAACAAAGAAGGGCATTTAGTGTACCGGCATATGCAATATTAAACAGCAGGGGAAGGGTGGAACCTGTAAGTGCTTCTGTGCCAGTGTTAGAAGCCTAAAAAGTGAGACAGAGAGCAGGAGAACCAGGCGTCGGATGACAAGCCTGCTATGATACATATCTCAGATGCAGTAGGAGGAGGATGATCAATGGAATAGTGATCAATGGGGTAACAGAGTTGCCAGGCTACCAGCTTTGCAGGAATGAGAGAATAATATGTACAGGCAGGAGAGTGTCACAGCATGAAAAGTGTAACAGCTTAAAAATATTGCAGAAAGGGAAGCACTGAGAAGGTCTTGCACAGGATTTCTGCCCACTCTAATAATAGAGATTAACTAATAAGAATAAGTAGGAATGTACTGCAAACCCTTGCTAAGGACCACAACAGTTATTAGGAAATGTGAAGTTAAATCAGAGAAGCTGCAAATTTAGGACCCTGAATAATAACAAGAGATTGTATCTACACACACACAGATAGGTCAGTGGTTCATCAGGATGAGATGGAGAGAGAGAGAAAATTTTTGGACACAACTGACTGAACGGTAATGTTAGGACCCACAAAAAAAAATGCAATTCTGGATCGTGTTGTGCTACAAAAGTTCCACTTCAAGATGAATTAAAGAAAGACCCCTCCTTAGCAGTGAACACAATATGATAAAGTTCATGTCATAGTGGGAGAGAGCAGGCTGAATAAATTCAGTCTGCAAATACTTCTGTATAGAGAAGGGGAACTATATTAAAAAAAAAAAAAAAAGAGACAATTGTTCAAATAAATATACTAGTAGGCTGAAAAGTAAGATGCCCACAGTGTGCAGTGTTCAAAAGTGCTTTATCAAAAGCCCAGGTAAACTATCCCATTTTAAAAATAAGGAAAAACCAAAACAAGAGAAAAAAGGCATCAAAGTGATCCAGCTCCTGGGAGCATGACTCTGAGGAGGCTGCCATAGGAAATGCTTAAAAATGCCCTTTAAAAAAAAAAAATACAAAGCTTGTCCAAATGAGAACTAGAAAACCTAAAAATCATGGCAGGTCAAATGTAGGCAGGAAATAGAGGACTAAAAATTTGAAAAGCAACTTACAAGGGGTGCTCGAGCTTCTTTTCAAAGGTTCTTAAATCAAAAGAAGGGGTCAGGCAGGGCAAAGGTGGGACCACTTAATGACCAAACTGTAAGGAAGAACTTGGGATTTATAAAGCTATAGCAGAGAAGTTGAGTGAGTTCCTTTCATTGCTCCTTGCTGTTGAAGGCATTGGGGAGGTTTCTACAACTGAGCCATTCTTTTGAGTAAATAGGGTAGGGGTCAGATGAAGTAGCTGAGTGTGGGTAAATATACAGGAAATGTTAGACCAAACATATATTGGATGTCAGTAAGTCCCTAGATCAGATGGCATTCACCCAAGAGAAACTCAAATATGAAATTGGAGAGGGACTGGCCAGGGTTTCTACCTGACTGTTGCAAATAGCTGGTGTTGGAGGGCTGGCGGGTTGCTGGTCTAATTCCCTCCTGCTTCTTCCTCACAAAAGGCACTCTGTGGGGAACTACAGACTGAGTCTTGTTTCCCAGGCCAGTAGAAAGGTGAAATATAAAATAATGACATCTTTGGGAATGTGAATAAACACAGTCTCTTGTAAAAGAGGAATAACACTGAAGTGCTATGTGAGGTGAGCAACATGGGAATGAAGGGATTCCCACAAATGTAGCATAGCTGGATTTCCAAAAGGGCTTCAAGGGAGCTATTAAAATTAATTTCCACCAGATTGGAGAAAACGTAAATTTTTGGACTGAATGTTGATCAAAGGGTAGAAAGCAAGTACTAGTGCTTCATTGTTGCTGTACAGAGTTGATGCAAAGCAGCAGTCCCCCAGATCTCCATCAACATCTCATCAATGACCTGGAAAAGGGAACAGGGAGAGAAAACCAAGTCTCTGGAGTCAGATGCTGCAGCTCACAAGGAGGATCTCCAGAAAGGCCTCATATAGAGCTTCAGTGGGGGTGAATGTGTGGTTGTGCACCTAGGTACCATAACCTAACACTGGACCTGACGAGGATCTGTCCTCAGCTGAAGGACAGGAGCTGCTGCCTTATGAGGAGGGGCTGAAAGGCTCCTCAGTCTGCGGGTAGAAGGCTGAGGAGGAGCTCTTCTAGATTTCTGAACTCACAAAAAAGGCGTTGGAGGCAGAACTTCGTTCAGCAGATCCCGCAATACTTAGACTAGAAGACGTATTTAAGAAAATAGGAGACTGGTTAGAGGAAGTAAAGAAGGTCCGTGCCTATGCAGCAATAAGTGCTACATTTTTGAAAGTAGCTGCCACAGGAGGTTGTTAAAGGGGCCAGCACTGGTAAGCCCAAGAGTGAGTGAGAGAAAGTCCATAAGTGAATATATGTGGTTTATCTCTGGTAGGCACCTCAGCACCACCCAGCCATTTGATCATTCAGCCCCCTCTGGGGAGGAGGAGAGAATTGGAAAGGTGCAAGTGAGAACTCATGGGGTGAGATAAAGGTAGTTTAATAGGTAAAGCAAAAGCTGTGCTCACAAGCAAATCACAGCATGGGATTCAGTCACTGCTTCCCATTGACAGGCAGATGTCCAGCCATTTCCAAGAAAGCAGGGCCCATTGTGCATAACAGTTATTGGGAAGACAAATGCCATCATTTTGAATATCATTCCTCCTCTTTCCCCCCAGCTTTTATTGCTGAGCACAACATGATATGGTATGGGGTATTCCTGCAGCCAGTTTGGATCAGCTGTGCTTGCTGTGTTCCCTCCCAGCTCCTTGTGCACGCCTAACTTCATTGCTGCTGGGACAGCATGAGAAGTAGAAAAGTAGAAGAGTCCTTGGCTCTGTGCAAGCACTGCTCAGTCCCAACTAAAATGTTAGTATTATCAACACTGTTTTCATCACAAATCCAAAGGATAGCACCATAAAAGTCTCTATGAAGAAAAACTCTATCCCCGCCAAGACCAGGACAATACTAAAAAGATGAGGCAGAAACATACCTTCACTGTCCTTGATCAATCTTGGCTGCTTGGAGACTACAATGAGCAGCAGGGAGTGGTGAAGCTTGGCTGCTCTCCCTAGATAGTGTTTCTTACAAAGGCGTTCCTCCTTAAAGCAGAGGACAAGATGAACCACTGTCATCTTGTTCTTAACAGTGTTCACGTCCAATTCATTTTCAGTGTTAAGTGGTTTTCTGCATTCAGAAAGCTGGTCTTTCTGGATAAATAAAGGAAAAATATGGTCAGGAAAATCTGGGGAAAAGCTCTTGCTAGTACTTCTGTGACACCTCATAATTCATAGATTTTAAATACTGAGATCCTGTCTCTAAATGGGTGCTGCCATACACGTCCGTCAGCGAGTTTTGCATTCCTTAGAAATCGTTCCTTAGAAATGTGTTCCTTAGAAATCGTACTACATGGCTTCTCTTTCTGCACCCAGTTTTTAAAAGAAGTAAACTGGAATTTCTCATGTGAACTGTAAGTAAAGATAATAAAAGAAAAAAATAAAATAAAATAAAATAAAAATAAAAAAATAAAGTAAAGATAATAAAAGAAATAATGCCATACAACAGCTCTTACTGAGCTATTACCTGACAGGAGGAAAGGGGAAAGTTTGTTTCTGACCAGAATATGGAGGCCCAAAGGAGCACAGAGGGAACAGCCACATTGCAGACCTCAATAAATGAGGAGCTCTGAGATGCTATATACATTGTGACAAAGAACTGTGCAGTATCCCCGCCACCAACAGTTTTCATTACGAGGAATAATGATTTTAGATTTCTGTTCAGTAGTAAGATTATTTTTTGTTGAAGGAGGTCATGTTATGACTTAAGCCAAACCCTTTAATTTAGGAGATTCTTTAATCTCCTAAACGTGTGAAGGGGCAAGGCCATCCAGTGGGCATCTCCTCTTTGTAGGATTTTGTGTCAAATGTGCATAGAGTAGAGCAAGTGTTATTCTGGGGAGATACAAGTCCCCCTTTTGGAGAGCAAATCTTAGGAGCTACTGCATATGCACAGAGGTATCAAAATAGTGGCCCAAACTGTGTCTCATTCTGAGCAAAATGGTTGCTTCTTTAAAGCTGTTGTACTCTGCTACACCATCAAAGTCATGCCTGGTCCGTACATGGTGTAACACCATCAGTACTGCCTACAAATCTGCTCTGCGTTCTGGCAGGGGTTTAGAAGGTAACAACAGGGCTCCCATCTACTACAGCCTGGTGTTTCTTTGCTTTGTACATCCATATAGCAAGGTAAAAACTATAATGCTCTGAGAGAAATTAAGTGAAATTGAGGTTCTGCAGGTGATTTGTACTTGCTTGGTTTAATGTTGTACAATATCAGTCAGGAGGTAATGATTGGTAGCAAGACACAAGGCTCAGTCCAGAGGCAATATGACTGAATTGACTGGAGCAGCCAGAGAAGTTTGTAGTGAAACAAGTGTCTTTGCCCAAGCCCTGCTACAAGTCATCCTGCATCTTTGTAATTTTGCATGTGTTTTATTGTTGTGTTAGTTTTTAGGAAGGAGGTGGGGGAAGACATGGACAGTAAAGAAGAAGAAAAAAAATTAAACATTACTGTGTGAACACAGTTTATTTCCTATGTAGAGATCAAAGTTGTTTGTGAAATGCTATAGTAGTAAAATTTCTTTCTGATGGACCGAACATTAAATTCCTGCTTACATCTACTGGAAGCACTGCCAAGAAAATTGCTTCAGGGCTGGCACACTGCTGAACTTTCCCACTGCCCAAGCAATTCCAGGCAATAGGATTTGTTACGAGAATTGACTGACTACCAGCGCGTTTGTGCAATACAAACCCCATAAAGGAGGCAGATCAGGAAAGAAGTCAAAGCATGAATGGTGTGAAGTTAAAACCAGTGAGGAGAGAAGAAATTACTCAAGCTGTGCTCTAGAATTATCTTCCTTCAAATATCTTCTCTGCTCACCAGAAATATGAATAGCTGATATGCTGCATTGGAGTCAGTTGCTTATTTTGTTTGCTGGAATTACATTCAGCCCACATTGATGCTTAAAACCTTCTGCTCTTGTGGCGTGTCCAAGATCAGAACTTGGTGCACGTGATAGCTCTGTTACTGAGGACTTCTGCAATTCTACAAAACTGCATAAATGTAAGTAATTTATTTTTGCTTTGTTTGCTGAATGTAAGCACACATAGGTACACCACCTGCACCCAAAGGTAAATACATACATGGTTCAAAAATATACTCCACTATAATCTAACTTCAGTAGTTTAAAACCCCTTTTAACTTCTCTGAAATCGAATTACTTCTCTGACCTCAAGCAAATAAGGCTCTTTTCCTGTGTACTATAACCCATCACTTTCACATGAATATCGCTTCCTTTCTTAGTTCTTCCATTAGTGTTTCCTCCTTGCTGGGACACAGGTGGCGTCCTTTTTCCTCCTGTCTCAAACTACAAATGTATACTCTCTAAAAGCCTCTGGCTTATTTGCACTGTAAGATGTTTTCATCAACATCTTTTATGGTAACGGGGTGTATTTTTGTACTTAACACTGAAGGGCTTTTTCAGGCTAACAAACAGTATTGGCACCATATTGTTCGTAAATACAATCTTGAAGATGTCACTTCCCAAGAGACATCAAAATTATCATCTGCCATAGGTAGCAATGACATATATCACAGCTTAGTTTTGCATGATGTAATGCAATCTGCAGAGTAAACAGGATATCTATTACAGTGATTGTAATCGCTTTCTCTTTTATGACTTCACATTTTGATTATGTCTTCATTACACAGCAAGATATATTTCAACTTTGACCTTCATCTGCAGAGTGAATAAGAAATAGGGTTTCAATAGATGAAAGCAATTTTTCACTTGTAAAAGCTGCCTTTTGGTGATAATAGCTTAAGATGAAAATTTTTGTCCACTCAAACTGCATAGCGGAAAAACACATTGACTACCCTTTTCTCTAAACACAGAATACTCTTTTGGAATTCTGCTGTATTCTGTATGCATCTGGTTTGCATCTTCCATGCTGAAATCTACCTTCTCTTAGCAGAGAAACAACCTGTTCATACACATGTGATTAAGCGCTTAATTAAAAAAAAATAGTGAGAAAGTATGTATTTCAAATATAATTTGACTGCAATACAAATCATTTTCAGAAGCTTGTCATTTTATCAGTTCCATTGCACTAGCTGTGTAAAAATGACAAAATAAATAAAAATGAAATAAGCAAAACCAGAAAATATTCAACGATTTGGTTTCACAGCTTCATTTGCATAAATAAGACGTTATTAAACAAGAGCTCTGGAAGATTATTACTCGAGCTGTTCATTGGCTAGGATTTTGCTTATTTTATGCACTTCTAGTAACTTACTTTTTTTAGTAACTTAACCTTTTTCCATCTTAGCTATATCCTTGTTCAAGTGTTACATATTGCAGAGATGTATCTTGTGAACTGTCTCCAACTTCTCGTATTTAGGAGTTTGATTAATCGGGAAAGCTGACAGTATCTTCAAAACTGGTATCAAAAGTGTTTGTACGTCAGGGGAATTCTTGGGCTTAAAAATTTACGGTGTATGCTGGGAGATTTCTTAACTATCAAAATCTTAGAATGAATGAAATATGCAATCAGATGGTCCAGAAGAGACTGATGAAATATTGAGGCAGATTTTAAGACATACCTGACAATTCTCAATACTGCTGTCATTAAAAATGAGAATAAGTTGGGGGGAAATTAAGGGAAATCTAAAATAAGATGGTGAAAACCCCTTAAGTCCAAGCTGCTGGATTTAGTGCTTATTCTTGGAAGCAGAAGGGTTATGCTGGGGACAGGACAAAGACAAAATCAATAAGCATGTATAATGAAAGTGAGAGAAAATCTGGCAATACAAAATATGATAAAGAAGGTTAGAATAAATGTAGGAGACTATACATGAACAATGACTATTTGCGATCAGATTTTTGTCCTAACACAACTGCATTCATTGCTACAACTCTGAGTGTTTTTATCATACCAATCTTTGCAAAAATGAAGTTCCTCAAGGCAGAAACACTCTATCCTCTTTTATCCTTGATATTTCTCTTCAATATATGCTTTAGTTTATAAAGGAAACCTCTACTTTTGTTTTATTTATTTATTTTCCTGGGGAGAAAAAACTGAGCATGTTCTTTTTTGGGGGAGATCTGAATGAAAGCTTCATGATTGCTGACCTGGAAAATGCTTGTAAATTATCACCCTGCAAGGGACATATCACCCCTACAGAAAAAAAATAAAAATAAAAAAATAAAATAAATCATACCTTCTTTGTTATTTCTGTGTGTGAATTTTTTCAAATTGTTATTTCTCCAGTCTTATAGATTCAGGAAGGAATTCATGATTTCATTCATTTGATTTCATGCAGTATGCAATAAGTTGTGTTTAAGTACAGCAAATTCAATCAGTTATCGTCTTGGATACTTTTATTAATGCGATTCTGTTGAAAGCATCCTGAAGACTCCTGAAAGTTTTATAAACTGGAGTTAATCTTTATCATTAACATTATATATTTGAGACATACATATTTCTTTCTCTACATATACCCCACTTATTTATATACTTATTTAATGCCTTCATAAACCCTTTTGAGATGTTTAGGCTAAGAGTGTAATATCGTGATTTCTGATCATTAAAAGGTATTATTCAATGGCAAGAATTCTGAACATAAACAGCTACTGTTGTAGTAAGAACCTGTTTTCTCAAAGCATAAATTGCAGCCTTGCACAACTGAGGAGAGTATATGATTTAGTATTTATTTTAAAACCATAAACTCGTCTGGACCGCTATGGAATACTCTGGGCTACTTGTAAAATAGGAGACTGTTGGTGGACTAGGTTTGTATCAGAGCTGGAAGTCTAACCGTGTGGGCAAATCTCCCCTGAAATGTCAAACTGTGCCATTTTTCTTGTAGCGTAGCCCCCATTTTCATTATATCTGAGAGCCCTTCTGCACTGATTCTGTCCCCATGACTTGCTGGGTTAATGGGCCATCTAGCTTGCTCTGGATTGAGAAAAAGGATGGAATTTTAGGTAATGGCAAAAATGTGTCTGCCTTAAAAAACAAAACACAACACATTGCTCAGAGTGGGGAATATCTCTGAGAGATGGTGTCTCACACCAGACTTAGCTAAACTGAGAAGTGATCATGCTCAGAGGTTGTTCTTATCTGCAACCTTACCAACAAGCCCTGTAGCGTGCTCTATACAGCTATGTACTAACGATACTGTATCGGAAGGTGTTAACCAGGCTGCTCAGACCGTCTGCTGTTTGGACACATGCAGAGCAGCCTGGTGTCCTTCCCGGTGTCCTGACAGGCAGCTGAGGTTTTCGGTTCACAAACACTGTTCCAATGAAATGATGGTAGAAAAGCCGTACAGCGGTAATACCTTGGATCTAGTTTTACCTCTGTGAAAAATATCTGAACTTATCTTTGTGTGAAATACAATGGTACAATGGCTTTCAAATTTTCTGGTTCTAATGTCTTGTGGAACCCCTCAGAAGGCAGAACAATTTCGGAGGGGACATCTGTTGAGACTTTCCTTACAATATCAGCTCTCTGTACATGGAAGAGAAAATTAAACTGTCAGGACTGCTTTAAGATTGTTCTGGTGAGTGAGGAGATGGAAATTATTTAGGGGAAAAGATGACTTCTCCATTGTCTTTCAGATAAGAAGTTGGAAAAAGAAAAATCCTCAAGGAATAGTTTAAAATTAAAGTTATTAATATTTTGCAGATTTTTAATTCTTCAGAAGGTATTTTTAATTATTTTGGAAGTGTCAGGGTTATCAGTATATCTATTCAAGACTTTTTTTTTTTTTTTTAAACTCAGAGTAAGTTACAAGGACAAAAAGGTTTGGAATGATCAGCACAATCCAGTGCATATTATTTTAATTAGTGTTGTTTGTAAAATATCCATCCACAGTGGTGCAGCAACCAAAATGCAGCTTTGCATGTGCTTTTGGAAGCTTTGCAGTTGCATGTGACCTGAAGTGATCACCCAATCCTGCTTCATGTTCATCCAGCTTTTTAGATCCAGCTCTCCCTGAGGTGCAGGCGGTCTGTGTTAAGAGTTGTGAACACAAGCAGCAGTGGAGTGTATATACAGGTCACTGTCCATGGAGATGCTGTAAAGCAAATTTCAAACTCCCTAAGGTGTCCTTAACCACTAAAAATACCCTGCTTGCTGCCAGATCAAAGTGTAAATATATCCTGGAAGAGAATAAATTAACTTGATTGCTTATTGAAGTGAATTCTATCTAACCCTGTACCTAAACATTTGATTTAGGCATTGCACGGTGTTTTAGAAAGAAAAAACATCAGAATCAAAACACAAAGTCCTTATTCGTTCAAGACCAAAGTTTGAACAGATGTGTCCTTGTATTGAGACAACATTTGAAATAGGCCATGGAAGAAATTTTGTAAAATTCTTTCTGGTTTCCCACCAAAGGCGGGGTTGCTGTTGGCTGCAGTCTTAAGCTTGACTCTGAATGCAGTAACCTGATTCAATAAGGCGTTTAAACACCCATAATCATAGAAAAAGTGATCTAATGAATCATGGCCCTAGCCACAAAAATTTGTCTAATGAAATTGTATGAAATTAACTTTATTCACAAAACACACCTGTTCTGCTGGGAAGATGGCTATAAATATCTTTATGCCACCTGTCCCAGCTGTGAGAGCTCCTATAAATCATGCAATTCCCTCTGACAACTGATACTGCCTTGAGGGCACCCTTTTCTTTCTTTGTGCTTTTTCTGAAAATGTGTGTTTGCATAAATACAAATTTGTATGCCAATAAATTTTCTACTAGATTTCCTTTTCCTCTCATAAACTTGAATAATGTTCAGTTTATTCATAATTTAGCCTTCCATCTTCACTGTTACAGTTTCACGTACAGCCATGTTATGAAGTAGGGTGTTATCACTTATGAATGCTGCCCATCCAAAGACACTATCATTTGTTAAGACAGTGCCTTAAAGAAATTGTTTTGCTTTGGCTGTGTTGAATCCAGATGGAAAGAAATTAACTGTCTGGAAAACCAAGAGTATCAGGGCTCTGCTTGTTTATCTGTCTGATTTCCATGGTTCTCTTCTTTGTCTGTGAGAAAGTGATGCTCTCTTCTGAGGTTGAATTTAAACTCTAAGAAAAACTTGCCATAAGTCTAGAGCATGCAGTCTCCTGCTTATACCCATGCTTTTATCTGCTGTGAGATCTAGCCAGGTAAGCCAGTACCCCAAGGTGTATGAAGGGGAAGAACTGCATTTCCTGCTCTCCAGGCAGAACGTGAGTCAACACCGTCATGTCACTGAGAGAAAGCTAACTAAATACCTTATTAGGTCATATAAACAGAGCATAGACTGCAAAAATGCATGAAGTGATCCTGTGTAAAAATACAACGATTTTCCTTCAAGAAGGATATGGATTTATTGGTGGGAGTCCAGAAAAGAGCTGAGATTGACAGAATGGCAATGCTATAACCTTTAGAAGAGAAAATCACGGGGAGACATTATAACAGTTTTCAAGTACGTGAAAGGCTATTGCAAAGAGGAGAAAAAAAAATGCTTCTGTGACTCACAAGACAAGCAGTAAGGGATTTAAACTGTAAACAGAAAAATTTGGACTTGCCCCTGGGGGGGCGCGGGGCAACAAAAACCCCAACTTTCTGCAATATCTAGAGTGTAGCACTGCAAGACGTGGCCTTAGGGGGATTGTTGAGATTTTTCAGAATAAGATGGATAAATATCAGCTGAGAATGACAAAAGAGTAGCAGCCTGCTCCCCTCACTTTTTATATGAATGTCAAGTGCACTTTTAGAATAATTATAATTAGTCCTTTATATGCATAATCTATGTAAACAGTATTTTGATAGATCTATAAAATTCGACCTACATACAATTGTACTTTGATGCACATGTGAAAAATAGATATGAGTAATGCTTTTTATTGCATTACATCTATTACTTCATTTTTACTAATAATAATTGATCTTATTATTGAGTTATAATATGGTTGATCTTTATTCTTCCTGTGATTAAAATATAACTTTCTACCAGCACTTAAAAACAAAGGGAACATAGTTCTAAAAAGTGACTTTACCTGCAGTTAGCATGGAAATACTTTCTACTTACATCATATTTCATTCTAGAGAAATGGGAAATGTTTTTGTTTTTTTTTTTTTAATTTATTGTGATGTGGTTTTCTTATATGTATTTTACTGATACATTGACTGTATTGACAGAGATCGGTTTTGTAAAATGGATGCTCAGAGGACAGTGTACAGTAACAGTTTATCTCTGTGTGAAAGGAGAATGCCTGACACCTTTAGAGTTAAGTCATTAGTTAGGGATGGTTTTATTTTAACAGCTTTTTTTTTTTTTTTTTATTTTAATGAGGCAGGAGATTGTGTTCTGTCTCACAGATAGTGCACCCATTCATTTGCAGAATGATGCTCTGTGTAGGAAAATTGTATAGACTTAACTGGCACAGACAGCTTACACCAATTTGCTCATCCAGGTTGACCTGTGCTGAGTGGGGAGCTAGGTCCGGAGGACACTTGCTTTCCTTGGGTGCATGGGATTAACCGCAGACAGCTGCATGCCTCTGGTATCACCAGATGTGAATTTTCATTCTGAGGACAAAGAGGTCAGAATGCTATGAGGAAAGGACTAAAAGTTGAGTGCATGCTGATTAGAAGATGCAATTCAATGTTGGGAAAGGAAATGCCACATTCCGCCCCCTGCCCCCCCCTCCCCCCCCCCCCTCCCCCATGTCTAGGACAGGTATTGGTAAGGAAGCACTACAAAGCCCATTGTTAATACCTGTTCCGTTATCAACAAAGCTCAGGCATGGGTGCTTTTTAGGAGCTCCAATATTTTGCTTGAAAAATCCACTGTATAGGTAGTGTCTGAGTCTCAAATACTTTTCTTGCAGCGACCCTTCCAAACTCATACTTGACTTATAGGTTGTCACTTTTGTTCGTTTTCTGGAGCTAAACCAGCTCATGTTTACAACGTGCTTAACTGAACTTGGAACCCGTGCTCTCCCTTGGTTACACATCAAAGAGAATCTTTTTAGAAGGTTTTGTCTGGTACACTGGCACGAAGGCAGTACTGCTGCAATGTCTGCCCCAGAGGAGCACTGACATGAAGTCTGAGCGAGCCTAGCAGAGCTGACAACTCGTCCTGTTTGACCACAGTCTGGGGATAGTGCTAAGAATCCTAAACTTGCCCAGGTGTTGCTGTTGCATCTTCTACAGTTTAAAAATTTGGTCAGCAGAAATCTCAGGAGTGAATATAAAATATAGAAAAGTGCTGAAATTATGAACAGAAATGGAAAAGGATCTCAGAAGGAGCAGGCTTACAGTGTATTTTTTGCACTTTTTTTAGAAAGAAAAAAAAAAAAAACAAGGCACAGGAATGGCTCAGATCCATTAGTCTACCTGCTTTATATCATACCAACCACAAAATGGTCCTCAGAAGTTATGGAGGTGATATATGTGCTAAGGAGAAATCTTCTATGACCATGCGTTGCATTCATACTTACAAACAGTCTTCATTGGACCTGGGATGGGAATTTGTCCCTGTGCTCCAGCAGTTAGTTAATGCAGCAGACACAAAATTGGAGTGGCAGATGGGTTCTTCAGTCTTCAGTTCTGAGCTGGGTTTGAAGATCTAGCCCTGTATACCCATATGACATTACAGTATTTTGGTAACTGAGTACTGTGGCTGGGAAATGGAAATGGATGTTAAACGCTCTTCTAGATTCTGGTGAGGTTAAATGCTTGAAAATCAATTGTCATCCCTGCGCAAGGCAGGTTAGCCTGTAGAAACTTCAAATTATGGTGTAGATCAGCAGAACCCTCCTGAAATGCCCAGGCATCTTCCACCTCAGTTTGAATGAAACTGCTGTATAGAGTTTGCAGTAGAAATAATCTCTTCTCCCCATCCTGTTTTACCCCAGAAGTATGAAACTTTCTCCTTCTTGCTGGTGGACTGCTCAAGAAAAATACCATGGCAAGCTGGCTCTTCCAGCTGCATGTGGTGCTTTGAGTGAGCAAGTGAGAGGTGCTTGCGGCCCTGAGACCTGCATCTCACCACGAGGGCTTTGAGCTGGTGTCCATGAAGCCACAGATTGGACAGTGTTTTCAAACTGCTTCGTTTTCCTTTGTTTTCCCTATGGTGCCTTAGTTCACACCACTATAGATCTCAATTTGTGTTTTCCTATGAACTACCAGGATTATTTTGCTTATTCAGACCTTGTTCCCACCATTATTGTCATGGATGCAAGTTGTCATTTGTCACTGCTCTCTCCCTCTCTGTGGCTGTGCATGACACTCTGGTTGCAAATGCTAGCTGCTCCCAGTTACCCCAGCGATCTGGGAACTGAGGAGAGGGAAGGCAGAAGGAGGTTATCTCCTACGCCCTGCCCCGAGGGAGCACAAGGGTGGCTGAAACTTGCTGCAGTGGTTTCATAGAATCATGGAATATCCCGAGTTGGAAGGGACCCATATGGATCATCACGTCCAACTCCTGGCACCGCACAGGTCTGCCCAAAAGTTTAGACCATGTGACTAAGTGCACAGTCCAATCTCTTCTTAAATTCAGACAGGCTTGGTGCAGTGACTACTTCACTGGGGAGCCTGTTCCAGTGTGCGACCACCCTCTTGGTGAAGAACCTCTTCCTGATGTCCAGCCTAAACCTCCCCTGCCTCAGCTTGACACCGTTCCCGCGGGTCCTATCACTGGTGATTACAGAAAATAGGTCAGCGCCTGCCTCTCCACTCTCCCTCATGAGGAAGCTGTAGACTATGATGAGGTCTCCCCTCAGCCTCCTCTTCTCCAGGCTGAACAGGCCAAGTGACCTCAGCCACTCCTCATACATAATCCCCTCTAGGCCCTTCACCATCTTCATCGCCCTCCTCTGGACACTCTCCAACAGTTTTACATCCTTTTTGTACTGTGGTGCCCAGAACTGCACACAGTACTCGAGGTGAGGCCGCACCAGTGCAGAGTAGAGCGGGACAATCACTTCCCTCGACCGACTAGCGATGCCGTGCTTGATGCACCCCAGGATACGGCTGGCCCTCCTGGCTGCCAGGGCACACTGCTGGCTCATATTCAGCTTGCTGCCAACCACAACCCACAGATCCCTCTCTGCGGGGCTGCTCTCCAGCATCTCGTCGTCCAGTCTGTACGTATAGCCAGGGTTGCCCCGTCCCAGGTGCAGGACCCAGCACTTGCTTTTGTTAAACTTCATGTGGTTGGTGATCACCCAGCTCTCCAATCTGTAGATCTCTCTGCAAGGCCTTTCCACCCTCATCCAAGTCCACAACTCCTCCAAGTTTGGTGTCGTCGGCGAATTTGCTCAAAACACCTTCTAGTCCTACATCCAAATCATTTATAAAAACATTGAAGAGGACTGGCCCTAAAATGGAGCTTTGAGGGACCCCGCTCGTGACCATCCGCCAGCCAGATGTGGCCCCATTTACCACAACCCTTTGAGCACTACCCGTTAGCCAGTTGCTCACCCATTAGATGATGTTTTTGTTTAGTTGTATGCTGGACATTTTGTCCAGTAGGATCATATGGGAAACTGTGTCAAAAGCTTTGCTGAAGTCCAAAAAGATCACATCAGCTGGTTTCTCTTGTTGGGTGATCTTATCATAAAAGGAAATCAAGTTTGTTAGGCAGGAACAATGGTTTAATGGCAGGAACAATTGGTTTAATGCAATAAAAGACACTTCCTTGAATGTGTCAGTCGTGTGGCAATCTTACTTCAAAGTAGCTGTGGGAAACTGCTGGATTTCCCCTCATTATTGGGGGACAAATTGGGAAGACATATGCTGCAGCCCCTATTTGCTGTTTTGCTTTGCTTTAAGCTGGCCAAGACTTCGGGAATCATTTTCACAGAAAACTGCTAGTTCTCTGAAACCACACCTAATTAAAGATCAATTTCAATGTTTTCCTGAGTTTACAAATTTCTTCGTAGTTCACATTGCATTTGATGCTTTTGTGTGAAGATTATTTTTCCTAATGTTTACAATTTTATATTTATATGTGTGTGTGTGTATATATTTACTCATGCATATGTATATAAATGTCATATTGGAATGCAAGCCAATCAGGAAAAAATAAACTAAATGAAATGTTTAAATTATTAGATGACAATTATTTGATAAGCTATCTTGAAAAACACTTCCGAGATTTTTTTTTTTTTTTTTTTTTTTTATTTTTAACTTCAAATCAGGACAAAGCAGTGGAAAACAAATTTAATTGTTTTTTATTTTGACACCCTGCTGTTTCTTTCACTAGAAGCAAACTGTCAGGAACATTATCAAAGAGTCCTAAATAGATATGTTAATATAATTATTATGATGTATATTCATATATCAGCAAAGCTACATATACGTGTATTTGTACACAACATTGCTGATCAATATCAATGTGCTGAAAGGTGCCTCTGAAGATATGTAACATTGCCTAGAAGGTTTATGGGAACAGTGAAATATGGTCCATTCACCAGCTTTCATTTTACATGGTGTTTGTATTCAAGACTTGCCAAAAAAAAAAAAAAAAAAAAAAGGTGGGGTGAATGTGAGGTTGCTTTTTTGTTTGCTTGATTTTGGGTATTTCAAGACATTTCTATTCTGCATTTCAGTTCCTCCACCTATGAACATTACCTCACATTCACCATTAAAACCTTTTGAAGTCTTTTGTCAGGTACTGTAATGTGCCTCTCTGTAAGTGCTGATAATCGTCCAATGGGATTGATGCATTAGATTTCCTAAAAAGTTGATGCCATTTTTTAAACTATATTTTTTACTGACCCCCTTCTAGGGTCAAACCAGAGAAGTAATAATATGACAACTAGGTGTCAGGATTCTTCTCTTGGCTGTTTGCGGCAGTGTTCATAGGTACGACTACTAGATGAGAGCACTGCTGGGTTACCTCTTCTCATTTTTAGCAATAGACTGGTCTCTGAAACCCTTTCTAAAATAGATCTCATGTACCATCATTTCTGCTCAACCACATAACAGAGCTGTGTGGGCTATAAGTATCTGCCTTCTTTTAGTCAAAGTCAGGAAAAGCTGGTGTTCTGTACTGACACACAGATACATCAAACTCAGTTTTGTTTTCCTCTGTTCTGTTTAAGCATCACAATATTATTTCTCTCAGGAACTAGCTGACACTTAAACATCTCACAAAGGTATTTTATATTGTGTAAAATACAATTCACTTAGACCTTCTAATATAAGCCTTTTTGAAAACATATTTAATTCTCATACTTTATTTTTAATTTCCTTCTTTAGGCTAAATTTTAATGCATGTATACCCAACAGAGTAATGTACCTGAAGATTTTTTTTTTATTCATATGCATTCACAAATCAAAGTAATAGCACATATTCCCAAGAAATATTAATCTTGTTCCTCCCCTTCTTTTTTCTGTCTTTTTTGTTGTAACATCCAAGCAATATTTCTTTAGAAAAGAGCTAAATAAAAAGTAGAATACTAAATGCACCAAGATTAAGTACTAAGAATTCAATAATTGTAATCATATAATAAATGGTATCCTCATAATATCTGCTGTTGGTTTTGAACATAATGAATCATACAGCAATCATGCAGTAGAAGAGCACATAATTCTTATGGAAGCCTTTCATTATGGATGTGCTTTTTGTACTTCAAACTGAGCTGTTCTGTGGCTGTAGGGGGAAAAGTAAGGCTGAAGTTTTATGAATCTAAAAGTTCAGGATGAGAATAAAAATTAGTATGGTGTTTTAAAGTGAGACTGAAAACTTTATATTACTCTCTCTTATAGGGCTACTAAACGCAACCCCCACCAAAGTGCACTAAGAATTTCTGAGATTTTGACAGTTATAGGCTCTATATAATCATTAATGTCATATGAATAAATAAAGCCTACTTAATTCAACACTAATGAGATGAAGTAGGTTCAGACAATTTTCATCACTGACGACCATATTCACTCGTAGCTCTGCTAGAGTAATTGTTCATTGTTGTCATGTTATGCAAATTATTTTCAACCCTGTAGAGCTCTATAGACCCCTATAGAGTAGCTACTCTATAGAGTAGCAAGATGGGGTGAAATTGTTAAATAAACTTGATATTTTTTTGCTGGCAATTATCGTTTTGGCATATTTAAATATAATTTTAATGGCAATTAGGAACAGAATTTCCAAGTGTATTTGATACATTTGGAATTAGCCAAAAGAACAGGATAGCAAAGGGATTATGAAGATCTCTTTTAGAATGAAAAGAACATTTATATGGAAGGAAGACTAAATTGGGCCATGCTCACTTCCAGGAAGATGTTTAAATAATCCCGAAAGACTTAAAACACTTCAAAGCATTTTATCTTTTATTAAGCTCTTTTTCAAGAACCTTCTGAGTTTGCCTTGGCCTCCTATTCACTGCTACCCATAATGCACGCAGTGTATCAATTTCTCTGTCCAGTTCTTGCATATTTTACCATATACTCTGCTCACTTCTGCCATTTTTATAGAAGAACATGTAGATTATATTATAAACTTAATGGAGAGGATCTGCTCTAAATCAAAACTGAAAGTTCGAGAGACAAAACTTAGGAGAAATGTTAAAGCTAAGTTTTGTATATGTGCAAGTTTGCAGGCATTTGTATGTGCCAGCATGTATGGCAAGGGCAAATGTGAAAAATGTATCAATTGGTCCCACTATGTGAAAACGCCTCATCAGTTTTGTCTTAATAGGGTTTGAAAGCAGAGTCAAGACATTGTTCCTACATTCAGAGCAAAAATCTCTCTCAGCCAAGGTCTCTTCTCATGTTCTAACCAGGGGTGATTCAGCCTGTTGTGTGCAGGTATTGCCATGAGCAGGCCACTGCCTTCAAAGTCTTCTGGAGAAGGGTCCCGCATCTAGCACATCTGTGCTAAGAATCTGACTGAACTGAAAGAAAAGTAGATGTTTTGCATTTTCACTTATTTTACCTTTCTAGGCTGCAGTTGTGGCAGATGAAGATAAGTTTTTGAGCATTTTCAGGTGCATTTAAATGAACAGTAACTAGATTAATTGGAAGTATCTACTTCTACGTGTATGTTCTATGCTTTTGAACTATTAGAGATATTGCACTGCACTCCTAATAATTATCTACAACCTGTGCATATGACAGTGACAGAACTCATGTTCTCAGTCACTATTCTAAACCACTAGCTAGTCCTCCCTGTTTTAATATCAGCAGTTATATTTATGCAAAATAGCATGTTGTAAAAGTTGCTTGTCATCCATAGTTCAAAACCAAATTTGCTGAGTACTTGTGAACTAATCAACCCTCTTAAAAAAAAAAAAAAAAAAAAAAAAAAAAAAGGAAAAGCAGTTAAACTGAGACTAAAACTACTTATTATAAAGTATGAAATAAAATTTATTGGTACAGTTAAATACAGGTATGTTCTTCAGATAAATTAATAAAATGTCTGTGATAACTACACTGAAATGTGAGAAGGTCTGAGAGAAAAAAAGTCCAAAAGTTCAATTCAGAGGAGACATTAATAAAAACCGGATGACGTGCAGCAAAGGAAATTAGCTCCTAGTGTATATGGACGTGAATAATGCTGGAGGATGTATCATATAACTTAATCAGGCTGTAACAGGAAGATGCAACTGTGGTTTCCTTAATGACCAATGGGTGATGTAATCAAATGCTAAATGCACATTGTCAGGTTCTGACAAGTTTCTATCGTAGCAAAGACGGAGTATCACTTAACCGGGAGTTGAGGCTGACAACACATCCTCTCCTGAGTGGAAGGAGGTAGGAGCAGACAGGTTTCTATAGTGCTGTTGTGCCCTGAAGTAATCTTCCTTAGGCACTCTCTAACATAAATATCGTGTTTCCTCAGGGTATATGCCTGCTGGCCTTGGCAGGGTATGAAGTTATTAATGATGCTGGCTCGGGCATGAAGTGCTGCCGAGGCTACTGTGGCATGGGTCCAGCAGAGCTGCGGGAGCTTTCAGGAGGCTCTGGCTTCTTCTGTGAGCCTATGTGGCTCCCCGGTGCAGGTCCATGGATTATCTGAAGTCAAGGTGGTGGGGGAGTGACTGAAAGCACACTCCCCACTCAGAGTGAAGAAGCACTCCCCTTCAGGAAAGTAGGTGAAGTGTTTCTGAGATTAGGTTTGTAGGACTTCAAACCTTCCATTTCTCTCTTGTATGTTGTCAGTGTTTTCATTTAAACATCCCCGAATTTCAAGTCTAATAGAGCAGTGACCTTTGTAGCAGCAGGTTCAGAGTCCACTTGAGCAACTTCTGCTAGCCTCCAGCCCAGGGGGACACTAGGGCTGGATGTGCCTGCCCCAGGATGACTTTGGAGACAGGACTGTCTGCTCTGTACGTGAGAGGAAGGACTTGGACCTTGCTGGCTTCATTGCACAGCGTAGGCATGAGACAAATCAGAAGGGTCTAGCAGCAGTTTCATTGCATGGTGCTGCAGTGAATATAAGAGCCAAAACTAAGACTGAGCTCATTGATAATCCTGGGCTTTGCATTTTAATGCATACTACTAGTTGAGTGCTAGATTGTGCTCTTATGACAGAGCAGATTAGGAAACCATTTGCATGTGAATCTCTCTAAGTCAGTGCAGTTTCCTTGGTAACAAATGGGGAACCAAGCTCCAAAATCTGCTAGTTGCCATTAAAATGTGTGTGTATATGGGGAGTGTGTGTTCTTTTTACAACTTTTTATTAAAGAAAAGAAAGATTGCAAAACTTAGCAAGATGCCTGATTTACATAAAATGAGGGGTTGAGGGAATGAAATTGGTTCTTCACTCACTAGCACTTAACTTACACAAAAGTCTCATTCCTAGTCAAACAAAACCAAGATATTTTGCAATCAGAATTTTGCTCTTTGGCTATTGAAAATGAAATTTGCTATTGCTTATTATTTTCAGGGAGGCTGCCAAGAAGTGGCATTTCCATCAGGAGCTGCTTTCCAAGCTTCCTAAGAAGCCAGCTGGGAAGGCTTGGGGTATAATTTTGTTGGGGACCTGCGGGGGCTTCCCAGCTCCCATCTGTGGCTCTGCAGGTCGCATCCTCACCCCGTCTCGGTGTAGCCCTTATAGGGAGGTTCTTGTAGGTTCTCCATCAGTCCACTTGCTTGGGCCTGGAGCAGTTCGTGGTTAGAGCATCCCTGGTTGTTTTTGGAATGCCTGGTATCTGCTGTTTTCCTTCCGTGATTTCATGAAACTTAATGTGTAGCCTAAGTGTTGTTTGTGCTTGCTTTTTCAGGGACTTCTCAGTAAAAGAACTAATAATAAATCTGCCTTGTTAAAAATTAACTCCAGAAATGTAACTGAAAACATGCAAGCAAGTAGGTGAAAAAAGCCTTTTTCCTAGTCTTCACTTGTTTCATATGCTGGTTCTCTGTTTTATAATTTCCAGTTTGCAGGGTATCCTAATTAGGCATAAGTTTTGAACATGAAGCAAACTGAAACTTCAGTTGCCCTAAAATCGCTGCAATGTATGTATGAGGGGAAATTTCAAAATAAAAAGAGATTTCCTCACAGTAGGAGAGCATCTCTCTTGTTCAGAGGTGTAATTTTTGAAAACATATTAAAATCGTAAAATAGGTTTTGTAATAAATAAAAGTAATTACTGTTCAGCTCTCACTTAGGAGCAAGCTAAGCTACTTCTGCTGCTGAACACAGCCTTACTTCATTTTATCAGACTAAAGTGATTTTTCATGTCATGCTGGGTTTTGTTTCTGTTAATGAGCCATACAATAATCAGGAATAAAAAGGGGAAAATTGTATTTGAATACAGAAGACCTGAGTTACTGAAAGTTTGTATCATCAGCATGACCAAGCTTTATCTTTTTTTATGCATCATTGAAAGTGGTACAATTAAAAAGAGTCTTGTGAGTGATTGAGTTGTGTGAGGGAATTCAAGTACCACAAAAGGTAGGTTGTGGACTCATAAATGTTACTCCAAGTTCTCTGCTTATCTTTGTGGTTGTATTTCAGCTTCTTTAGAAGACAACCTAAACCTGCCAACTTATTTCTTTCATGGAGTTATGTACATAAGAGCAATATTAACATTACTGTGATTTCTTCAATAAGATATTAATCTTTCAGTTGTTTGTAAGTGCCATCAGATCCATAGGACTAATAACTGGGGTTGGTAGCATCACTTTTACATTCTTAAATCTTCCTGATACTTTAACCAGTGATTTGAGTACACCTTTACTCAAAATTTATTTTCCCCTTTTTATCTTACATTTCACAAGCTTGTGGATTTACTAGACAACTAACATGAAAACATGTAAGAATGGTGATTCTGTATCTTTATTTGTAGGAGGGACATCATACGAATGATGATAGTTTTCTTCATTTTAAAGGACACACTGAAATTTTCTTTTCCTAGATTGTAATTACATTTCCAGTTCCCTGCCAGCATATGCTGATTGCCTTTTGCAACTTCTTAGGGCCTTGTCAATCCATTGATTAAGAAACACTCTTTAAGTGGATTTGTACTACATTTGAATAACTGATACCATTTGATTAGGGTTGAATGCCGATGTGACCCACAGTAAATAGCTATTTCTGAATCTTGTAATTCTTTGTGATGAGTCTTGTGACATTAACTGTTTCTCAAGTTCTGGACTTTCTTGTGATCACCCAGTGAGGGTCAGTTGATGCTTGTAAATTAAATCTTCTGATTAGTTGGGTTTCAGAAAAAAAAAAAAAAAAAAAAAAAAAAGAATGTGCAGTCATAGTGCGTGCAAGAACATTAAAATAACAAGTTTCTTGCTAGTTGTTACTGCATCTTGCTGTATCTAGTTCAACTGAGTTTTTGTGCTTTTTGTTATTTTTGACAACATGAGCAGTCTAACAACATACTTCATTTTTGCTGGTATGTAAGAAACAGTTCCTCCAGGATTACCCCATCAGTCATTCTGAAAGACAGAACCAGATTTACTCAATGGGGTCCAGTAAGTTGCTGGCCCACCTGCCAAGGGCAGCAGGATAATGCATGTGCTTTAGAGGTTTGGCTGAATTGTCATCAAAGTTCTTGGGGTCAAAGTCATGCAGAGAAATATTAAATGGAAATCTTGTTTATAAGCACTAAGTAATATGTCCTCCTGAGAGTGACCTTTGATAACTTCAACTGCTTTTCAGTCGAATGGCTGTGTGACTGCTGCATACAGGGTTTTCAATGGGCAAAATGCGCAATTAGAGGCAGGACAGTAAAATAAATTCTTGATGCATGACATATATGATGTATTCTCTTATATCCCTGGATGGGGAGATAGGAGTAATGTTTGTTAAATTAATGGAATTTCAAGGCTCTTTTCTCTTTGCTTCGAAAAGGATATACGTATGTTCTGAAAAAAACACCATTAATAAAAAACTGCTCTGATATTTAAAGATACATTGAAAATATGTTTTCATTTCTCAGTACATAATTTCAATGAATAATTATTGTTTAATTATTATAATTTATTACTGTTAGGGCAAATATTCATTTGGTAACTATTCTAATTTGTGTATAATTAGAATAGACTATGAAATTAATGATCTTCAAAATCTGATTAAAACTTCTCCCAAATTTCATAAATATATATTTTTCTCTTCATTTGTTTTCCCAGTAACTCAATATTTTGATTGAAAAATTTCTGCAGGTGATGGAGAAGAAAGATTTTTAGATTAAAGGAAATATTGTGAACATGTGGATTTACATAGGTTAAAGGTGCAGTTTTCCTCTGTGGCATATGCTACACCTTGAGAACCATTTCTTTGTAAGAACAGGGTTCCATGAACAAATGTGTATGCTCACTTGAATAAAAGGTGTTAGTGACATAAGGTGTAATACGTAAATGTGAGATTATTCAGATTCATTCCTACCTGTAGCCCAAACAGTTTTATTCATTGTACTTACAACCTGAACCACAGCTGCTGTACACTGTGTTTTTGAACATTACTGGACATGTAACAAAAAATCCTCAAATAGTGTGCTATACCCTTCTGAATTAGTCCCATCTTTGTATGACTTACTGATATTTTGAAAGAAGATTTATGAAGGTACAACAAAGCGGAGAAAACTTTTAAACGCATCCAAAGTTCTGAGAAAATATGGACAAGCTGTAAGGAATATTTACTTAAAGGGATTTGAATTTGTAAGACTGAAATATATTTGAAGTTGAGCATTTCCCAAGGAGATAACAGCTAAATATCACAATAATACAATGCCTTTAAAGTGAATGTACCATTTTTATGAAAAAAAAAATAATATATATATACATAGTATTCTAATATTTGAAAGTCTATCCTTTAACATAACCAGAAAAATACCACAAACCAAAAAGTTCCAGAAGTCCAGCTTCTGAAGTCCAGACCCATTTGTCACAGACCTGCATTTGTTCTTGAGCATTTGGCTCATACATTGCTCTGCCTTGTAACTGCTCTATGGTTATACCAAATGTTATGTTCACAAACTCGTTTGCAATTCTTTGCAGCTGCTGCTTGACAGTCTGAGTGCTAGGAGACTAAAGTAGAGGAGGATATGGGATGGCCACAGGCAGCCTATTCCAGTGCTTACTGAAATAGCCATTAGTATGCATTTTCTAACGACTAATGTGAATCTTTCATGCTGAAATTGAAACTCATGACTACCTACTACATTAAAGGAAATAATTTTCTTCCTCTCTATAGATGCCTTTTTTCATGCTTAAAAACTGTTACCATTCCTACTTTTTTTTTTCCTTGAAGTAACCACTCTGGCTTTTTTTTTTTTTTTTTTTAAAAAAAAAAAAGCACCAGAGAAGATGCATTCTAGACCTCTGCCTTTTCTGCCTTTTTTTCTTTCTTTCCTCTGCACTCTGTGGTTTATTCACATCTTTCTTGAACTGCAGAGCCTGTACAAAGTATTTCAACTGAGGCAGTAGAAATGCTCAATAAGCCAGAGGTGTTGCATGTGAGACTTAAATACATTAATTTATTCTAGGAATTGCTCCAGATATGCATGCAAAATGGTCTTTTACAGCAACCCATAATTTCACATGATTTCTGTATACAGAAGCTTAGATCAATAGCTATAAATTTCAGGAAAAAAAAATCATGTACATTTAGATTAGTCTATATTAGAGATAGGGAAATGTTTAGTACAAAACCATTTTGTATTTTAGAAGATTTTTTTTTCTAATAAATCTGGAAAGTCACAGCTAACATCTGGCTTCACTTATCATTTGATTAGAAATTCAGATCTTGCTCTTAAAAACAGCATAAAATTTCAAGTGAAAAAATATACCTGGAAAAAAGTTTCTTCCCTTCCTATATCGTATGCATTTCTTAGTTAAAGTACTACCATTACTGAGGTAAAAATACCCTCTTCATTTACAGCAACTCTTGGGGCACAGCAGACTTGTGTACAAATGAAATATGGAAAATGAGTGAGCAGCATCAGCAAGTTAATGTCATACATGAATGGCAAACCTTTAATAGCAAATGTGGTTTTTGTGTAGCTGCTGCTGGAAGAAATCACTTTGATCATGTCTGTTGGTTCCAAAATCCAGCTATAATCATCCTGCATTTAATACACAGGTAGCCCCAGATGTTATGTCTATGGTAATCTTTCTACTGGAATCAAAAGGGGAGTGGAGGCTGGAGGCATGGTCAGTGAGGTGGGCTGAAGACTGCCTGGACTAGCAAAGCTCAGGGTTGTAATCAGTGGCATGAAGTCCTACAGGAGGCCAGTCCATGGTGGAGTGCCCCAGGGGTGGGTACCGGGACCAATACTGTTCGACACCTTCATTGATGACCCGGATGGTGCAACAGAGTGTGTGCTCAGCAAGTTTGCAAATGCAGAGCTGGAAGGATTGGGTGATGCACAGGATGGTTTTGCTGTCCTTCTGGAGCACTCCAACTTTGATGAGAAATGGGCAAGCAGGAATGTCATAAAGTTTAATTGGAAATACCAAGTCCTATCCCATGGCATTTCAAAAGCTAAAATAACATAGCCTTCCTGAAATTTTTGGACTCCCAGTTGACAGTCAGTCAAAATCCACTTGAATAAAATTCTTGAACAGATTATTAATTGGTAAAATTTCCTGAAGCAGATTTAGAAAATGTGTAGGTAGAAAACCTACTCTGGAAGCTATAAACAAAATATGCCATATCCTTTATTTACCCTGTATTTGTGAAGGATGCTATTCAGGCAAAGGTTTCTGATACAGACCTGGTTTTGAGTGTCTGTGCTCTCAAAAACCTATCAGTTGTGCTTCCTGACTGTTTTTTTGGTGTTTTTTTTTTTTCATATTTATTATATATATATATATATTATATATATATATTATATATATAATGAAGCTACAAGAAATGTGAAATCTTTAAACCTCTAATAATTTTTGGAAACATTTCGTTTGTGGATTGTGCTTTAATGTCTGACAAGTGATATCTATCATTACAAAATAAGTTGTTGTAATAAAATAAATGAGGGCCTGAATATCCATCCTTGAGTTCATTGCATATGCTAATTCGGTGATTCAACGTGGGCCTGGGGAGTGTGGATAACAAAATACTGGTGGGAAACTGGGGAGATGCCTGTGCTTGTATTTGTAGTGCTGCATTAACATAACTAAAGAAAGGAGTTCCATTCCTTTGGCTGTCAATTCTACATCTGAGAATGAAATTATTTTATGGAAACAAAATGTTTAATTTATTACATCTAACAAAACATAGGAATTGTATAAACATGCAACATTTACACTTTTACACGTAAATATCTGAAACACTTTATTTTTTTGGCTAATAGTACTACTATCAGTGATAGAACACCAAGTGGTAGTAATTCAAGATGAAAGTACTTTGTGTTTGTCAGTGTCTCTTTTAATAGGAAAGGTCAGTAGAAATGATTTTAATCCTTTCTTTTCTCCTCCTTAAAAGAAGACATATTTTGAGTGTTAAAAAAATTGGTTGTTTGTTCTGTTTCTGGTGATGCAAACTTAATTGATTTTTTTTTTCCACTTCTAAAAATAAGTAATTGAAATCCAATATTTTGAGATCTGTGTCCTCAAGAAAAGGATAAATTCAGTTGAACAAAAGCAAGTGGTATGCTTGTGAATAACACTAGTCTGAAAAGCCACCAGTTCTACAGTGCATAAAATTTCTGTTTATGGGAGATTGCTCATTCTGTGTTTGGATTGGGCTTATATTTATAACTGGTAAGTCTGCAGACAAAGAAACATCCAGTTACTCTTTGAGATAAGTTGGTGCAGAATCAGGTTGACCAGTGTTTTTCCTTTGTGGTCTTTGCTCTATTTAGTCGTAGATCTCTCGCATGCTGCTTATTGTCATTCTGCCATTGCTATGTTTAGCACATTACATATCTCATATAGTTCTACAATTATCATTAGTATTTTATTTTTATATACTGATTATATGTTCAGTAATGTGTATATTTTGAGATACATATATCAGTAATTAAACATTCTCTGGCATGATATGAAGTTGCTACAGTTTTAAGAAAATTAGATGGAGATTGGTGGTATATTAATGAAATTACATCCAACACAGAGGACACCCTTGAAAAGGTGACAATATTAGGCAATCAGTTAGCGTACCTGCACTAAATTATACTAAATAGGTTGTCTGAAATGCACTTTGAAATTAAAATTATTGAAATGGCCCCACATGTTGCTCTTCATGGAAGTAACAGTGTTAATTATCATGTGACCAGAGCAGGGAAAAGATATTTGAAGTGTCAGGGTTGCTCAGATGAGTGAAACATGGTCATTCCTCCTCTGCCAGAAATCTCTTGGATGCTTTTTGCATTTCTTTGCCCTCCATGCTGGGGCTGTGATGCTAACGATGAGTGGCTAATACTGAAGGATAAATTCATTTGTGTTTTCTTCCAGTTACAAAAGGCTTCATTGCCCAAGTGGCATGAAGCTGTCCCTCCTGCCTTTTAGAGTACATGGACAGCATAGAGGAACATGAGGCAGTAGACATTGTGCTGCCTTACCTGGTTGTCACCAGGGTGCTATGACAAAGGGACATTCTGGTCCTGTGCTGGATCTGTTTGCTCTGCATCCAGTGCAGAAAGGGCTGTGAATCCCCCAGACATGCAGTACTTCTCACCCACAAGATGCTGTGCCCTTCTTAAATGTTTACTGCCAGCAAAAGAGTGAAGAAATAGTATTTTTCCCAAATATCTGAAAAATCTTTACATCAGAAACTGGTTTGCACCCAGGATTTGCCCATTCTCATGCCTCTGGCCAAAACCCCATACCTGACTGTTCAAATGCTTTTTTGGTGGATTTTTTCCTTAATCAAGTTTTGAGGGAGCAGTTTAAATGCAGAAAAGGGATATCAGCTTGCATCAGAATTTTCTGGATAAATTCCTTAGTTACTGAAGAAAGATGGGACTTTCTTCAAATTGTCTTGAGGGGACAAAAACATTCAACTCAAGACGAAAAATAGATTTTTTTTTGTTTGAATTGTTATTAATGTGTTCACTTTGAGGGAACCCATGAATCGTACAAATTCAATAAGTGATGTAGTTATCCTCCAAGATTTGTGGTACAGATGCAGCTTATCCTGTCAAAAAACAAACAAACAAACAAAACAAAACAAAACACCTTTTCTCAGAAGCACTGTGTTGTCCCTCCAAACAACAAGGCATACAAGCAAAGAGCTCTTCCAGGAGTAGGTGTTAAGTTTATAAACAGAATAGTACCAGAGGATTTTGCTGAGGAAGGACTGGGTTAATACGAGCTGTTTAAATATCAGTACTGATAATTACCCATGCTGTTAATTAAAAACAGCAACAAAATGCAAACTGTCCTTCCACACTAATAGGAGATTTTGTGTGTGTAATCACTCGTATCATGCCTCACAAGCAGATGCCTGACTGACGTAGGTTGTTTTTGCTTGTTTAAATCATCCTGCAGTACCAGCATGCATTCAGGAGTGACTGTCATTGTCCTTCCTTTGACTAAATTGAAATAATGAGCTTTCTGAGAGCATAGATTTAAGAATGAGTGCATGTTGACATGAACAGTTTGACCAAGATTTTGAACAATTTGAAGATGTGGAGGAAGCCAAAATAACACTACTTTTGGGATGTTCTTTGCCCCCTGTCTCCTGAATATCCCTGCTGGACTCAGCATGGTCCACAGCAGCTGCGTAGCTTGACATAACACACCTCTGGCCCTTCTGATGTTTTTTATCTGGTGATGAGGATGGTGCTTAGTAGCTCGGATGAAGTGGCTATGGAAGTGAGTCTCTTGATTCAATTTTTCATGCTTTGCGCTCAGCTGAACCTGTTGGATAGCAGCCCACAAATCTGATCAGCTCATGGAAAGCATCACAAATTCATACATTTGAGGACAGTCTATCTGCAGTTCTTTGAGCTATGTTTCACACCACTGTGAAGCTTAGACCATGAAATGCAGTATATACAATGATGATGGGGCATTCTTTGGCACAGGTTTAGGCTCTAATCTACCATGTGTATGCAGACATAGATTTTCAGTTATAGATTTTAGTACATGCATAAACACTTTTTAGGAGAGCAGCTTGTTCAGAGCAGTCACAGGAATGTTTTGGGGGAAGTTCAGGGCAGTAAGCTGTGGGAAGGTTGCTTTAACAGAACATCCGTTGATGGATGCACATGGGCAAATTATGTATGTGAAGTAAGTGTTTATCAGTGAAAATGACTGGGAATTCACTTGTTACTGTGTTTCGGTTATTTAATTTTGGATCATGGAACTTGCTTACTTTGGTTTTACTACCAGCTGATACCAAATTCATTTTCAGAACTTAATCAGTTCTGGCACAGGAGTGTATTACAGAAATTCCTATCATTCTTCTCTGCTTCACCATCAGCTGTGGTGGTAGGTGCTCTGTTTTGTCTAAAAGCAACAAGAGGCCTTGTTCTCCCACTTGATGAATAGCCTGATCTTGCTATCTTGAGTGTATGATGCCTTGCTTTGTTGTCTGGTTGCTTTTTGACTCAAGTTGATTTTCCAAATGCTGCTTGATACAGGCTCCATTCAAAATCTATGGTAGATTCAGTGATTTTCTTGAATGGCAGAGGGTTTGACTACATCTTGCACATGACTGCATATGGCTGTCCTGCGCTACGTTTCCTTGATCCCTGGGCACGAACAGTACACAACATTTACACCCGCTTGAGCACCAAGTGAGCACACTGCCATTGTCCTGGAAGCAAAAAACTGCAAGCACACTTTGGGGAAATGACAAAATTCGGTATAGTTTGTACATTCTCTGAAACAGGTAGCTTCTTGTCACTATTTATCACTGTTGTTTATTTAGTGTCAGATATAATTCAGGTGATTGAAAGCATGGCAAAAGATATTAACTGACTGCTTCATTTGTAAATATTTTGGGAACTGCCACCTCCATACGTGAGATCACAAAAGTCTTGTTGTCCTGTATTTCAGAATGGAACAATTTGACATGTTTAAATTACAGGTCAAAAACTGAATAAATGAAGAAGCTGTCTAGTCAGTCTTTCTTCCTAATGAGCATTCTCTACCACAGTAGCAGAACTGCCAATTACTGGCCACTTGTTCTGGCTACTCATTAAATATGTTTCAGCATGAACCTCTTATGATTTGGCACATAGCCAGATCAAATTCAGATTTTCCCCATGTCCAGAATAATACTGTCACTATTTTGATAGGGAAATAAGCTGTAAGTTTCCTACATCCAAAGTAAACACTAATATGTGCATGACAAAAGGACATCTACTCTTCTTACTGCCAAGAAAATCATTGCAGGAGTGACTGAATTTGACAGTAGTAGGTGAATTTCACTTTATTTAGTTTGAATTAATACGGTGAATAAGATATTTACTAGATATCTAACATCCTTCTACCCCTCAGAACAGCTTTAGAGAAGTAATGTGCAGTAGTATTGCCTCTCTAATTTGCTTTCAAGAGTTTGCTGCAGTTTGCAAAAACTGCCTCTAAGTATTTCAGAAAGGCAGAGGAGAACAGATTGTTCCGTATGTATGTCCATTAGGATTGTGATTTTTTATTATTTTTATTTTTATTTTTTTTTACTTTTCAATTTGATCTTTAGGTTGCTATACTCAGGCTGTTTCATGGTACAGAAAGGTCAAACTAATTTTAGAGTTATTGCATTTGAGAAAAGTACTGAAGTTGTTTAACATTTGTCATAGCCTTCATCTGAAGCACATTGTTCATTAAAAGATTAACTCTTGTTAATTCACACTAGTATGCAAATGTCATCTGAAAATCCAAAATATTTTTTCTGAATTATTTCTTCACTTCCAGAGTAATTATTTTTGGAAAAAGAAAAGTGTTCTTGAAATTAGGCAAATAAGTCAGGCTTTAAGAAATCCTACATATGCAAAAGAAACACATTGGCTTTTCTGTATTGGAACTAATATTTATCCAAGGTAGATATGTGCCAACTAATGACAGGTTTCACTTTGTTGGAGTTGTCTTACTCTATAGTAGCAATGTTATATATTTTGAGGGTAAATGCAATGTTTTTAGTTCATGGACTGTGTTTTAGATTAATTTGTGGTATAGAGAACTATATAAACTTCACTTGGTGAACTGGATTCATACTCTTTTTGGTTTATGGAAGCCAACAGAGAAAGATTATAGTCTCTGTTGTCTTGTTAGTAGTTCCAAGCAGAATGCTGAAGTTGTATATTCACTAAAATAACTGGATCAAGAAGTCATCTCTTGTTGGAGACACTGTATCCAACTCTTTATGTAAATGTTGTCTTCATATGAAATGCTTACCTAGGCAATCATGCCCATCACTTTACAGACTCCGTCAGTCTTACCATCTCTTTAATGGAGTGAGACCTCTTTATTTCCAAAAGTCTTATGTAGCATTAAGATAATGATTTGTTGATTAGCTATTTGTATTTATGTGTTTAAAACTATATCTTACAGAGCAATCTTTGGTAGATATGAGAAGTACTTCAGAGAAACCTTTTGAGGAGGTCTTTAATATGTTTAATGAAATGCGCCAGATTCCTGTACATGGTCAATCTATTGGAAGCCCAGAGGTTGAGAGAGCACTGGGGAAATATATATGTATGTATATTTTTTTGATCAGATCTGATAACTTTCATTCTGTTTGACAGAAGCTTACAGTATCAAATTGGCAGTATTTACAAAAGTGAAGAGATTCTATATAATACAAGAAACTATGCTATTATTTGTTGTGTGCTGCATCCTCCCTATTCCTCACCTCTGTCACATGTGAGTACTTCTGCAGTTATGCTAAGCCAGTATTCTTCCAGCTACCATTTTGACTTACCTAAAATAAGGCAAGACATTTGTGCAAGGAATAAAAAGATCATGAGGCGTTCTGTCAGTTTTATTGGTTTCTCCCATGAGTTTCACTGCTTTCCAGAACTCAGAAGCCCTTATTTATCCCAGAAACCTTGGAATTTACAGACTGACTTTGCTAAAGCACTGCTGAACTTTAGAATCCTCATAAGAATGCTGGAAATCTTCAGAAAAGCCTTCTATGATACCAGCAAATATCTCCCATGGGAAAGCTACCTGCATACTGGAAAATGTTCAGTGGTGATAAAAGTGTGCGCGATTCTCATTTAGAAATCTTGCTTGGAAAACATGAAGTCTATGCAACTTTTTTTATTCATCCTAGTACGACATATATTGTTACATTTTCAGATCCAGTCAGCCAGAATGTGTTGGTTTTGAAGGTTATTTTAGATATTTTGATGATGAATTTAACCATCTCTGAGACAGTGTTGTTTATTGAAGTAAATCCTTTTTCTCTGAACAAAGGAGAAGAAACTGAAGTAACATTCTTCCTTCCTATGGAAGTTTACAGTAACACCCAGCCCCAAAAAGTCTGTTTAAGGCTTTTTTCTTAGAATAGTCTTCCCAGCCACATTTAGTTACTACTCTGGATTTTATACTTTGTTTCTCCTGGGTTTTCTCAGTGCTTTCTGTTCCCACACACCCATTCATTGCTGCCTTGAGTTTAGGAGTTCATAAGTCTGCTGGGCTTCCTGGCTTAATAATTATTTTGCTTTAGTGGTGCTGTTGTGCAGGACCAAGAAAGACTAGATGACAAATAAGGTGACTGATACACCAGTCTCGAGAAGTTTTAATGGATATGATGGAGGCAAAGACAACAGGCTGATTTTAAGAGACTTCAGTGTTGCCTCCAATTATAAATCAAGCTGAGAAAGGCAGGCATATGTACAAAGCCAGAGTGAGCAGTGCAAAAGATTTTATACTTAATTAAGCTTACAATCAATTATTTCTGTCTGTATGAATGACAGCACAGTTGGCAACAACTTTATATATAAGTGGCATTGAAATTTGCATTTCATTTATCCCATTAATTTTTCATAAGACTATAGCCTTCTGTTTGGAAAATAGTTTATTGAAATAATAAATATTTTTAAGTGCAATGGAAAATATTTAATCTATTCCCTTTTACCATGCATTTCTCACATTTTTGATCCATAACCTTCCATAATCATTTTCATTCTAAAATCTCTCCATTTCATATGTTACTCCCTCACTTTTTACACAGTGACTCATGTGTTATATATATATAAATACTTTTTTTTTCTCCCATTTGCCCTCAAAGATGGCCTAAGCAGCTTCTGGCTCACCTGAAGAAACTGAAGACAGAGAAGAAATGGAATGAATATTGGAATATGAGGAGAACTGATGGGAAATTAACTGAGCCTGAGAAATGCTCCAAACTAGGAAGTAGCAAGAGAAGCATCAGGGACCATAGCAGAGCATAGTTCAACTGGAAACTTTCAGAGTTGTAAGAGAAAATGATCATTCTGAACATCCTAGGTAGGAAGTGTATAAAGCTAGAGTACTTTCCAAGTCACTGTTAAAATAAGATAGAAACCCTATTTGGCTGAGTGCAATAAGAAGAATGTGGCAATTAATAGAATACAGCAGAAAGCAAAATAAAACATCATTTGAAGAAGGAAACAATGTAAACCTACCCTCTAAGTAAAATAAAAATAAAAATCCCACTATACTTAACAAAATTGTTAACAAAGACTTCTACCTAAGTTGAGGTAACACTGCAGGGAGAACGGGTTCGCCTCATGACTTCATTTTGGTCCACCTAATGTTATTTTCCCTAAGTGAATAGATAGAACAAGGAGGTAAATGGAGACAAGGGACTTGTAGGTGAGGAGCCCTTAATTTATGAAATTTGCTTCTAGGAGTTCTGTAATTAATTATATTGGAGGAAAACAAAGGCTTCACAATCAGGCTATTTGGATGATGAATTTCTTTATTTTATCAGATCAAAAATTGTGTTTTCCGCACATTATAAAACAAAATTGATAGTGTATTTCTGTGTGAAATAGGAGAGTTCTGCAGATGTAGTCTCCATGCTTGTAAAGCAAACATCTCAAAATCTTTTAGGTTTTTCTTTAATTCAAATGCTACACTTCTAAGCATTCGTACCACTTCAGCTTTGTAGAATGCATTTCTCTTGATCTTATTTATTTTCTCCCTTCTTAATAGCACAGTTCCAAAGGACATCATCACATAAATAATAAAAAAAAAAAGATAAAACAAAGTGCATTTTGTAAACACCGATTAGTTTACATTTATTGCAGAAGTGGATAATGACTAAAACTATTTTAGGACACTACATGATGACAACTTCAGAGAGATGTGAGGGAATGTTCTTCATGCCACAAAGATACATAAAGCCAATCTTAATATTAGAAATTAACTGGATAGGTTAGGATTCTTCCTTCCAGCTCCAACTCTTGCCACTGCAGATTTGTTTTGTAAAACCCGTAGTTTTTCTCCAAATCTGAAGTTGACAGAATTTCCTTTTTATTTTTGTGAAACTCATTCCACGGTTCAGTATGTGCTGTGAGGTACTCAGAGCCCTAAATAGCTGTGATACCATTTGACATAACTTTCCTTTTTTGGTTTAAACTTTCTATTGAATGTAATTATGCTTCTCTAAGTTTCACCTACCTGGAAGACTTCCTACATTAAAAATAGAAGGGAAAAATAAAAACCACACTTTATCTTTAGATCTCTTCTGTAAAACAGAATTCCAGATAGAGTTTCTATTCCCTGAAATTCGTCTTTTCTTCTCTGATATTATGTTGATGATGTAGCAGAGCAAAGCCAAGGAGATTGTCTTTAGGGTGGAATTATTAAAAAAAAAAAAAAAAGTATGGAATTTGTCACATCACAGCTTGAAGTCTTGACCTGCCTGCAGTTCTCCGTGATAGCAGAGAATGTGACCAGCTGTTTTCACAAATACCTGCACAATCAAAGCAGGGTTCTGTTCTGCTCTATTTGGCTCACAAAGACACTTTCGTTGAGCTAGTAACCTGAGAACGTAGCATGCTGCTGTTGCTCTGTAGCCAGAAACTATGGGAACAACATTAAATCACTTTGAACCTCTCTGTAGAGAGGCCTCTCTGCATGTCATGAGTTTCTTTCTGTTATGCAACATTCAGAAATTATCCCGATATTATTGAACTGTTTCTTCTGGTATTTCTACTAGAAAGCGTTCAATTAATTTTATTTCCTAACTAAATTTATTTCTGCGCAATTATGAGTAATAATTTCATCATCTATTTGTCAACTGTATATACTATTACTAATTTTCATGAAAACTTTAAACTTAAATGATATAACCAAGAGGAGGCATTTGCCAGCGGAGGCTAAACCCCTGTGTCATAATCCATCACTCACACTGTTGGCAAAGGCAGAATTCGCATTAGAGGATGAGCAGCATCAGTACACTCAAAGCGTGTCTGCTTACCAGTGTAGTAATTTAATAGGAAAGGTGAGATGGTTCTGCGATAGTTCAGATTTGTTCCACCACTCCCCCATATAAAAACACAGAATTAGAGAGCAATAAAATGAAAAACAGCCATATTTTCTGCAATGTAGTTCCATAATACAATGGTGCAGTTTATGGAAATTTCAGGTCCCTTTTTAATCTCTTCACAGTCTTCAGTCAGACCAGTAAGAAAAAGAGGTTTTTGCCAGTAGCTGAAACTTTCTCATAACCACCATTTGAGTGCCTCTGACATAAATAATTTCCTGCAAAGCTACTGAGAGTTAAAGCAAGTGTTTTAATAGTTATAAGAAAATCAGACATTTCTGTTTACTAGCATCTCCAGAATTAGGCAGGGATGCAGTATGTTGCACATATATCTTTTTTTTTTTTTTTTTTTTTGTCTTTTCAAATGTTGAGAGTTGATGTCATGATGTCATTTTTGGTGGTGGTGGTTTTGTGGGTTTTTGTTTCTTTGTTTCGTTTTTGTTTTAACTAAACAAGAATTTCAGAGGGACTGGTTCAATTTACAGTGATATAAAATGGAAGGATGAACAACTCCTGCTTGAAAGGACTAAGCATTGATACAATTAATCATGGCTTCCTCCCACAGCAAAATCATGCTATCAGGGAACTTTGGGGGAAGAGTTTGGGATCCTGATGACTTTTCAGGTTGCTGACCATGTAGGTAAATGCATATTGTTACATAAAAACAGAATAACCTAGATAAAACAAAAACTTTATAGATAACACAATAAAGGGAAAACATTGAACAGATGGAGAGGGAGAGTTATATTATTTAGGAATGAGGAAATCCCAAGGCTATTGCTGACCTAGCCTGGAAAGATTGTGGTGCAGCTGCACTCAAATGCAGCTTTGTTGTCTCTGGTCCCAAGGAAATTTGCAGAGAATTAGCAATGGTTGCAACCTGTGAGATACATGAAGGAGTCTCAATGAGCTAATGGAGAATGAGGATGTGTTGTTTGCAAACCCATTACTCCATTCATTGCTAACTGAGATTAGGATGCAGCTTGCTATATTAACATACTCCTATACTCCTCAAGAGGTACAGTTTGAAATGCAAATAATTTCTAAGAGATCTCTTACTTTCTCCTAAACACTTTTTCATATACCCTGTATGCTCTCTAAAAGAATCAGTTTTGAGCTAAAAAGATTTCTTCTTGGTCACTGACTGCTGTGTGCTTTTACAGTGAGAAAATTTCTTTCATTCTTTTCGGTACAGGATCCCATTACCTGTATTTTTTTTGTAAAGTAAATAAGTAGCGGCTGAAATTGAACCTTTATGATAGAATACTGCAAAAAAATATTTTGTGTTTTTGTGCTTGCCTGAGTGTCATGTGTGCCAATGAAGTAGAAATAAGCATTAATTTTCTGTGCGGATGCTGAGTATTGTGAGGGTTGGGCATGGGAATAAGGATGTATCACTGGATATCATAGCAGGTTTTGAGACTGTTTATAATAGCTCAGCTTGTTACATCTAGAGGAAAATATGGCAACTGCTGAGTGTTTAAAGTTACAAGAAAAAGGTTTCATGTTACTACAGATATAAATCTCAGAACTAATATTACAGAAAGAACAGTATCAAAGGAGACTCTGCTATTCTCAGTATGAGTCACTCTGCAAGATGAACGCTTTGGAAATCAGAGTTGATTTTTAATACAGGGAACTTTTTTCCATCTCATATATTACATAATTACTGATGATGTTCACATTTCTTTAATTTCGTTGCAAAGCAGGAATTGAGGATGTGTCTGCCTTTAGATTTGACAAAGGAAATGGAGCTTATTAGTTAATAGTAGTAACTAGTTAACAGCCATATTGCTCATCTGTGTTATTTTATGTATGAAGTCATAAGACCCTTTCTGATCTCATCCTCTTTAAATTATGCCACATGCTTCTTTCATGTTGCTGAACACAAAAAATATTGCTTTTTTTTTTTTTTTTTTTTTTTTGCTTGTCTATGCATACACTTCTAGACTTCTGGTGAGCCCAGCCAGTTTTCCCAGATTGTTGCTAAGGCAGATTTAAAACCTGGAGTGTTTTTTTTTTTCTTTTCTTTTCTTTTCTTTTTTTTTTTTCCACTTTTAAAGTAAATTAATGGGGAAAAAGGAAAAGGTCTTCCTTATTTCTTTTTTTTTCCTGGAACTAGCTGTCTGTGTTTAAAAGAACCGAGGCACTTATGTACACTTCCACTATGAAAGCGTTACCTCATATATTAACAAAAACACTACTAACCATAATTAGATATATTTAAATGAAGAAACACCTTAGGAAACCCCTAAAACAAGTCATCAATTTTAGGATACTGAATTGTAGAAACTCACTTTTAAAACTAAGATTATAATATGTAGGTATCACATACAATCTCAGTAATTTGTAATTTCTCTAATGTGTTAAACCTTATGTAATTTTCTGCTGATTGTCTTCTGAGTATTCTAAATATTTATATTTTCTATTTTATCACAAAATGAATACATTTTTAAAGAAGCCTGAAGTAATTAGAGGTACATCTGGGTCTTTTCTTGATCACATGCAACACTATTATTTTAGAGTCTTGAATACACTAAGGATTCTCCCAGCAGCCTCATAATAGATTAATATGCATCAAATTTTTCTAATGTACACACAGCAACAAATTCCAAAGAAAGTCAATATGCAAAATTTCTTGCTCAGGTCAATCTCCATAAATCCCTAAACATTGCTTTTGAAATCAATGTATGAATCTCTCAGCCTGTAATTGTAAACACTGGGCTCATACCTTTTTCAACTTTTTAAAAACAAAATAAACTTATCTTTCTTTGATTCCCCTTCCCATATCTGAAGTAAAAACATGCCTTAGGCAAATTTGTGGTCAGAAGCTGGAAGGTGAAAAAGAGGTGGTTGCAGTAGCTGCATAGGTATGGTCCTGCTGCTAAGTTCAATTTTGTCAAAGTCAAGCCTCAAGAGCCTTGCTTCTTTCATGTCCTCTGTACGAAAGTGATTTATTTTGTGAATTGAGACTTGTAAGTTTCAGCAGCCTTAAAACAGTTTTCATCCTATAGATCAGTGCTTTTCAGTAGTATCTGGAAAGAAAAAAAAACAGGTGTCTCTCACTTTAAAAGATTGTAAGAATACAGAAAAAATGATCTCTGTCTGTAAAGACTTAGGATATTCTTAGAGAGCTCTGGAAATTTGAAATGCTTATTTTAGATGTCAGCCTGATTTGAATTGGGTTTCACCCTTGATTCAACCCCCAAATTTAATAATATTTTATGGCTTAGTAGATGTAATTTAAAATTAACATTTGTTTATTTTTATACTTGTGCAACATGAGTCCAGTTATTAAAATGGTTTAAACACCTTTCCACAGTCAATGCTTCTTAAACAAGTTCTCTGCAGCAGTTGAGTCTGTGGCAAGAGTTTTCTGATGGGCTGTCCTGGAATACCATAGGATTTTCCTATCGCTGTCATAGCCACCTTTGCATTTTCATATTTTAAACCATCTAGTTTTTGATTCTTTCCTATGATTTAATAGATTTCCTACAACACTACAATGGCTTTTGTGGCTAATTTAATAATAAATTATGATGACCAAGGAAATCATATCTATGTCTCATGCTTATGAAGCTTCACTAATACACATAGCTCCCATAGAATACCAGCTCTACCCATTGAAATTGAATTGGAAGCTTACCTCCGGAGAGGTATTGATATTCTTTGAAAATAAAGTGAATCTTCCTCTTAGTTGAGATAGGACAGGAGCTGAGTATGTCAGGAAGTGATTGGTAATCTTCATTTTTGGAGAAAAATAGTATCACTTCCTGTGTTCAGGTACTGCAAATACTCTAGTTCCACTTTATGAAAGGATCTGTAGAGAAGATATAAGGGCACCTGTGGTTTGGAGAGAGAGCAGCACTCTCTTTTATTGTAGTTTAACAATATCCTGAGGTGGAGTCTGCCTTTCTGACTTACAACCTGCATATACTGGATCATATACTGGATGTCACTTGATAGATTTATTCTTTTTGCAGCATCATCAAAGGGATCATTTTCCAAGCAAAAGAACAAACCAAACTTGTGCGCGCACACACATAAAGATATGTGTATTGGACCTCTTTAAAAGCATCAAATTTGACATATTTCAGCTCTGACATTCAAAAATTGAATACCTGTTAAACTCAATAACTGATTTTTGGTATAAAAAATAAAATCCACAACATCTGACTATGAAATTAAGCTATTAAAAATAATGCAAGCAATACACATACCTTATGAACCAACAAAAATCTACCACGATAGCCTTTGGTATGAATTATTCTCTGCACATTTTCCAAAGAAGATGTCAAAATAGAAATAAAAATATGTAAATTGTTAAGCATAAATTGCATTTACATTTTTTGCTTTATCTAGTTGTGCTAAGAATGTCAGAGAATTTAAAATTTTCTAAGCTTCAATGTCGTTCCACAAAATGCAGCAAGCTGATAACTAATCTGTTTTATTGTTCATTCTGGGTTAATCAAAAATGTAATTATGACTTTTAATTAGAGTAGAAAAAGTGACTGCTACCAGCTCATAAAAATTGCTTTTTTCTGCCTTGTCACCACAGGTTATGAAAGACAGAGAAAGCTTTCAAAGTAATAACAAGGAGACAATCTAGTCTCAAATTACTCATAATTGAACTTAATATTTGAAACTACATCTAAATATATTGGAAGCTAAAAGACAAATTTGTATTCTAATTTAATTTTAAAGCATAAAATTTGTCATAACTAGAAAAACACATTTTTTCCCATCACCTCTTCAAATTGTTTCATAGTTCTGGTTCTAATTTCCATGCTACTTTAAAAAATGTTTAAAAACAAGTCAACAAAGCTTATGCTTTAGAAAACACATTTAGCAGTAGGCACCCCTATAAACTAAAGAAAATTTCAGACATTTATATAAAATTCAGACAATATCCAGGGTTTGCATCAGTATATCAAATAAATATGTAAAAGAATGGAAAATGTGAGAGAAAGCACTAATAATATTAAGAAACAAAATTCCCATTTTAATTTATTTACATTTATTTTAAAATAGCACATAAAGTAAAAAGAGGGAATGTGAATCAGAAGTGGGTGATTACAATAAATTGACAGGGGAAACCAAATGGTACAGGAAAAAATCTGTGGCTGTCAAAGTTAGTGTAATAGGAATTTGAGATTTATTTTTGAACAGAATTCTGGCAGTGTATTTTATCCATTATAAGAATAACAATTCCCATTTCTCTATAATTATTTCTTTTCTTTATTTTGGAAGTACTTCTACAAATACAATGAACTTTCATTCCATTAGCATTTCAAGAAGATGCTAAACAAACTAAAATTAAGAGTGTGTTAAGAGCAGTGGTTTTGACTGAGATATGTTGAAGAGCTTCTAAAGAACTGAATTACCATTTCTTCAGACCACTAGTGATGATTTTTAGTAAATCTGGAGACATTAGTAATGATAATTCTCTGGTGACACATATGTAAGCAGAATGACCCAAGTACCTTTCAGGTGATCAGCCTTATTGTTCATTCAGAAAAGAATCAAGATATAGATACAGAACTAGAAACATACAACTAAATGTTTTATTTGCCTGGAAGTTCAAATAAGGAAAATAACTTCTCATCCTTTCCTTGCAAGTATATACTGTGATTTAAATTAATATTTAAACAGTGCATTGAGCTGAACTGATATATTTGTAAACGACCACTTAGCTTTGATTTGAGTATTGTTAAACTTGAAAAACTCAGAACATGCAAAATGACGGCTCAGTCACTAAAAGATATAAAAGCTGATTAATTCATTAATGTTCATGAGCTGAGAGAGGATGTTTTCAGTTAGGTCCCTAAAACATTTATTCTTGAAATGATAGTTTGTGGTTGATTTTTTTTTCAGTTACCTGGAAATACCAAAGATTTTTTGCTGTCATTTAGTAGGTGCCTTGAATAAGGAGAGTAAAAAATAAAAAATAATGAAGGAAACAGGTTTGATCTAGAGCTCTTGATCATAAGCATGGGCATAAGCAACCAATATGAAGTTCAGCATGACATGAAGGTACCGAGGTTTCAGGCCACAGCACAAAGTGGTGGGAGAGGGATACCAGCAGGAGGTGACCCCCAAGTTGTCAAACTAAGAAATGCTGTCACTCTGAAAATCCTCTCATAAAACTTATACTCCCCTTAATTTCAAATACTAAGGCTTTTAATTTTCAAGGTGATGTGTTTCCATAATTTGGAAAGCACTGTCCAAAAGCACTTTACATCTGATGTCTTCCTGCTATTGTTTATGTTTGCATTGCAGTCTTTTGCTTTTGATATACCAGAGTATTGTAAGCTTCTATAGACAGGTTCTTCCAGACTTTCCTTAAATACAATGTCTTATGTACTCAAATTGTGCCACTACGGCATTACTTAAAAACTAAAGAGTAGCTGCCCTGCTTTCACAGATAACTCAAAAATGTATTTTTTTAAAAAAGCGAAGCCATTGATTACAGTCATTCTGCAGACTTGTCAAACAAGGATCCAATTGCAATTGTGGTTGTGTGAGGTAACTAAAGAAAAATGTTGATTCAGATTTTATCCTAAATGTGTATGTCACATCCACACTTGCCCTATCTTGATATCTGGTCCAATTATTTGTAAAATGTTTAAAAAATCCATTATAACAGTAATTAGCACTTCTCTCCTTAATTAGCCTTTAGATAGTCCAATATTTGTCTGTCTCAATAACATGTAGAGATTTCACTGGGGGCTAGCCAAATTTATGACCAGACTTCTGTCCTGCCCTCTGAGGGGGGGTGTTGTATAACTCCCTCAGATTTGGGGGGTGTTGTGATGATGTCCAGGCATAGCATGACTTCTTAGGACATATTATCCCCTATCTGTAGGAAAGGAAGCAAACCATGTGAGACCTCTGAAATAAATGTTGTTTTCAAGGCCTTTGGAACATAGAAGCCACTGTTATTTTAGTGCTTGAATATAGAGCATTTTTCTAAACCTGAAAGGCTGACCTATGGGAAGTGCCTAGCATTTCTTTATTGTTGTATTTACTAGATTTGGTTACAATTAAAATTACTGTATAGAGGCTTTTTTGTCTTCTTTCAGAAGATGCTTTTTGTATACACAGGTGGTGGTTGAAGGAGAGGCGTGCCCAGTAAATCCGTGACGTAGCTGTGATTGTTACCTAGAATATCAGTCACTTTAAGGATATGGGTGGTGGTGGTGGTTGTTGTTTATCATGGATCCACTGTGCTAAACGTCACATATCCCAAAAAGGCTGGCAGAAGCTGTGCTCAGCTACCAGAAGGGTACCTTTGCCATGCCCCATGAAAGATGGGCAAGTTCTCCTGCGGTGAGCTACAAGCCAGATGACTTTATATGAGGAAGGTATAATCATTCATAACAACAAACTGGGTGTAACTGTAAATATTTTAGTTGCTTTTTGCATCAGTCCCACTGGGAGGGCCCTTTTAAAGGTTCCCAGATTTCAGAATGGGTGCCCCTCTTCTTTAAAACCTTAAACACTGGCAATGAAAAAGATTAGCCTCTAATTTCATTCATGCGTGGTCTCCAAGGAAATGCTTACAGCTAGGTGAAACAAATTTGCCTGGAGTATTTAGTGTCAAGTTTCCCAGATGAAGAGGAGATCAAAGCTGAGAGATTAGGACATGCTGGTTAGAGGGGAAAATTGCAGTTTAGCTGTGCAGCTATTTTTAAAACTTGTCATATTCCCCTTCTGTCAGGTGAGCTGCACTGATTTGTTGTGAAACATAGATGCTTTAGACCTCTGTGCATGGATCACGCACCATAATGCAACAAATGGAAGCTGCAAAGATTGTCACAGAAATGCATAAACCTCATTTCCTACTGGGTCATGATTAAAACAAGAAATCTAAGATAACTGCAAATGTGTCTTTGATACATTTCATGGCAGAAATGCTACACAGGGAATGTGTTTTTCTCCTTCTTCTTTAAAATAATAGTTCTTTCAACCTCACACATTAGCAGTTTTATCACAAACACTACCAAGGTCATTTTGGTCTTCCAGAAACACCCTTACATACAATAATTCTTTCTTCCTTGCCTTCCTGGTATGTTCTTTCCTCCTCTCAAGTTTCTATTCTGTGCCTGCCTTCACCAGCTGGTTCTTCAAGCAGTGCACCTGCCCTGTTGCATCCCTAACCCTGGATTTTACCCCTGCACCTTCTTTCCTTTCTTTACAAAAACACTTCCAAAATTTGTCTTCAAACCTTCAACTCATCACTGTAAAAGCTGGCCTTTCTTTGCTTTTTTGTTTTTTTTAATGCTATTAGAAAGCTGCTTTTCGAAATAAATAAAAACCATCCACATCTACTGTCAACATTTTAGAAATTTAAGTGTTGATTAATCTATTAAATGCTCGTATTTGTTTTGTTGTTGGTCTGTGATTAGAAATTGGTCTGTTGATAGGAAAAACACCTAAAGGTGTCTCACTAATCAGGATCCCATTCCACAAGTTCTCAAAACAAAGGCAGCCCGCATTCTAAACCATTTACAAAATCAAGACAGGTTTTTATACAGGATCTGATTGTATTTGTAAATGTTTTATGGTTAAATTTCAAGACTGTTTCTTCATGTCTGACTGGAATATTAACTTTCCACAATATATTTGTATTCACACTATCCAAACATTTATTTAAATATGTAAACAAAAATAGAAAAAAAAAAGACATGCATTAAATTTTAGTAAGTGACCAATCATGCACATATCTGTCATTTCTTAGCTCTTATTTCTAAATGTCTGCATATGTGGTTTTATTTATTTAAAGAAATAACTTTGGAAAAAAAAATCACAATACCTTTGATTTCGTTAGAGTTGAATCTGATATAACCTTTGAGGTTGATGAGAATCAACCTGCCTTAAATCAGAACGTAACAAATAAGTGCAGGCATATTATGTATACTGTAAACCCAGATCTGTGTCTTTTTTATTTCCTTTCCACATTTTTATCTACCTGTAAGAAACTCAATGTTCACAAAAAGTTCTCATTATCAAAGCCAGAAGTGTTGCTGCTTAGAAAACTAGCATATATTTCACTGAAATAAAATATAAGCGTCATTAAATACCACCATGTGCATCTGAAATTACTGGCAGAAAACTATATTTGGCATTGATATATTATTCTTACTCATTCCCAAAGAACAAAAATGACCTATGGAAAAGGAAACTCTTGAGATATTATTTCATTCTGTAAATTAGTTTAAATTAGCATGGTTCTGATTGTAGGCAGGGGTTATTACAGCAGAAACTTCTAACATTAAAAGATCAGAGAATATATCTTGCAATACAACCAATAAGCTCTTGTTTTTTGAGTTCAAGTGTCTGAAAGCTTAGGTTCAAAACAGAAAAACAATGGAAGTTATTTATATATACTCTAGAGGTCTAATTAGGCTTAGTATTTCACATGCACACGTATATTATCAAGCAAGATATTGTCATGTTTATGGAAATTGACACTTAACTTTGAATTGTTTCTATTTGCATATGCAGATTAGCAAAGCAATTCAATGATAAGGGATTTTAGAGACTTGCAGCAATTGCCTATGGAAAAATGCAAGTAAGCCTGGAAAAAAACTGAGAATTGATGATTTTGGCTGAGAACTTGTTAAGCATTCGTCACCTGGAAGTTTTCAGGTTACCTCCACATGGCAGCTGTAAATGCAGGCCAAGACAGTAATTTATTCACATCCTGTGAAGTGCTTTATGGACCACCAGCAACCTGTCAATCGAGCCAGCCGCTGGTGGCCACCAGCACTGCCTGTGCTGCAGCTTCTGACAAGCACAGAGCAGAGGTATCCCTGTAACAAGGGTCAGAGAGGAAAAGGAGGCAGGATTTGCAGAGGTACAACACAGAGCAATAAGACATTGAATGGTTTTAGTCTCCTCGTACAGAACTGAAAATAAGTGGGTTTCATTCAACCAGTTGTTTACTTTTGTGCAAGCCATCCCACATCCCTGTTTTTCATGAACTAGGGTAGTGCAGCATAAATCAGTGTTTGACAGAGCTGTTGTGGATACTGTTCATTCTCTGTTCTCTTTGTTAGGGAAGTTAATGAGAATAAGCTGTTCTAATTTGTGTCAGTATATTCCACGGTTATTGTTCTCTTCATAACTAAAAGAACAAAAGGCACAGAAGAGTCAGGAATGATGAAGCACATAAATAGGAGGGATGCTACAAAGAGATCATTCCGTAACAGAGCCATCAAAATTTTCTAATTGAGATTGCTATAATTATATCAAGATCAGATGCTGAAGACAAAATAGTGCATATTTTCCTGTCAGTATCTCAGGTATGTGCAAAACATACAGTGTCAGGAGGAAGAGCACAGATATAATAAAGCTGCACACTTTCAGTTATCTTCAGACGTGCTAGAGTGGATTCTGAAATCTGCTTTGGGGAGGGAGGGCTCTCCGTGGACCGAGAAACCTGGATTTCACCTGTTTCTACGCACAAAACCCCGCATTTTTATGTCACAGTCCCGTTTCTCTTTCCTACAAGAATGTTGTGTCAGTATTTAGCTAGTTAACAGTTAGTGGGACAGCTTTCAAGGTTACAAGATGTGGATCAGCAGCTCTGTGGGACCCACAGAGGTTTGTTGTTCTTAGGCATTGTAAGCAATATGGTGCATGCCTCTTAGCACTTGACGCTTTTTTAGGACACAGGACTCTAGTGCAAGCCTTTTTGCGACCTGTGGAAAAAGCAAGAGGGGAAAAATGGGAATTTACACCCCATTTTTCATATGTCTGGCACATCCATGTGAGGGCCAGAAAGCATTTGACACTTTATATCTGAAACAAATGACTTGTGATTTATTTTTTTTTCAAGTTTCAATTTCTCATGGTACAAGGTCAACTGTACTAACACTTTCTTCAGCCAACGGTACTTACAGTGCAAAATAGGGCAGTGCCACCTGGAAAAACAAAGCCTAACACTAATAGTCAGAAATGCTCCTCCATTGAACAGCCTTGCTTTTTGAACTTTGAAAACCATACGTTTACATTCTATATGCTGCTGTGAACTGTGGTGATTAGTATTGCAGAGAATTTGGTAAAAAGACAGAAGATGCATGACTACCTAACATTTCCTGCTTGGGATTCAGGCTAGTTTCATGGAGTATGAGGCAAGTTTTATTTGTAATGTGGACTGCTGAAGTTAAATGAAACACTAAGCAATTGTATCATCTGAATTAATCTAAATCAGATTCCCAAGAGCTCAGTATACCTTCATCATTAATTCTGTTATCCAATGCTCTGGAATACTTAGAGGTGTTTTATTTCACTTTTAAAGGAATTTGGCTTTTGCTGTTTGGCATTTCTTACCAGGCTAGAGATGCATTCGAATGAGTAAAGGTGCCAGACTGCAGAACAGTAGGTATGTACACAGGTATATACATCCATATATGCTTCTATTTGTGTAGCAACACTCGAATACATGAATATTCGTGATAAAGTGTATTAACATCCAGACAAACATTCCAGTTTTAGACCAGCTGTCTGTCTGTTAGTGGACAGCTAGGAGAGAAAGCACTTACCTCAGTATAACATTAATGATTAGTTATAAGGCCCCTCTCCTGCCTAAGTGTTTGGCAAAAATAAAAAAATAAAAAAAAATGCAGTGAATGTATCTGTATTTATGAAAACACGCTGGGTGGTTTTGGGAAATGGCTACTGATTAGAGATTAGAGTACATCGTTGATGGTAGAGCAGTTATCTGATTAGGAGAGACAAGTGACTCCACAACTGCTAGCGAGCTTGGTCTGCAAACAAGATTAGCAGCGTATCCAATACTTTAGGACCTTATCTCTGAATGAGCAAGTAATGATAGTACTGACAGTAAGGAAAATTAACAACTTCAGTTTTTGTGTCAAAAATAATTCAGCCTTATTTATGGAGACTTATTCTTTTGCACAAAATGCGTTATGAAGCTGCCCAGATCTCTGAAATGTCTGTGGGGAGGCAGGATGTGCAATACTCTCAGCTAAATCTTCTTTGAGATCTTATATCCACCAAAGCAGAATGTAGCCTTTCCCCATCAAATTTGGTGGCAAGTGTTTTATTGCCATGACAGTTTCTAGATTACGTTTGCACAATATTTTTTCCTAACATCAGTTTTGTCCAGAGAAACCTGGACAAAATGTCAGATGTACCACACTTACTGGAGATAGTTAACTGCTCCAAAAAGAAAGAATATGGATCCTTCCTGTTTTCTCCTTACAACCTGAGAATTGACATGGGTTCATTTTGAGTCTTGCCTGTTTCCCTGTCCTGGCTCCTTCCCTGTAGACACCTGGAGCATGATGGGGATATTTCTAGAGCTCCATGGACTTTCTTTCAGCCCACTCTCCCGCCTCTACATCTGCTAAATGGGTTGGGGTTTGTTGTGAAATGTGAGATATCTAAAAACTGAACGTTCTGCTGTGCATGACACTCCTTATTTCAGGACTTCATGTTGCTGATTAGGGATCACAAGTGTAACTCTCTTATTTGTCTGCTCTTGATATTAGTCCCATGAGTCAACTTGCCATGTCTAGGCTAGGACCTTCTTGCAGTGTATAGGTAAAGATACAATTTCTCCTGTGGAAAGTAGATGCAAGGTTAAATTCATTCAGCTGAACACAGTGTGGAAGAGACATGTCTGGGGCTTTAAGGTGTGAATTTGAGTTGGCAACTTCTTCATGCCTCCAGATGCTCTCTCCCTTCTCCAGGAGGTGCTGTGTTATTTGAAATAGTACTTCTGCCTTAAAAGCAGTACAAAATGAAGTGGGGAAAAAATAGTGCTATGTAGTAGGAGGGGCAATCTAGTAGTTCTTTCATTTTGATTATTTTCTTCCCTGAATAAAGCATATCGAAGAAAGGAATGCTTCCTGTTATGTTGATCTGCATGAAAAGAAATGTAAATGAGATCCAGATGTGTTTTCTCCTCTAATAGTTTCATTCACTATGCTTTAGATATGAGAAAATGAAATGTATTCTGTAACAGACTGGAGGAGAATAGACCAAAATGATAATTTTATAATATTCCCTAGGAATTCACAGAGGCCTAACGAATTAACTGGGAAACTCTAATGCCTAATGAACTCTGCATGGGGAAATATTTAATTTTGTACTGACTGCCATAAGGCAACTGCATGGTGGGTTATTTAATCATCGGTTGTAGAAATAAAACAGCAGTAGAAAATGGACCTATCCCCAGCATTGTAGAGAAAGGTTGCATAATTTTAACTGAGCTCCCCCTTCAGCATGTATCAGAGATGTTCTAAGGTCGTCTTCTGGACTGGCAAAAAAGTGTTGACAAACACCTATCTGGACACTCTCAACACATCAGCTTTCTTTTTGTGTGACACAGAAAAAGAGAAATTAGAGGTGAAGCATCTAAAGGTGCAGCCTTGTCATCTTTTGAAGTAATTCAAGTTCAACTATTGCTCTCAAGTTACTTTTGCATATTATAGTGGTGCAACTAATTACATTAAAAGGACACTGTGAAACTGTTTTTTGTTGCTGTTGTTTCTTTTGTTTTATATACTTGTAAATATACTTTGCAGTCAATATAACCAAGGTTATGGCCTGTCTTGCAGCTGTAGTGAAATACTTAAATATGTTTTTCACTTTGTTTCTCACATGCAAATTGTTAAGCCTTATTTCTATTCAGGATGGGCCTCTAACTCTCCTCAGCTTGCTTTTATTCCTTTGTACCATTCCTCAGATGGTTTGTACTGTTCAGGAGAGTGAACTAAGTAAACCTGCTCCGACCTAGTCACCTTAATATTGTGGAGACTTGCTGTATTGGTCTTTGGCATCAACCTTCCTCTCATTAAGACAATATTTATGCTTTCAGTGTGTGCACTCCTGAATGGTGTTCCCTGATAGCAGAACATTTTCTATCCCTCTTTAAAGCAAATTTTGTTAGTGGATGAGATAGATGGCCAAAATTTGTGGATCAGAAGGCAAAAACCCAGTGATAATATACTGCTTACGCACGAGGGCTTGGAGAAATGCAGAATTTCATTGTGGCGATCATATAAGCAAATGGCTTAATACACCATAATGCCTCTTTCATTTATAGCAATTTTCTCATAACTGTCAGCCCACTTCAGAGCACGGTAACAGATCTCCCTTCCTGCCCAGTAGGTCCCCTCCTCTGGAAAGGCTGGAGCAGCTAGTCTGCTCTTCCTGGAAAAAATTTACCCTTTCATAAACAGGAATATCTTCTGGGTACCTTACAGTAGAGCAGGATATCTAAGTTTAACCTGTGATCCCTATTTCTTCTCCCAGGCTTTGCCAGCCAAAATACTGTTTTTCAACTTCTGTTATTTCTCTTCACCCCAGTTGTATTTTTATCTATTCAGTTGGTTTGTACTAAGCAACTTCTGTTTCATTAATGTGAAATTGGAAACTATACTAGAAACCCTACCTTTACACTCCATCTTTTATTAGACCTAGACTGTCTGTACAAATGAAATATTTTATTTTATTTTTATTTTACTCTTCTTCCCAAAGCTTCATCTTCCCTGGAATGAGTACAAGGAAAAGAAAAAAATAAATAAAAAAAAAAAGGAGAATAAAAAGAAAAAAATTCTGAAATGCTAACATATTTTGAAAAATAAGATTCTTATTTTTCAGGTAACATGCCCATTAAATATGTCTACTAGCAAATGCTGTACAACATCGAGTCACACTCTCATTTGAAGCACTCTTCCAGTACTTTGAATTTTTAGTAATGTGTTTATTCACTCTATCCTCATTACGGAAATAATCTACAAAGTAGATCTGTGCTCTTTCAAATCCCTGCAGAAGTCAGTCATCTCTCCAAACATATGGTCTGTTTCCCCTCCCAAAAGCTAAATGTCTTCATAATACCAAAGACCCCTCTCTGTTCCTGTGCAACAGACCTGGAAATTCATTGAGTTTTCACTGTGTGTTTTGATCCCCAACTGGTATTTGAGAGCAGAAGGCCAGAGCACTAACCAGGATACATTAGGCTGTCGAGCCACCATGCTACAGTGGTTCTGACATTATTTTTTAATGAGAGAAAAAATAGCTGACCTTGTTGGGACTTGCACCCAGAATTGCACTCTGGATAATGTCCAGCCAGAAGAACACTTTAGGAGCAACTGTGCCATGCTCAGGACTGGTCAACAAGACAGAGTTTTCTTCACCACTGTTACACAGTCATCAGTAACCACTTTTTCCACTAGAGATTTCTGTTTTCACTGTGTACAGTTCTGTCCTTGGCTGAACCATTCAGCATCTATGGTAGGAGAATTGATGCTGAAATACTTTAAAGCAATCCCTCTTCTCCCCAAAAAACTTGTTCTATAAATGTTATTTATCAAAGAATTGTGTGTTGCTGTCAGCATACTTTGGTGTTGCAGATGCAGCACTAACAATCTTGCCCAACATGAAAGAAGAGGGTAATATCTCATAACTTTGCTGAGCAAATCTCCCCTTGTCATTAGAACTATAATAATAAGGGGAGTGAAACTACATCTGTAAGAGGTACTGGGGAGGTTATAATAGAGGAAAAGACCTTTAGATTGTGCCCAAAAATCTCTCCTCTGATACATGCTATTACTCAAAAATCTTTAAGAACATATGCTTCTCAATACAAATGGATCACTGTAATATTATCAGAGCTCTGGTAAAATCCTGTTTTATGTTCATGATAATTAAAATGATATTCTATCTTCCCTTCCTCTAATTACATGCCACAACTGCAGAAAAGCTCTATTTGATGTGGCAGCTTCTTTCTTTCCACGAGGAATAGGGCAGTGGTCTTAGCAGATCCATGCTGCATGGGGTTAACTAGAAGGTGGCATTCATCTCTGAACACAGCTATTTAGTTTTTGTTTAGCAAGTTCTTTCAATCTAAATAATGTGGGTTGCAAGCAAAATGGCGCATATTCCCAGTGCCGAAATAATCAAGCACGTAGAGATTCTGACACTAGAAAGTCACAAAATAAGGTTGTTAGGCTTCCATATTTCGTGTATGGCAATGACAAATGAAAGCATTGAGCAGCACTGTTATTTGAAAACAAGTTCAGTTCTTATTAAAATCTTGGGGAGTTTATGAAGTTATTGGGTTACTAACCTTTCAATACAGATTGCTTTTCTAAAAATACACTTATTTTCTGCTTGTAGGCCTCTTCTCTTTTTCTTTCTTTGGCTAAATTAACCTCAAAATGTAATTCAGCTCCTAATAAACTTCTTAAAAGCATAATTTCTCCCAGTTTTTGTATAGCTTTTCCGTAACACTACCAAAAAGAAGTAACATTGTCAAGTATTTATTTTAATTTTTGCATCCTCCACAATCATATACCCCCATGAAACTCTACCCACGGTACTGACAATCAACCTGACAACATAATCAGTCACATTTTACCCAGTGACTGTTTCTTAGGTAACCAAAACACAGTTGCAGAAATGAATGGCACAATACAGAAATAAACCCTAAATTGACATGTGGCACTTCCATTATATTTCAGTAAAGTCTGAAAATTTCATAAAGGCATGGTGCAAAGGTGAAGCATGTCTGATGCACAGACTGTGAGCGTATTGCTTCTGGTGGGAGTGAAATTCAACCTTGTACCAACAGAAGGTCTGATGCGAGTCCCTAAAATAGGACTCTGTCGTTTGAGATGTAGGGGATGTGTGAGCCATGGGTTGAAGCTTTGTAGTAGAACTGATTTCACTGTAGAGGAGGAAAGGCCAGAAGGAGCACGTCCCTTCTAAAGCTTTGGTTTTTCTTGTTGGTTTTATTACTCCTTCCTGCAGAACTTCTAAACATTTTCCTAAATAATAAGTCTGTCTGAAGTAAAATTTTAGGTGGGGAGGAAAAATAAGGGAGGTGTTGCTTAACACAGTGAATAGAGAAACAGAGAAACTTCTAGATCAAGTAGCATCTTCAGTTTCTCTCTCTTTCTTTTTTTCTTTTGGAAGGAGTTGTTGCTGATGTAACAAATTTTCCTCAGAAGATCTTTGTCAGATAGGTTCTATGTGTTCATGGTCACCACTGAAACCGGGGTGGAAAATAAAGTGTTACCTTGAGGATAAAGTCAGCTTTCCAGCGCAAGTGAGAATATGCTATTGCAGTGTCATATTTTATTGCTGTAGTTAGTTAAAAATGAATGTGGTTTTTTTGTAGTGCTCTTAATAGAGTATGTGACATCTCTTGTAATTTGAGGTTTTAACTTGGTATTGCTTTAGGTTTAATATATTGCCTACAAACAAAGTACAGATTGTGTTTGTCAAAGTACTGTTCAGTGGGTCAACCAAAATAAACTACCATTTGCTGCTGGCCACAAAGAGCTTTTTTGCCAAAGAACAGACGAGCAGATAAATAAGTGTTTAAAACTTTTTTCTTTTTTTTTTTTTTTTTGGCCTGAGGGAATATGCAAATCAATGTCTGGTGTCTCACAATAGTAATTCTTCTAGTGGACAGGAGCGTTTTTGGCAGTGGAGACTTTCAGGACTGGGTGGCCACTTATAGAGATTCAACACAATTGACTGGATGGAGCTGCAGGAGTGTGAGAAGGTGTTCAGAGAGCGGGGGATAAAATGCACAGCATCCGAGAGTGACCATGAGAGAACAGGGTCTCCGTGATGTTAACGAGTGCCTGTGGGTGTTGCAGAACGTAGGAGGTGGGGAGCGGGCTGTGAGAGCAGGGCAGGTGACTGCGTTGGAGACTGGGATGTGGCAGCTGGGCTTAGCCTCCTTTTCCTGCCTGGCTCTGTGCGCGTGCTCCTGTTGTGGCACTGCAGAAGAAAGGTGACTTGGAGGAGGTGTGACACACTTCTTTTCTCCCTACCAAACCAGAAAAGTATGTCAGCGTCCTTCAAAAAGTTTGGCTAATGCTGTGTTGCTATATGGAGGGGAGGAAAAAAGTGAATGGGTGTATGCAGACACCTGCACGTGAGAAATCATTCTGAAAAGAGAGCGTTAGCAACTGTAATGAAATATCCACCTATTGCCGAGACTTTATAGCCTTGTTTCCTTCTGTTTATTTTCATAGCGTGAGAGACACTCACTTTTCTTTTTCTCATTTTTCAGCACAATATACATAGCCGAACACAAGGAGTTCTGATTGGTTCTTTTTATTCAGTCAAAGCTGATTTTTTATTTTTGGGTTGTTATTTTTCCCCAGCTGGCCGTCCTCATCTATCTATTTATCTCCATTTTGGGTGCTATATTTGTAAGTAAGATCAGCATGTCCTGAACTTTGCTGTGAGCATTCAGCCTCACTGATTTCCAAATTGGAGCACTTACAGCAAAAATATTAAGGTGCTATAAACATTTTAAATTGCTTTTGACTATGAAAAGTATTTGGAAATTATTCAACTGTCTCAGACTTTTATGATTACTTTATTCTGAACCTTTTTAGGGAGGGTATTGGACTGTACATAGATTTCTGTAAGGCTTCTGTGACACTCAACTCTAGGTAGTTTTAGTTTACAAATAGTAATGAAAAAGATATATAAATCTAATATATAATAAATAGCTCAAAGATTTTCAGATCAAGGAAAATAGATAGCTTCTGTTACATTATCAATGTAATATCCTGAAAGGAGATCAACATATTGATCCAGTAGCACTGCAAAATCATTCCCTGAAAGAAATCCAGTAATATTTGGGAAATAACACACCCTTTTGTTCCTGAACCCTAGACTTAGCACTGGTGCTTACCCTTTTTTGAAAACAATATTTTTTTGTGTATTAATAGAATGCCAGAAATTATGTGAAGGCACAAAGAACTTTGTTGTTGGTTTGACTTTGATAGTTATAATTCAGGCATAAATCCTTAAAATATCCTTGTTTACAACTTCCTGAGGTTTGTGTCATTTCTCTGTTACTTGAAAAAGCTCTTGTGGACAAGGTGGCTAGAAAAATTATAACCGTGAAGCATAAAGATAATTTTAGGACAATCAGTGGATCCAGAAGTTGTAATAAGGAGTAAAGAAAGGATAGGAGAACAAAGAAATGTGTGCGTGTAATTCTCCATCACAGACAATTTTCAATAAATCTCCAGCTTGTTGCTGCTTCTGCTGTAAATAAGATTGACAGCAGAAGAGCTCTGTGTAAGTGCGAGAGTCAACTCACATGTGTGCAAGGGAGAGGCAAATCTGCATCTAAACTGAAACACATTTGGGACATTTTTTGTCAGATGATTTACTTGTCTAACTGGCAAGGAAATAAGCAGAATAAATACCATGTAGAAGCCTAATTAAGCTGTGTTCTCCCTGGGAGAACAGTTTCATACCATGTACCAGGTGGTTAGGACAGTTATAAACTTGAAAGATCAGGAGAGCAAAATACAGTGTTAGGAAGAAAGGAGATTGGAAAATATGTTGCATGTTAAGACAGTAAACCCAGGGATGTGTACAAAAATGTGCTGTGCTGTCTTAGAACAATTTGATTCTTGTTTGTTTTGCTGCTCTGGTATACTTTGGCTGCTAGCTTAGCTTAAATAGACTCTCTGCCACTTTCTCATGAAAAGGACGTTTGCTCCTCATTCAGGACCTTATTTCCTAATTTTAGTTTTGCCCCTCTATTTTCTGATTGCTAAGGTAGAGGCAAGAGGTAGGAAAGAGAAAAAATGTTGGGAGGACTGGAAAAAATTCCCTTTTTGCAGTACAAGGAGCAGAAACCTGCCACAAGTACGTGGCTACAACATAACCATACAGTATGTTAAGGTGTCAGACTTGCTATGTATTTTAGATATGAACAAGCTTTGTCAGTGCCCCAAGAAATACTGCATTGTAGGAGTCCATCCCTAATAAATCTAGGAGAGAGGTCTGAGTTTATTTGTAACTAGTCCAGGAGAAATATAAAGAAAAATTCCTTTTCCTGACAAAGTGTTGGCAAAAATTTATGATAGGAAAACATGTGTATGCATAAAATAATATGTTTTTCTATAACTTAAAAGTAAAAAAATATCCCAGCAAAGCAAAATGCCATCTCAGAAATGCATGAAGCAACCCCTGAGTGAAAATGCAGGGTGCTTTGGTGTCAGGTTCACCTTTAGAATAGACTGAACAAAAGACTGCAAATAACACCTTGACCTGCTTAGTGAGTGAATATATTTAAAATTCAAACCAGAGCTCGTTGTGGATTTGGAGATTTGTTGCTATTTCTGCTATTATAAAGCAAGGTTCTTCTCACTGCCAGTACTCAAGCAAATAGCACTTCCCATAAAAACAGATGGTTTTCTCCAAGTCAGAAACCAAGATTTCCCTTTCTTTGGTACTTTATAAAATCTAATAAGATAATTAGTGGTTTAACAGAAGTTCATAAAAAACCTGAATCCAAATTTCTTTGAATTGCAGTTGGAACAAACCTACCACATTTTGGTTATGATATTATGGTGCAGTGTATATAGGTTAAAATGCTGTCTTTGCTTAAAAAATCTGTGCTATCCTAGCTCAAGTTTCCAAGTAAATCAGAGGAGATTTCCCGTGGTTCCCATTTCAAACAAAAATAAAATATGTTGTGCAATTCATAAAAATCAAACATAACACTTTGGAAAAAAATATAAGTCAAAATGAAGCAGTTAATTTGGACAGAAACAGCTCTTCAAAATATATCCTTCCTTTTTGTTGTCCTAATTGGATGGTTTTATAATGACAGCTTAAAACCATTGTGAAAGTAAGACACAAATGATGTTTTATAACCTGCTTAATATTTCAGCAAAAGATTTTCTCTCTGCCAGCCAATGACTTGCATAGACTGCTGCACGTAGCAGTGACTTTTTTTTTTTGAAGATGCATTGACATTCTTGTTATTACTTTTGAATTAATATGGGGGTGCTGGAAGCCATTTCAGGTGTTACTGAACATTACTACCAAGGCTAATTGCTTATGTTCTCGTTATGAATTGAACAACAGGTCGTAAGAAAGATGTGCTGTAAGAAATTAATGGTGAATAAATGTACAGTGCAACACTGCATTTGCAGAAAAGCAGGCTGTAATACTTAGAGACACATACAAAAAGTATGTAACTTACATTGATGTCTGAACCCTTAAAAAAAATACTTAAGATGAACATTGGCCTGGTCCAGAATGAAATACTTTTTGTTCAGACCTTCTTTCTATTTGATGTATCTAAATCTCAAAACACTGTTTCAAAACAAGAAAAAAGGAAATTCTCCATTGAAAATGTTAAATATTTTGAGTTCTATTATCCTCCTCT